>NC_079159.1:73750438-74350438 GCF_947563725.1 Argiope bruennichi | reverse complement strand
AGTTTCGAATTCACCTGCTATTAGAAAACCAGACTGATAGACTTCCTGCAAATAGATTCCCTTCAAGTTTTGATAGAAATCTATAAGCTTGATTCTCTTGCATTGCTCTCAGACCTTTTCCATGCGTTTGATTCAAAGTAGATTTTTTTAAAAAATTATCTTGTTCATAGACAAACAAATAAACGTATTTATAAAAATATGATTTTGGACCTAGGGTGGTCCGAAACGATGAAATTTGTCTAAGTCTCAAGGAAAAACTTTTTGATGACTACAATATTTTGTCTTCATATACTTCATATAAGAGTAAGTGAAAAAACAATAGTACGAATCCAGCAAATCTTAAAAGAATTGCACTCATGCCAAAAATAAATTAATAGTTTTAAATCTTCAATAAATTATTAATAACATAATTTTTTTTATCTTCTACGACTTTTGTCATATATTTCCTTATAATATTGCCGTAATATTTTTTTAAATAAGTAAATCGTTAAGCCTCATTTTTTAAATGTTTATTGTCTTTGTTGTATGAAAAAATGGATAAAAATACTTTTTCAGAATTTTCTAAAAACAAAAATTAAACTAAAATAAATTATTAACTTTCTGATTAGGTAACAAATAGATTAAAATTTGAAACTACAATAACAGCAATTTAACGGAGTTCTAACAGGGGCGTGGACTCATAGTATTCACAGTCTGGTGTGCTAAATTCGGTACTGACTTGGACTTTAACATGACATGTGTGCAGTTTCATGAATGGAGGAAATACAAAACCTAGTGATGAAGTCTAACGCTTGTAGATACATTTAATGAACCTACTCACCGCCTATTCATAGAACTTACTACGTAGTGCAATAACTAGATTTCCAACCAGTAACAGCGTCTTATTGACCAAGAAATCCCTTCTATGATGAAAGATGCGTCTTAAATAGGCATATTTAATTAAAAGCCTTTCTCCAAGAGTTCCTTAGCATCTTAAAGACATAGACAAATCAAATTTGATAGTGCTATCTTAATAAGCTAATTCACATTCATTTTCATTTATTTTATATATATATATATATTCAGAGAGTGCAATTTTAAAATTGCAATTCATTTTTCTTTTTCTTCATTTTTTTACTTGATTTTTTTTTTAATTTCTTGTATCGAAATAATCGAAATACGCAGATATAAGACGTTATAAACATCAATTAATACAATATCAGAATTTCGACGAATCTTCTTTTCGTTATCTTTTTGGTTTTATCTGATTACCTTTCTCTACGGAAATAGTTTAAAAAGCATTATGAACTTGAGGGATGAAATTTCATGTACAGTTTTTAGGACAAATTTGTAGATTTCTTTCAAATTTTGAATAATATCCGGCATTCTGAGTTCTATCTGTCCGACCGTATGCAATGAACCATGGTAACTCAAGAACACAGGAAAATTGGTAAGTGAAGCTTGGAATTGTGACAAATATAAAACATTAAACTAAATTTCTCAAAGGATCGACTGTGCAAAATTGAATAAACACAGAAAAACACAGAACACAGAAAATTGCATTAGCAAACAAGCAACATAAGAAAGGCAATAAGGTACGTAAGTGAATCTCAATCTATGAAATTTACATAAATTTTATTTTACATACATGAAATATAAAAGAAAAAGCATCGTAATGATCAAAAATTTCGAACTCCAGATTTTGACTTATCTCCACATTTCAAACCTCCCGTAATCAGCAAAAAAAAAAAAAAAAGTGAGATTATGAATCTTGATCTATTTATCTATGAACATAATAACTAAAAAAATATCTTGAGTTAGATAAATGAAATTTGGTATGTCATCTTGTTACGAAATTTGTAGAATTGCATCAAATTTTAAACAACATTCCTTCAGTAGAAAGTGAATTGTTTATAAAAATATGATACATGATATCTATCAGTCATAAAGAATCTAAATGAACACAATTCGATACACTGATAAATAATCTTTTAAAGTGCAAACCAGTATAAATTTGGAACCAAATTGTTTATCGTCTGTTGATCTGAAAATTCTCAAGCATGTAAACTCGCTAACTCAAAAAACAGCCCGAATTCGTAAAGCAAATTTTTCGAATTATGTATGTCTGTTTATGAGCAGGATAATTCAAAAGCGCTTTCAGATCGAGAGATGAAATTTTGTAAATGGAATTAAGATTCAATTTCTAGATTTCTATCAAATTTTGAATGAAAACTGTCTATTTAGGTGTTCGAATGCATGTGAACTCAATATACACAAAATATAAAGAGATAATTAAATATTGTTTGACACACAGATTAAGAATCCTAAATACAGATTCTTGTCAAATTTTGGACCAGTCTGTAGATCAGTACCGTCCCATGTATGTAACAGCAATAACGCATAAATTAAATAATTTTAATAAATGAAATTTGGTATGTAATCTTATGAATACACTGTGTTCTGTGTCAAACTTCGGTTTCAATGGCTCGGAAAAAGAATGCCTAGAATACATATTCTGATCATGAATCCAGTGAAAACGCTAAATTCATATCAAAGATCTATATTTCGTAACTATTGATCGCCATTGCCAAGTGAAACGTTAATAGAATATTCAAGGACCATAAATTTATACATGGGGGGAGGGTGATAATACCTTTATTAAAGAATATGCGAGAAATATTCGAGGAAACCACTCCATCTACTTTGTATATATGCTTTCGTCAAATTGAGTAATTTAGTTAATCCATAGAATTCTTAGTTATTTTATGAATTAATTAATTGCATTCTTAGAAATAACAGATTTCATAATTTAAATGATAACATATATAATAACATGATGCAATACCGCAAGATAAAAGCTCTTATCTTTAGGTGGGTAATTCAAGCGCCAAATTAATAATACTAATGATTAAACTCAAACTGGAAAAATTATTATGAATCATTATTTCTTTCAATAAATAAAAAAATTATGTTCCCGACATTTTCTAACATATTTAATACATTGATTAAAATTTTAATTGAAAGTTTTTCTAAAATTATGAAAAATAAAATGCACCTAAAAATTGAAGTTTGTAAAAGTATTCATTTGAGTAATCAAAATTAAGAAAAATAGTTTTCATTAAAAAAGACAAGCGCATTGTTTCATAATAGGAAACTTTACATGTTTAGTGTGTGATTGAGAACGTTACATTCAAGTATAAAAATTAATTAAAATATATGTCAAATGAAAACCAAGAAAATACATGAAGCTTCTCAGATATTTACGAAGAAATATCTGAGAAACTTATCTCACAAAAATAATTTTTACACTGAGTTAAAACTAAAAAAAGCATTTTTTATATATATTTACATTTTATTTCTGTTTAATTTATTTATAGACTTTTAATTATTTAATTTAATTTGAAAGATAACCCATAACGATGTTTTTATTATTACGATGAAGTTAAAGTTTATTTCATTGCTCCACCAAATATTCATCGTGTCTTTTTTTCCAGGGTTAAAATTAAGACAAAAATTGCTCTATTTGGGCATAAACTCCAAAGCAGGTTTTTTTTTTTTGTTTATACCCTTTTGAATTTCAATGTGCATTAATTTGTAATAGATTCAATTAATAAAATTCATATTTTTCAGTCTCATCAAACAAAAGATAAAACTTTAAATAAATGTTTTCCACATAAATAAATTAACAACCAAGAAAACTAGACAAAAAAAATTAATCCCAAAGGCTGCTATTATTTAACATAACCTTAAGAGGTTGAATGGAAGGTCAGTGAAATAGTCTTTAGAAAGAGGATATATTGACCCAAGTATCTAAAAATAGGGATTAAACATCACATTAATTATCATCAGTGATTTCTTCTTGTGTTTATGTTATTCCATTCGCAGTAAGGTCATATTCAGGGTTAACTTTCCAGAACCGAAAGGCTTTCACCAAAAGGCCTTTAACCCGGGTACACACTGCGTTCTCCAAAAATAAAGCCGATCTATTTTATCCTCTAGAGTGTTTCACGAAACGATAATGAATCGCAGACGAGCGGAATTAAAATCGCCTCGGGTCTGTTATCGTTTGGCGGGGATGGAATGTAAAACCTGCGGGGGTTGTGGCTGGATCCGATATCCCAAACAGAATTATTATCCCCTTCCATAATTAGGATGGCAACAAAGATGCTGACGTCACCTCAGCTGTCATCCATCAAATCCCGCGTTCTCCGAATCCCGGAAAAACAAAGCACCCCTTTCGTTCCTCCCCTCCTCCTCCGCGATAAGACTGCTCCTCTCTGGAATAATCTTCAACTCTGACCTTCGTACTTTTCCTCTGTGTGCTCCTCTGAGAGGATTATTAATAATACAGACACCTCTGAGACGAACCTTTTGGTTACTCAGAAGGACTAATCGGCATTAAACCACAGAAAAAAAATGAATTGAACAAAAAAACATTTAATATAATATTAGTGAAAAACTTGTAAGATTTTTATATAATAAATAAATTTATAAAAGCATTAACATAATTTAATAAAATAGCTTTAATACGATAATTTCAATTGAAACAATTTTAAAACATTTATAATTAATCTATTTTTTAAAAATCTATACTTTTATCTTCGATTTATAATTATTTATTATACATTTTAAGAAATATCGAAAATATTTTTCTCATTCCCTACTAGATGGGATCATATAGAAGCTACTGTAGGCAATCATAGCTGGCCTATTTTTTAAAGTTTGTTAAAATTGATAAAAATTATAGAGAAACTAAATGTATCTCTGAAAAGATCAGATTTTGAATTTGAAGATGGTGTAAAAGTGTAAAGTGTAAAAGTTTTGAATTTGAAGATGGTTTTTACCTGACAACAGTTTCAGAAATTATCACTGCAATCACCAGTATTTCGTTTCATTTTTTTTAATTAATAAAAGCTTAATTGCACAATCGAATAGCTAGAAAGCATACATGTTCTTTTTCACTTTTAGCTTTGATAGAGACAATGAACTTTAAATACGGACAGCTCTTTTATCTTATAGATACCATTATCGTCATAAAAATGCTCATAAAATCATTTCGAAAGTTTTAATGAAATTTTGCTAACCTTACTCATGAAGTTTTGGATACATTAATATTTTAACCTCTTAAAAAGAGCTTAAATAAAACAAAATCAGAACAAATGTGTGTGTAAAACTTGTGATATAAAAAATATATAATGAGCATGCATTCCATTGATCTCATCAAGGGCATAATAAACTTGCCGACACCGATAATTAACGCTGATCGCGATGGCGCGAAACTCTATCTGTGATGTTTTAGGATCTTCTCTAAAATAATGGCGTGTCACATGCTTCACGATTAGTTAATCATCACGTTTTAAAATGCACTTTCAAATGTCTTTATATATAGAATTATGTATATAATTCCATGTGTAATGTAATTTCCTTTATACTTGTTATATTATTTGCTTTTATATTTAGTTTACTATATTTGATTGTGTAAATAAGGTACATGGAATGACATCTAGCTCATAATGGTTCAAAAGTGTTGTTAAATAATTATTCAGAATTCCTGATGAGTGTAGTGTGTTCCAAGCAGAATTGCTGTGCCTCAGTAACTCGCTCAAATGGATCGTAAATCACTGTACTCTGTCATCCAGGTTCCTTATTTGTACTGATTCTCTCTCATCCTTATTTTTGCTTAGTAATATTTCTTCCTGCAACAAAATTGTAGTGAATTTTCAAATCACTCTTTACGAGCTTAAAGCAAGAGGAATTAGTGTCTGTTTTTCTCATTGCCGAGGTCATTCTCTCATTTTAGGGAATGAAAGAGCCGATTGGCTTGCAAAGCAAGCTACAAAACTAAATATCATTGATCCTGTGAGCCTCCCCAAATCTCATATTCGTAATGAGAATCACAAAAAGACCATTCTCTTATGGAACGAGCTGTACCAAAATTCGTCAACTGCCTCTTTAACCAAATTATTTTTCCCCACAATTTCTCAAAGGTTGAATAACAAGCATTTTTTCAGTGATTTTCACTTAACAAAATTTCTTATTGGATACGGTAATTTCTATTACTATCTCAAGAAATTTGGATTATCGAACACTGATCTGTGCTCTTGCAGCGTGGGTGGAGTTCAAAATGTCGAACACTTGCTTTTTGATTGCTCCAAACTTACTGGAGGGAGAAGAGATTTTATTGTGGATCTCGATGCCTGTAATATTAAGTTTCCACCTCCGCTTTATGCTTTGGTCGACCACAAAAGGGCTTTCTTCTCATTCTGTAAATTTATTGACTTTGCTGCTTCAATTTTTAATTAGCTTTGTTGTTTATTTTTTCTTGTTGTTTTTATCCTTATCTTTATATGTACATATTTTTATCTATGTATGTAGTTTTTCTACTTACCTCTGTAAGCCTTGTACTGTACTTTGTGGTGCACAAGGATTGGCTTATTATTAATAAAAAAATTATTATTATTCAGATTAAATTTCTGTGGAGGCACTATTTTTCTATTTACCTTGGGCATAATTTCATGTATGTGCCTTTTTGACTTTAGAAGAGATGAAAATAATTAATTTTTAAAAAAATTTCTTAATTTTCATTGGTTATTGCCACCGTTTTTAAGGAATTCCAATGGCTATAATATTTATACATTGACTGTCAGGCCAGTCCTGAAAAAAATCCGATAATCACGAGCTGTTTCGTTGTTGCCATTCAATGAGCTTACAATAGTTCTGTAATTAAGATGTTGTAATGCTTGAATTTTCCACCACTTTTACTTTCTCGTATACGTAGTATAGAGAAAATATAGTAATCGCCAAAGTATTCAGAATCGAGGTTTTGATGAATCTCCATGTTTTTGGCCTCCCTGAGTTCGGAAAACACATTTTGCAAAATATTCGACTGTCTGTTTGTGTCAAAGATAATTCAAAAACATCAGATGGATGAAATTTGGCATACAGTTTTAACACCACATTTGTAGATTTCTATCCAATTTTGAGCAAATTACGGACAGAGGAAGTCTGTCTGTCCGGTGTTCGAATAAAATTTAACACAATAACTACAAAACGATGAGATCTAGATAGATAAAATTTGCTGTATATGTTGAACGTTGTTGTGTAGAAGCCATAAAGTAAACATTTTAAGCCAAATTTAACAAGGGTTAGATCGTCTGTCGGTATGTACTATCAGAAACATGTAAACGCGATAACTTAAAAACGCAATGATTCAAAAATATTAAATTTGGAGTGGGATTTTTTTTATTACAAATGCAATTTTGAGTTACATTTTTGTTTCAATCGATTGTGAAAACGTGTCGGTTCGATTTTTGGATACTATTAATGTATACCAGGGATTGATTGCTAAAAACTTCCCCAAGGATGACACGATAGATTCAGTATAAATGTCAAATTCACTCCAGAAGTTAATGTTTCGAAACTATTGTATTCCAATGGTATGTAAGGCGTTCTCTGGTATGGTAAGTTTATTAGAGAATATACAAGAAAAAGTTTGGGAGACAATTCCCACTGATTGCTACTTTTTAGACTACAAAGGAAACACTTTTGTTTTCATTTAATAGAACAAATAAAAAAAATAATGAAAATATCTTTTTTTTTTCATTTTAATAATTTTTTAGTTAAATTACTTATCGCCATTTCATAATTTGACTCTACATCGATTACTTAACTAACTTTATTTCGGAATCTCTACAATGAGTGACAAACATCAATTTAAAATTAGAAGCTGGACATTCACAATTATAAATTAATAAGGACATTTTAATTCAATATGTATGTAATATAATAAACTGCTATGGAAACCATTGTAAGTATTTAATAATGCCTTCCCCCAATTTCTTGTTCAATGAAAATAATCAAAAGGATTTTTCCAATTCGAAACCATCTTCATAATCTCATGATTAAATAATTGTAAGGATGAAAAAAAATCTTGGTCGTTTCTCTCTCTCCCCCAGTCTTAATTATGAGTCAAAACTGCATATCTCATACCAAAACTTTAGTCTTACTTGCCAATTGTGGAAAAAAAATTATTAGGTCAAATCCTATTCTGTCTCTTCAAGGAAGTTGGCGTTTTATTCCGTTGATTGTGTGAATAGCTTGCGGATGGAGAACGGAGGAAGTGCGTTTTGGGGTTTATCTTTCTGCTTTTGGCCCACTATTTGTTCCCCTCTGATCGGAAAAACAAAGAGACTCAATAATGGAGAAGCAAATCTTGTTATACACAGAAACGGCATTAATTGTGGAAGACGTAAACTTTGACATTTCGGAAAGCTTTTCTTTGACCTCCAAACTTGGATCGAAAACTCTATTTCCTGCCAAAAATGCGGGCTCTCTAGAAATAATGACCACTCTGAAAGGTTGGCGTGATTTTTATTTGTATTTCAATCTTCGTAGACATATCTTCTCCAAGAAAGAATTTAAAGTGAAATAGTCAGAAAGTAAATACTTCCTATTGCGGAATTTACTTCGTCTTTAATTTAAATTAAATCTTATGATTTTCCTTATATTTTTTTAAAATTAAAATAAGAGTTTATTTATCAAAAATAAGATCACGTAATTTTTTTTAAAAAAAATAATTTTCAGATCATTTATAGCAAAAGAATCATATGTCATTTTTGTAGTATTCAAATCGATAATAGTTAAAAAAAGAAATGTAATATCTCTTCAGAAATCTCCTTAGTTCACTGATAATTAACACGTTGACTGTCCCGCTGATTTTCTTACAATGTAATTTATAAGGGTTCCCCGATCACCAATGACCCCCACGGCAGTCAAAATGTTAAGCAATTTTCAGCGTTTTTCAATTGCAACACAAGTTGAACAACAACAATAATTTTCCGCTGCATCAATGCTTCAATAACTTCATTACATAATTTTAATTTAGGTGTCGCATTTACTCACGTTTTAGGTATTGCAGAATGAAGCTTTTATGATTGACAATATGTAGAATAAGAAATGAACAAGGAATATTTCTATAGACACATATCCAAATTAAACTCTTGCTTGAATTATGATGCTATATTGTTTTAAATTCCTATTACTTCAAGAAGTTTGGTATTATTAGTATTTGGTTTGGTAGTTGACCATCAAATTCAGTTCCTAAGCAACTATAGTATTCCACCAAGATAGTTACACTTTACGAGTATATAATGGAGTTTGGGAATCTTGCCTCAATCCTAAGATTGTCTCATCATCCCGAGTGCTGCTATGATACTTAGTTATAAAGATCTTTTAAACTTAATATTGAGGATAAAAACAAAGAGGACAATTATATCACTTTTATTTGGAATGTTTGATTTCTTTTCTGTTAAATGATGTATTCTGATGAAGAAAAAGTCATAATTTTCATCAAGTTTGGTAGTCACTGTTGTAATAGGGAGAATAATTTATTTCATTAATTATAAGTGTTTATACTTTAGTTTTTATTTGGCTTTGTACACAAGAAAAATAACTTTTTTCCCATAATCAATCTATTGTCAAAAAGGAACAAATCGAAAGAAAAAAAAGGAATCAATGAGCTCTACTAACTTTAAAATATCATCTTTTGTAAAAGAAAAAAATTGCATATATCAATATGCACTGAAAGAAAAACATAACTGTCTCACTGTACATCGTCTCTAGGCAAATCTGATTACAGAGTTCGCTAACTCCAACCTCTGGACCAGTTTTAAAAATTTCAATTTCATACGAAAATTCACCCCCCTCTAAATATATTATCAAGAGTCTACTGCTTTCCACCACCAACCGTTTTGGAGAGAAATTGAAAAAAAACAAAGTTTCACTGCACATTGTCTATGGGGGAGTCTAGCGATGATTGCATTCCAACACTCACATTTTTGGCTGACATCTGAAAATACTCTCTTTAATTACATGATGTCCATAATTAAACTATGATGTTTTAAAATTATCTAATACCAAATTGTAGTTCGGAAAGTTGTGAAATTTTCTGTAAGAAACTCTTCCAAGTGGAAGAAGATAAAATTTCTAACGTACAGGCTGCTGCCAATGTGAAATTTTCTGTTTTTTAATTCTTTTAATGCATTTTTATTCATATGACCCTCTACCCCAGTAACTCATATTAATTAAATTACACAATATCTAAAGTAAACTGTAAAATTTAATTGAAACATTTAAAATTCCTCTTGGTTACACCTTCGGCAGCAATTGCCATCGAACATACTCAAGCTCACTGCTCTCAACTTAAACCTGAAAATATAAGACAGTCAATTCGACAGTTAACACGAGAAAAACATTTAAATGAAGAAATGTCTTTCGAGTTCCCTAGCGAAATTTATCTTTGAATGTGCGAGCAATTACGAAACACAAGGTATCTAAACGAGGTATTGTTCGATAACTGCACTCAATCGAAAACTTGGTCGATAACTAATTTTCAAATAAAAGATTCAAATGAATTAAGAAGAAACAAAAAGCACACAGCTGTTGTAAAACATAGAAATTTTCGCCAAGATTTTGCTCGCTATTGATAATCAGAATATCTTTACGCTTATTAGATCAAAATTTGCTAGTTAATTTATTTTACTAAAGCTATAATTCCATAGCCGTAAATATTCGGTATGAAGGGAATGCGAAAAGTGGTGGCCGATGGTTGCCAAATTTGAAAAAAAAAAGTTCCTTTAATTTCGTTCTGGAAGAAGACGAAGGCCTGTTTCCAAATAAGCAATAGAGAAGGTTAGATTTCCAGGGGAAAAAAAAGGACAAAGTTTCTGACGTTCAAGCTGCTACTAGCGTTTGTCGTGCGGCAAAAGAATTGATCTTCCCGTCATGAAGATGAAGTGGACCGCCTTCCGGTAATATTTTTATAAGCTTTAATTAGTGCAGATTTTGCTTCTAAATGAGTTTGGGCCTCGACAAGATTCTCACTTCAGTTTCTTGCTTATTTTGAGGTTGATTCAAAGAATCCTTGGATTAATCTCTGAACAGACACAGCGCACTTTCATTTAGACGGCTCGGTGAATATTCACAGCCGCCAAGTTTCAGAACAGAAAAGCCGGATTCAATCTTACAAGTTCCGTTGCAATACTAATAGTAATGATATGGCTTGGGTTTACTACGTTATTCATTCCCGACCCGTAATTTTTAAAGGAATTAAGTACTAGAGGTACAATAATACGTTCGATCATCGGGCAGTGATATGCATCATTGTTACAGAATAAGGTTGTTCTGGTCTACAAATACATCAGTGCCTTTCATGCACAATTTTTGGGTGAAAGAAAACTTCTCTATGTGTTATCATCTGTATCAAATTCAAAAAAATCACTTTACAGAAGAACATACCGCAACTTTCATGTGACGTCCCCGATCACCAGATCGAAATTCAAGTGACTTTTGACTTTGGGAGCCTTTGTAATATCTGAAAATTTGTGATATACCAGGGACCTTATCTCATTTTAAAGATAACATTTCACAACATGTTCATAGCATCTCCCAGAACACACTGCTGTCAGCAGTGAAACACGTTATGTTACGATACCAGATGGCAGCTGAAAATGATTATTGGTTATCACGTTAAACATATTTTATTATAATAAAATTTGTAAACTATCGTAAACGAAGACTAAATATTAATTCAATGAAAAAGACATCTGATGGGAAAATTTTGTGTTATCTTTTTTTTATTCTGTCAAACAAATTCCCATCTCTTTATTATGCCTTAAGCAGAATTTCATATCTTTCTAAACAATAATTTCATCTGTAGACAAATTTAAAATAGGGTCGTTTAATTATGGTTACCCTGTACACTCTTGACAGGGAAGTCCTAAGACAGAAATCAGCAACAAAATCACTAAACCGACTCCAATATTTTTAATTTCATATAAAAGTTCATAATTTCTAAATGCACCTATGTACTAAATGTAATAGTTGCATGTCGTCCTTCATGCTACATTTTCGAAAAAAATTGAAATATATTGCTTCACAGTAGATCCACTATTAGAAAATTCATTGTAGAGCTAGCTCTCCAGCACTAACCAATAGACCAATATATTTGTTCATCTTACCGTTGCTATGTAATTAAGAATTGATTTTAGAAATAAAACAAAGACAGGCGAATTAATCTTAAGCATAAACCTATTACGATGCTTCGGATAATAGGTTTAATTATCCTGCAAATTTCTTGAATGAATGGAAAGGGATAAGAGCAATTTGGATATCGGAATGTTTCGCATGCATTTCCTTGTATATTGTATTTCCCACAACGCTGATTACTTTCATATATTTCACTGTATTTACTATGTTTCATAGTTGCATTGTCATCACATATGTTAACGCGTTCGTTGATAATTTTTAAATACTCAAATTGTTATATTTTAAATTACTTTATATTGTAATTCGTTGAAATCCCTAAAAAAAGCTTCTCACAGATTTGTTAATATTACTGTAACTTTTGCATAATTATAGAAAAGTCTTCAAGTAATTCGTAATAAGCTTTAAATGAAGTTCCTATAATTTTTATTGCAAACATTCAATAATAAATTTTAGTAAATCATATTTAAAACACCAAGACAAGATATTTTAAATTATATTACTTTCGTAAGCACAAGAATTTTTCAATATATTTATTTTTACTAGAGTTTTTCCTTTCTAATTTAGATAACTACTTTTAAATTTGACGTAACATCAATTCTGAAAGTTCGTCTTAAAGAACTTGTCACTTATAAATGTCAATCATTGGAAAAATATCTTATTCCTTTGCGGAGATATCAACTATATCTTCTTAATGATTGTTAAAAGAATTTGAAAGTGTCAAAAATTGATGGACTTGATATCTTGTAACTTACTTTTAGCGAAAAAAGGGGAACGTAAAAGTAAGGGAAAGAAGGTGTAAATCAAAGGCTTGTCAGAAATAACAATTATTAGATTTCTCGTTTACTACTAAGCAATTTAAAATTAATGAGCTACACTTTCGTCTGGAATTAAAGTTAAGATAAAGAAACAAAAGAAAAAAGATAGAACAAACTCTAAAGTATTTCGAAATAGGAAAAAGATGTTGTTCCATGATTAAATATAATATTAAGGAATATGTTACATTCCAAGTGTTTGAAAAAAGTAAGGTATTTTAAAAAATTTCTGAACAATAGTCATAAAATTAAATCCAGTTCGCATTTTTCCTTGACAATATGAAAAAAAGCTTAACAAGAAACAACATTTGCATTATAATATAAAAAAAAAAAGAAATGTAGGGTGAATAAGATAGTTACCGAAGCTCCCTTCAGTTAATCCCATTTATAATTATTGAGATGATACATTCTAAATGAATATAATCAATGTTCAAACAAATAGAAAGAAAAAGATTTCGTTTACCTAGTGAAGGATAGTTTACCTAGTGAATAATAGATTTTTGCATAATTCATTCACTTTTCTCCAAAGTTTATTCTGTTATATATTATACAATTATTCTTTTTGAAATAAAGTAATTTAAGTAAAAATACTCTGAATTCCAGCATCGTTATTTTTTTTAAATAATGACTAATTATGGATTTATTAAACTAGTTGTAACATTTTCTTTGTTTACTCTAATGCATGCTTGAAAAACATCATGAATAAAAGAATAATCTTCTATAACAAAATGCCAAATACCGTGCTGTCTTATTTAATTTCATCCCCCCAAATTTAAAGTCATAAATGTGGAGTTTAGAGTGAAGTGGTTAAGGACATTTCAGTATGACCATCTACATTGCCATCTAGCGGCTAAATTTGGGACAAACTTTCTTATTTCGAAAACTTTAAGAGATGCAAAGAAAAAAAAAAGACTGAGATTTCAGCTCAGATTTTTTTTTCAGGATTATCTATCATTTTTTAATTGAACTATATCATACTTATTTAGTCACTATTTCCAGACGCTTGAATTCTTAAAATGAGGATCAAACAAGCACTTACCTGATATTAAATTAATTTATCGTTCTTGAAAAATCGTTCTCTTTATCATTCTTATTGAAAGCGTCATCTAGGAATCAAAATAGAAAGCATTTCTATAATTGAAGCAATTCGAAACCTGTGCAATAAGATATATTGTGTAGGCCCTCAATCAAAAGCGCATTTCATACATTCTCATTTAAGCATTTATTTGAGCAAGTTATATCTTCATACTAAATTAAAGATGCTCGAAAATTTTGTATTGTATTATTTTTAGTCCCAGATCTCAACCTTAACGAAATAAAGCCATATACTCCGAATTCGCTGTTATGTGGGGGTGTAATAATTTTATCGTGACTCGCATTGGCATTTTATTATAACTAAGCATCCCTTCTATAACTGGGACCTTCAGCGTTTCGAAATTAACGCTGAAATTTGAATTGAAGAGGAGGGCTCAATGTTTTATTTTGCCTCTTAAAATTCCGAACAATCGCCAGTTTATTCAAGAAAATAATTCTTTAAAAGAAAACTATCACGTAAAATGAAATACTATTATTAAAAAAAACATTAATATTTCATAAATTCTCTTTTCCTGCATCACAGTCAACAGCTTAACGATTATATATTCATTTAAAAATGCTGATAAGATATTTTTATATGTTTAGTCATTAAATTTATATACAAAGTAAACGTCAATTAGTGATAAAGAGACACATAAACGGACGCTTTGTGCAAATGCCAAAGCAAAGCCTCTTCAGTTTAAAAACAACAACAACAAATTAGAATCCACACACCTTTTCTCTTTTTCACAAGAAATTTTATGCCGAAATTGTATTAAAACATAAACAATGATGCATAAACTATTTTTTGAATTATATTCTTTCAATAAACTAGCTTTAATTATTTAGTGTTACTTAACTTTAATTTATTCATTTATTGAATAATTCATCTGAATTCACCATTCATGCATTGAATAATTAATCCATTATTACTTTCTCGCATATGAAGTATAAAAAAAGTATTGTAATCGCCAAAACATTCGAACTCGAGATTTTGACGAATCCCCCCAGAGCTCCCTGCATTCGAACAACATATTTTAGGAAAATCTCTGTCAGTGATAAAGATAACTCAAAAAGTCTTTGAGCTATACAGATGAAATCTCTTGTACTATATTTACACAAAATGTGAAGATTTTTTTAATCAAATTTAGAGCAAATTCCGTTCAGAGGATGCGTGTCTCTCAGGGCGTCGGAATATACATAAATACTGTAACTACAAAACTTAGATAGATAGATAAAATTCGGTTGGTCTAACATTAACATCTATAGCTTAGACGTTTATCAAATTTTAAACCAAATCCGTCAAGGTGTTAAACCGTCTGAAGGCCTGTACATTCAGAAACATGTAAACGCGATAACTAAAAAACGTAAGGATTTAAAAAAAAATTGATACGTGATTTTTTTTTAAATTTAAATTGTAATTTTGTGTTACATTTCGGTTTCAATCGGTTGGGAATTTTTCAGGCCTTCTTGAGTTCAAAAAACACATCTACACACATTTTGGCATTATATCTATCCAACTGTGATATTATATTATAAAAATGCTTTCAACTAGATGAGAGAAATTTAGTATATTCCTTTAAGAACAAATTAGTAGATTTCTACCAAATTTTGAATAAAATCAATTCAAAGGCAGTCTTTCTGGCTGTTAGCTAGAGTAAAAGTGAATCCAATAACTGCAAAACGTAAAGAATAGATCGGCAAGTGGGTTTAGCGTCTAAAATGTATAATATTCATATCAAATTTTGAATAAAATCTGTCAGAGGATTGACCATCTGTTGGTCTGTACTTTCGTCAGTCTGTAAGCATAATAAATCAATGAAACTCCGTATGATATCTTATGCTTATAATTGTAGTTCAGTGTCAAATTTTGATTTCAGTTGATGGGAAGAAAAAAGGGTAAAAATATTATATTTGTGCGATGTATTCAGTAAAAATGCTAGATTCACATTAAGGCTCTATATTTCTTAACTGTTCGCTATTGATACCAACACTAGACATTCGATATCTTATCCAGGTCGATAATGTTATGCGAAAAAGGGAGGTTATAACTTTTATTAAAGAGCATGCGAGAAAGTTTTGGGGGGCTCCTTCCCACCGATTTAACTTTGAGGTTCCTAAATCCAATACTTTCCACCTCTGATTTTTCTCTCCGAAATTTTATATTTTAGCAGCTTGCTGAATTAACCTTATTCTTAATTTATTACTACAAAACGATCCATATTAAGACCTTCTGTATCAAAAGTTTATTTTATATATATTTCTCCATTTACTTTTATACTTTCTATCTTATAAATACATTTGTAGAAATTAAAGCATACAAGATCTATTTCTGGCTACATTTCCTATCGTGGGAAAAGCGACCAATTTTGGCACAAAGTGAAAAATGCTTTGTCGAAGAGGACTTCGGCATCTAAAGCAATTAACGGAAAAATTAGATGAGGCTTCCTTATGATGTCAAAGAACTTTTCAGGCTTTGTAACTGCGGGCAAAATTCAATTACATAAGTCGAACAAAATTACATATTTCCTTTAATGGTGAAAATAGCTATTGTTCATTGGAGGATCAACGAAGAGCATCTGAGTTCTTATGCGAAGAACCAACGCCACTGCTCCTAATTTCCTCTATTTTATTTATTGTGATGTTATAGTTATATTCTATTTTGGTATACGGTGGAATTATTAGAACTCTATAAATTTTGTTAGTTACCAATTCGTATTTTCAAAGAAAAATTGCATCCAGTTGGCTTTTAGCAGCTACTAATGTAATCTAGTAAGATATATGGAATTAGTGTATTATTATCACAGAAGTCCTGTGAGATGTAGAGAAGTAAGTGTGCGAATGTCTTTCATTTAAAATCAAAATTAGTTCTGGTCTGAGAAATAGCGCAACGGTAGATTTTCTAATTTTGAAATTCGAAGAAATTTTTCTCATATATTCATGTAAATAATCATATTTAATCTTAATTATAGTTTTCTCTAAGAATAATACTTCAATATGCGATCCTTTTTGGTGTCACAGTCACATGACAAATGTAATTGCTAACGATTATAGGCTTGACGAAAGTGGAGGCTGGTGCAAAAACTGTTTCACTTGTCCTTGAAGCAAATGATGTGCAACAAAATAATAATTTATTGCATTTCGCGATTCACTACATTGTATAAATTGGTTTTTAAGAATTTAAGGAATAGGTGAAAATGTTAAATAATTCATAAAATTTATATTTCAATCAAAAAATATTAGCTATTATAAGAATTTCGTTTTTTCGTCCTTCCTTGGACCTTTAAAAATACAAGAATAAAGAACAAAATAAATTTATTACCAAAATTTGTGCACAAACATTTTTTATCATAATCGAAGTAAACAGTCAAACATTTTGTCATATTAATGGATCAAGATTTCGATCTTTTCATCGAAAGACATTGCCTTCCGTAATGAGAGATGGATCTTAACATTACTTTGAAGCTTCTTACTAGTAAGAAAGCAATCTAAGTTTTCATTAAAAAAGATATAGAGAGAGCTGGAATGAGAATTTTATTGCATATCTCAAATCAATCAAGGCCTATCTCATCGATACGACAAATGCTTGAATCTTCATTTCGATTATGCCGAAAAGTAGCCACATTTTTAAATAACTTTTGATAGTAAATCCATTTTGTTCCTTACTTATACTTTTTATGGCCCATTGGACCATTGGATTTTTCAATATACTTATAAAATATAACTTAATATGCGAATTGTTAGAACGAAATTTTTGTTTAATTTTTTATATGCAAATACAATAAAATTGACCCCATAATTCAATTTTCTAAAAATTTTATTTCGATTCTATAGAAAGGTAAATCGTCCTTGATAAATGATGAATCTTGAATTCTTTTTATTATTATTATTATTTTTGAAATTTTATAGAAAAATTCAAATCATCGAAAATGTTTTCGATTATTGTAAGTAAAATGCTCAAAAATCACGTAATAATATTCACATGTATCTAATAAAATAAATATTTAAAGAAAAAGAAAGATTTTTTTCTGTAAAACTACTGAATGAGTGGTGCCTAAGAAACGCGGGCCTTCTGTGCTTGCAACCATAGCAAGCCCCTCCACTCATGTCGCGTGCTTCAGTATACAACTGCAATTTCTTTATATCGTTTAGACAGGTAGGGGATAGGTAAGGGAAGAAAACATCTAATTGTAAAAATTTTTGAAAAAAAAAATATCTTTATAAAATATTTTTATATATTTTTTAATGATTTGCTATTTTTTGATTATAATTGTTTTATTACTAATTAACTATTCATTCAAAATATGCATAAAAAAGGAAAACATTCATTATTCATGGTGACCTAGTGGTAATGATTAGGCTTCGAGGCCAGAATGTTTTGGGTTCCAAACTGAAAAGAGAGATTTGTCAAAATCCAGATTTTGAATTTATGATGATCACAAAACTTTCTTTTTATATACTCTATATCTTTTGTATTCAGGAGAAATTAAAAAGAATGGCAATATCAACATGAGTTTGAATTGATTTCAAGACAACAAACATTTTATAATCACGTGCAAATTAAATATTAAAAAAATGTTATAATTAAAATTACATATGTAAAAAACGTGACACGTGATAAACATGTGATAAATTTAACTATATACATCATTTCCTTTTGAACTCCATGTGATCTTAGGCAGAGGGATCTCAACTTACTGCAAAATCAGCAATAAATTTGAAAAATTAATACAAAACGCACTTGATTGACACAAATCATTTGATGTAAAATGGCGTAAATTCGTTCAATTGCGATTCGGAAAATCGTGAAGAAAAGGAAAAAGGTCAAATGTTCTAATGCATTCTTTTTGCTTTTTGCAAGATAGTGAAAAAAATTTAAAAATCTATTCAATCATTTTTCAAATATTTGCGAAAAAACTTTATACATAATTTTACTTGGTTATTTTTCTGCCCTCTAAAAAAACTCTAGAATGATGTTTTATGCTCCCTTTTCGGTTCTATAATATCTTTCAGTAATCATCTGTAGAAATAGCTTAGAAATATGCAATCTTTAGAAATATGTCTTTGGTTCAAAGCATATGTTTTGCTTTTTCAATAGTGAATTGTTCGAAGCTAGAGTTTTGTGAAAGGTCAGAGAAAGCGATTACAGCACGCCGTTCATTTGCAGTATTATCATGGCATATTTCCATTTTTATCTATTAATGTCATGGCGATCCCAAAAAGAGTAATCAGCAGCAATTTTCATTATCAGGATCATATTCTTTCTTGCAAAAATAGAAGTAAGCCTTCGAGACTTTGCCACTTAAGAGCGACACAGAAATGTCAAAGGGATGAGGATACTTTTGCTAAGGGATAACAAGGCTGATTAATTGCCTATTTTAATACAATGCACGCTGAAATAGAGAATACGATATATACTCATATTAACTCATCAAAATTGCTAAAAAGTAAAGAAAGATGTTACATAATAATATATTCTGAGAACAGCAGTTTATATTATATTCAGTTATAAATCAATGATATTTACTTCTGCATGCATTTCCCTAAAAAAAGTATTATTAAAAAATTATAATATCATTTATGCGATCTTTAATGCTTGTTTTAAAAACATCATGATAAACGCAGCGCAAGGAAGGAAGGAGAGAGCATTTTGAGATTATATAGTTTAAAAAAGATTATATATATATATATATATATATATATATATATATATATATATATATATATATATATATATATATAGCGTTTTTGAGTTATCGTGTTCACAGACAGACAGAGCAATACACACATATAATTCAAAAATTTTTAATCCTTTGGATTCATGTCTGAAACGTAGAAAATCGTCAAAGTTTTGATTTCAAATTTTTTGACAATTACAATGCTTTCTCTTTATACATGTCTGACAAAAGTAAATAATAAGACGAAAACAATTTTGACTATTTTAGAAAGAAAATAGCTTTGTGCAAATTGTACTAAAACTCATCTTTACCAATATACAAAATATACACTGGTGTGCAAAACTTAAGCAACAATGTGAATTTTAAGCAATTAGTCATGAAATTGCAGAAAACGGGTTATTGCGATCGGTATAATGAACACGCAATTCAGTAGAAAGGTGATGCGTATGCAAATGTCAGGAACAAAACATCATAAACGGACTGAGTATGCGCAAGACGAGTACAGTCGGGTCGTGCGGCTCAAGATTACAAGGAAAGGACGGAGGTGCAATTAAGGACATTCGCTGCAAGAGCAAGTGAGTTTTTTCGTGAAATATGGCTAGAAGAAATCACCTGGACAACTTCACACGTGGAAGAATGATCGCAAAGCTGGTGGAGAGGCGCAGTTTGATCAGTGTAGCTGAAGAGTTCGGAATCAACAAAAGTGTAGTTTCGCGCGCTTGGAAAGCCTTCCAAACCATAAGTGCAGTTGTTAGAAAGGTTGGTGGCGGCCGCCCTAGGAAAACAACTGCAGTGGATGACCAATATATCGTTCTGCAGGCGAAAGCAGCCCGATACCAGTCAGAAAACCTCACCGCTCAGCAGCTGTGTATAGCAACATTGCGATAATTGCCGAGGTTTTCTGTGGCCAGATGCCTTCATAAAATGGCCTATTCACCCACCGTTCAGAACACTGCATGCCTTTGATTGCCGGCCATCAGTGGCACCGTTTAGAATGGTGTAAGGAGCACGAAAACCGGATATCTCATCAATGGAGTCATGCTCACTTTACGGATGAGAGTCGTTTCAGTGTCACAAATGACTCTCAACGCCAGTTGATTTGGAGAGAGGTCGGGACACGGTTCCATCCCAGTAATATCACGGAAAGAGACACTACGATGATCCTGGAGTTGTCGTCTGAGGAGGCATTATGTTGAATGGACGGACTGAGCCCCACGTTTTTGACAGAGGTTCTGTAACCGGAGATTGCTATTGTAAGGATATGATCCTTCCCCATGTGCGTCTGTTCTGAGTTGCTTTTGGACCAGACTTCGTTTTAATGGATGGCAATGCACGGCCACACCGGACTAATGTTCATAAGCTACTGAAAAGTGTAGATATATCACTCGAATGGATTGGTCAGCGTTCAGTCTTTATTTAAATTTCATAGAACATGTGTGGGATGCTTTTGGGAGATGCCTTGTGGTGCAATTACATCCTCCGGGGAACACCCATCAGCTGAAATAGATTCTGATAGAGGAATAGGCACTCTTACCTCAAAAACTGTTGGACAATTTGGTGCTGAATATGGAGAGATGGTGCGAAGTAACCACTGCTGTAAGAGGATTGCATATCTCATACTAAGGAACATCTGCCTGTTGTTTTTCCTCTTGGACAGACAATCGTGCGTAGCGATACTATGAGTTCAGTAAAACCTTTTTCTGGTTGATTCCATGCTATATGCATTGTATTCATTTTTGCGCAACTAGGCTTTCGTCATCGTTTAAGTGCAAAATTTTGTTTGTCATTTTTGAATTTCATGTCTCTCAGATGATTTGGTGTGGAGTTATGGCAAAAAAGCACCTGTTTCTCAAGTTTTCACACCAGTGTATAATACTTAGAAGCACGGTAACGGTAATGCGACAAGAATAATACCTCATCCTTTTTCTATCATTCTTTCCTCTCCCTTTGTATGTGTGCCTTCTGTTGTTATTGTTGCTCCTGTTATATTCAACTAAACAAAAAGACGGACAGTTGGAAAACAAAACTTTTGTAGATGAAAAGGAATTGTAATATACATTACAAGAATCCCATAAACATCATTAGACTGGATGTTATCACGTCTAATAATCTTATAATCATGTCTTTTCATTTAGATATAATCTCAACAACTTTCTGAAAACAATCAGGGAAGTTTCTGATTTAGAGATCTTATAAATTTATTCAATGGTATGAAAACGATATTAGAACTATATAAAAGAAAATAATAGAAATGTTAAAACTACTACAAAAATTTTTTTCTGATAATATTATTCTTTTTCCTCGAATGAAGTTTCTTATTCATGATAAAAATGCAAATTTATGCTTAAACATTTCTATTAGTTTCCTTCTCCTTTTCAAAAGGTTTTAATTTTCTTAACTGATAATACGGTAGCGGTAATTATTTCATTGCATTATTATAAAATTATTTATTAAGTATTATTTATATTAAGTATTATTTATTAAGTATTAAATTTTATAAGTACTTATCCAAAACGCATCGATTTGTCTTTGCTAAAACTAGCTACTAATTTTGTTTTCGGTTTATAGTTTCTTTTTCTTTCTAGCTTGTTAATATGATTTAAGTCTGATTTTTATTCAGAAAGTCAGCTGCTACCTATACAAGCAAGGAAACTGTTGTTAAGAAAAACAGCATTAAAAGATAAAAATAAGTTTTTAAAATATTTTTAAAATTATTTAGTAGTTTATTTATTTGAGAAAGTTCAAAGGAATAACAAAAGAAAATAACTAAAATTCTTTTCAGCATATAATATGCATATGTAGATGATAACTCACTATTCAATTATAATACTTAATGAGCTACCCATGCCCTACAAAATAAAAATTATTTTGAAAATAATTTAATTAAATGGAATTTAATTTTAATTAATTAATTTCAAATAATTATTTATCATTTGGTTATTTGATCATAATAACCAAATAATAATTATCATTTGGTTAATTTGATAATAATTATTTATCATTTGGATTTTTTATCATTTGGTTATTTGATTTTAATTTTGAGAGTAGCAAGATGTTGAGCGAAATCTTTTGCATGCGTACATCGAAGATATACACCATCCCAGAACTGGCAAATAAGGTGGTAAAAATGATGCTTTGCTTTGAAAGTAAAAAGAAAATCCAATTGTATCTCATAAAAATAAAATCCACTTGTAATCTACTGAGCTAGGAATAAAAAAAATCCAATGACGGGTTTCCGACTAGTCGGCTGCTTATGGCCATTAGGCAGAGAGAGCATAAATAGTATACTGATTTATAAGCTTTATTTTCCTAATTACAAAATAAATAAATTTTCAAAATATACAAATTGAATCGATTATAACATATTAGGGTAGTATTATATTTTTTCGAATATAATTGGTTAGATTTTTATATGCTTCATCATATTCACGCTATCAATAGAATATTTATAACCCTTTACTTCTATAATATTGCGTGCAAACATGAACGTGAGACAATTTGGAGCCATAACAGATTTTAAAAAACAGACATCCACTCATGCATAGTTAATAAAATAAAAAAAAATTAATCTAAAATTATCTATTAATATTTTAAAAATATGTTGAAACGTGATCCTAAATTACCCATTTTATTCGAAGAAGAGATTTATAATGCGCACGGTCTAGGACTGCAAAGTACTCAACTCCACCACTATATATTAAAAAATGTGCATTAATGTATTTGGAGAAATTTATGCTATGTAGACTCCCATAGATTAGGAAGCTCTTTTCATAATTTAATAGTCATATCAATAAAGATTTAAAGCCAATGATATGCTCGTTAAAATTTACATATAAACATGAATTCAGTAAATATGTAAAACGAGCTACAGTAAATATGAAAAAACGAGCACCGTTCTAAACAAATGTATCATTCATTTTCAGTGAATGAATGAGAATATTATTATGTGTTAATAATAATACTATATAGAACAGGACATTTGCCGAACATATATTAATAGGGAAAAAAATTAATTATGAGATTTAATTGCACAGTACGTAAATAAAAATGAAAGATAAAACTTATCATAAAATAATTTATGATACATTTTTTAAGTAACCTCCAAGCTGCTTTTGTTTCAGTATCTTAATTAATTAACATGTCTTATTATAATGAAAATTTATTTATAGAAATACATATTATATAAATATTTATAGAAAGACATAACTGAAAAATCCATAATGTAGATTTGATTTAGATTAAATATGAATAATATTGATTTGAGTGATTTTTTTAATTGAATATGATACAATTACGACCAAATTTCGTAATTTTCTCTTATACTTAATATACAAATAATAAGTAATGCTATCATCAAATTTTCCAGACTTCAAAATTTTTCATGTATTCTTATTATTTTAGATCTCTTCACTCTTTTATATACCTTGTTTTATGTAGAATTTTATGTTTGAGTTATCACTTACTTTTCTATGCCGAATTTTATTCATTTAACTCTCATCGCAATATCCTATGGTTATTGCGTTAACTTCCATTCGGACAGCCGGATTGACAGACTTGTTCTGAATGGATTTCATTTGATAGAAATCTACAAATTTGGTCCAAAATCCATATATCAAATTTCATCCTCCTAACTCAAAACAATTCAAAGACAGACTGATATAATTCACAAATTACGTTTTTCGAACACAGGATGGTATCTAAAATGTGGAGATAAGTCTGTCTGTGCACTTCGAATACGAGAATGTAAAAATTGAAAATAATAAAATAAAAAATGGTTTTAAAAAGTTCCTGACTTTAATTCACTAAAATATATATAAAAAAAACTTTAGACAACAAAGCAAAAATTTCGAAAACGGGAGATGCTGAAAGCATTATAGTAAAGAAATGCAGCTCCAGAGTATTTTTTTAAAATCTGCTGAGAATCTGGCTAACTTCGAATATTTTACGCGTTTCATAATTTAATAATTCTTTTATTTGACTTCTAATTTAACGAAGTGATTTATTTATTTATTTTACTTTTTAATGCATTGTTACTCTATGCCTATTCTTCAGTATATATATATGCGATAATTACAAAGCACAAGCTACATAAATTAAATTTGCAATGTAATCTTAACAACAAAATTGATATCAGTTTTAAATTTTGGGTTCAACCAATCATAAGGAATCGAAACAGTGTAAATTTTTATTTTCTTCACTGTACTTTTAAACTAATGTACCACGACGAGTAAGTATTCTAGAAAGACGAAGAGGGGTGGGGAAGGTTCCAAGCAATAAAAAATATTAAAAGATATTTCAACAAAAATGTTTTTTCTTTTACTATTTTGTTGACTTTACTTTTTAATACACTGCATACGGTTATATACTGCACATGAGTATTTGTTATTTTTTCACTCTTTAAAAATCTTTTAAAGATGGTAAAAGACACAAATAATAAAGGTGCATTTTGTAAAACTAGACAGAGCTTTGTTTTTGGAATCAGAAAGATTTGAAAATTATTTAAATTTTCCATATATAACGATTTAAATAAATCTAAATGATTATGTAAACAAAGCAGATTCTGAAAAACATTTTTTAATCAGTAAGAGAAAAATATTGATTTTAGTCGTAAAAACTGAGATGCATTAAATTATTTTTCAAGTTAAACTCTCTATGAAATAAAAATGAAGCAAGTAAAGATACTTATTTTTATTATTTATACTTTTTGATATTGTATACGATTATATAAATGTTTCCCTTTTTTTAAAAAAAGCTTAACTCTCCTCTTTTCCTATTACAATGAATAATGAGTTTTTAAATACTTTCCCTCATCGGTCACTAAAGACTATGATGCTTGTAAATCATTCAAAATCTTTTCACTTCTTCATCCCTTTCTAAAACCAGGCACCTCTCCAGATAGTTCATAAAATGGTATTCTCTTGGTGCTAGATCTCGAAAGTATAGTGGATGATTAAATAGTCCCAAACCAAAAAATTTGATCAGTTTTTGAATTTACATCAAAATCATTCAGAGAAATGTCTGGTTCATCTTGAAACATGTTGACTTGGATGATTACAAAAGCAACTATAATTGCAAAAGCATCGAATTTCCAGGTGAAGAATGCCAAGAGCCGGTTCGCGCATTCAATTCACACATAATAGGTATGCAGATATAAAAAAGGAAGAATTAATATATTTTTGTTGTTTTAAAGTAGAAAGCAGAATAAAATCAAGTACACGATTGTAAATCAATTATACAATATAAGGCACCTTTTTTTTTTTGTTTGTTTGTTTCAAAGACGATATTATAAAACAGCAACCAATAGGTGTTTTCTTCTCGAAAAATTTTCAAATGCTGCATAATAAAAGTGTTCTCCCCTATTCCCTCTTCGACATAAAATAGGGGATCTTCGTGGACCATTATAGAACTTGTGGACGGTGAAGTTTGGGAATGCTTTTTTTGTATTCAGAGTTTCGAGCATGAGAATATTATGCTATCAAACATAGTATAGGAATATGCATTTTCGGCGCTTTTTTCCGATTGAAAACCAATTTAAACGGAACTACAACTTAAGTAACAAGTTTGCATATTAAATATCACTTTTATAAATTGTTGCGTGTTTGAATTATCACGTTTAAATGCTTACATAAAGACAGACGGTCAATTCCTTACCGGATTTAAAATTTAATACAGATTTATTTGTTTAGCTGAAAATTGTGCAGCTCTACATTATAGATTCCGAATCTGAGTTCCAAATTTTATTCCTCTAACTCTTTTCACTTTGGGACTCTCTTGCACTCAGATAGCCAGACAGCCTTCCCAAAAATCGATTTAGAATAAAAATTTTTAAAATCTCCAAATTTGATGTAAACATATAACACATATTATCCGCCTAACTCAAACAGTTTTTGAGTTATCGTGTTGTTTTGATAAATTTCAAAAAATGTGTTTTTAGCTCTTAAGAAGGTCTGAAATGTGGAAATTCTACAAAATCTCGAATTCGAATTTAATGCTTTTAGTCAATAATTTCTCTTCAAATTTGTTGGTATACGAGAAAATATAAATGCATTAACGGTTTTTTTCCTCCCGTTTTGATCACTTTGAACAGTTTACAAAAATTATATCATAAAGTTTCATGAAACAAAGAACTATATACAGAACACTAAGATCACACAAAGATCTTTTATACAAAACACTAACTATGTATATTTTGATGTAGTTAAAATTTAATATTTCTTGATAAAGATTATGATGTATACCTTAAACTTCGATAATTAATTTACTTTTTTATTGCATTTGATACATGATACACATTCAAAAGAATTTGCCTAGCACTGGAATAATATCTGTAAAATGCAATAAACTTTTGGTCGTTAAATTTTCAGCAACTCACCATACAATGAAGCATTGCCTCAGCTCATTAAAAAAGCCTTGCTAATTTAAAAACTGTAGTAAGAAATGTTAAAATCGTTAGTTTTTATGGCAGTTTTGTTGATAAAAATCTATTTAAAACCTCTGGAGAAAAAAATCGTAAAAGAAAGATCCTTTCAAAAGCGCAGACGATTTATTACTCGAACTCTCTTATCGAACTCGGACGAAATTCGAAAATAAAATCGATTTGTTCCGATGCTTGTCTCGAAATGTTTGGAGGTATGTAGGACAACCTTCATGCTAGGGTTTTATGCCCTCCATACAGAAGATTTTTTTTCTTTATTTTATCTAAAATTTCATTCTATTCTATCTTATTTATCATGTATAGAATAAATCTCTGCTTAGGGAAAAAGGCATTAAAAGCAATCTTTGGAAGGCAAAATTTTAAGTAATTTAAGCAATATATTAAATGAAATTGTGGAACAATTTTACCTTATAATAACAGAGAATTTTATTAGGCTGTGCGAAGAATTTTTAGTGCTTCAAGACAATGAAGCAATGTAGAAGAATTCTGTCTCATTCTGTTGGAAGAAATAACGTCACCTAGTAAAACATTAGTATTTGTATTAAATTTAATTTACCCTATTTTTACATTTTAGAGCAACACGAATCAAAGAGTACGCTGCTAAAATTAGATACTTTATGATTCAATTACATTAGATTACATTAGACCTTGCATTACATTTCAGAATTTAAATTTAAATAATAAATTTAAATTTAAATAATAAATTTAAATTTAAATAATAAATTTAAATTTAAATAATCTTCCATTAAAAAATTTCATATAATTTTGAAAACATTTACCTTTAAGATAATTCATATTTATAAGGAAGATGTCTTTAAATGTCTTATGGAAGTTTCATCGAAAAATGCATGTTATTTTATTCAATAGCATGTGGTTTGAAACTTTTGGATTTTAATAATTTCATTAGAACTTTTCTATCTATGAATGTTTTTTTTTTCATTTACTTGAATCAATTGAAATGATTAACTTATAATATTACAATCAGCATTTTTATTGTCAGTTAGGTAGATAGAAATTGGTTTAATTTACCATTTTATTTTTAAATTTACATGCACAGCAGTATAGAATTTTTTTGGTGCTACTGTACAAGTGAAAGTGTGCTATTACGAGTTAAAGCGTGATATAAGTTATGCAATATGTGGTTTTATTTTTCTTATCTAGTAGCTCGGTAGTAATATGTAATAAATTGTAGCTCAATGCGTTTCATTGTTGTGGAACTCCTCTGGAGCTGTCTTTTAAACTTAAGCCCTTGAGTCCTTGCTTAGCAGCAATACATCTTTACTCCATCATTTCCGTAACTAATCTTACACAAAACTATCAATATTTTTTTTAATATTATGCCTTTAATCATTCGAGAAGACACAACAAAACTGGTAAAGGAATACCACTAAAAATTCATTGTATAACCACGTAATATTGATTTGGTGTGATTGCAATAATTGCAATTTCCATTCGCATTTTATTTTTATTCATTTTATTAACTATACAAGATAATAAATTAAAAATTCTACTGGTAACGACTTTTGAAAAAAATGTATAAACAACACCACAAAAATATTCAGTTAATCAAATTGATCATCAAAATATTTCATAGTTTTCTAATTTCATCAGGAAACCTAAATATTTCTTTAGATGATCAAAAAAAATGTTTTGGAATAAATAATTTATCCGATTCAAAAATTGATTGAGAACTAGAAAATTTTAAAATTTCATACTCGTCATCAAGCTGCAACGCTGGATGTAACTGATGGCTGGATTTACCTCACTAGAAAATAATGAATCTTTTGATTTCAATAACCCATTCGAATAGTTTTCCTTTGCCCCCTCCCCTCTTTTTTTTTTCAGTGTAGCTGTAGTAATCTAGGGGCTACGGACGATTTGACGTTTCGCCTAATGCTTCAAGGACGTCATCAATTTGGAGCAAGCCTTCTTTGCCAGGACAATAGATTCAAGTGACATTTGCGTCGCCAGTAACATCGATTTAGTCTACAGCTCAATGCAAAAGGAAGGATACACACACACACATGCCCGGGAAAAAGTTTCAGGGAAACAAGCAGAAGAGTGTTCCGCTTTCTCTCTCTCTCATTCGTTTTAAAACTGGATATGTTGGGACTATTATGTCCCTTTTTCGGGGATCCCGGAGTAGTTGTTTGAGGTATTTATTGTCTCATTTCGAAAATATTCATGACGCAACAGCACAATACCGATGAGAGATAAATTTTCCTAACTTTGTTTGCTTGTCTGTAGCGGGACGATAAACAAAGAGGTCAACAGAAGAGTTGCAGGATTTGAAGGAAAAGAGGGTTTAGATTCTTGAAGCAAAAATAAATAAATAAATAAAAGTAGATAGACTGAATAAAATAAATTGCGTTAAAAGTGTTTCCTTTATATATAATAATATTTAATTACTAATTTTCTTTAAATACTCTAAGGATAACTTAAGCAATAAAATTAAAGAACTGGGACTCACTTTCAAGACAGACATTGCAATTTGCCACGATGATAATTTACAGCCCGGCATACCATCTGTAAATTGCGGCATGCATATATAGATAATGAAATATAGCTCAAAACATTTTACAGGACAGACTCTTGAACCTCAGCATCAGATGCGGCACTTGACTAATTCTTGGGTAAAAAATGTGCATTAAAAATAATTTCAAATATTTTAATTAAAAATTAATCAAAGTTTTAATTTTTTTTCAAAGCATGTTTTTGAACAAAAAATATATTTAAAACCTCTGAAATTAAGATTTTTAAAAAAATATTTTTCGTGATACTATTCTTATTTTCGTATAATTTTTTTTTCTATTTTTAATAAATTTTGCAAAATTTCTTAAGCATATTTTGCAACAATTATTTTTATCGTTTAGTTACTAGTTTATAAATTCGCATCTTGCAACGATTTTAAAGACATTTTTTTATGTACATGTTATTGTTGCGTAAAGTGCTATATTGTTGCTATACAAATGTTAAAAGTTACCTGCAGCTTTTTCATGCTATTATGTATGTCCGTTTACATTTCGAATCGCTTACAGATATTTTTAATTCTGAATTTAAACACAGAATATGAATAATTAAAGTTCTACTTCTTAAAGTACTACTTCTAAAGTAGTACAGACAGAGCCGGCCTGCTCTATAAAGGGGTCCGGGTGCAAAAAACCCTTTGGGGCCCTAATTCTTTGTGAAGTAAAAAAAAGAAATACAAATCCGAACATATATTATTAATATGTTTATTTAATGCGTGATTTTGGTTTTGCTAATACATCAATTAACTCAGAAAAATTATATTTTTTGCAATTTCTTTAATATAGCAAGTGCATTTAAGAATTCTGAACACGTGCTTGACCGAAGAAAATTTTTTTCTTTACTAATTTTAATTTGCTGAAAGAGGGTCAGCACTTGCTATAGTAACGGAAAGAAAAGTTTTAACACTGTTAATACGTTTAGAAATAACTCATTATAATGATTATTTAGTATATATTGCAATATGTCGAGCGTTATTCACATCTCTTTCATTTTAAATTAAATCCCACAGAAAACAAATTTCCTGGATTAGGTTTTCATCTATATCTTTGTTATAAAATTTTACATAGTTTTTGGAACATTTCTCTAATTTATGTTTTTCTGAAATTTTTATATCAGTGATTAATTTGAAATCAGATATAATATTTGGTATAATTTTAAATCTATCTTCTATTTGCATAATAACAGTATCAATTACAGTGTTAAAAAAATAATTCGTAATTTCTCTATCGAGTTTTTCGTAACTTCGTCTTCTGCTAATTCTGAATATAATCTTTTCCTTTTTCGAATTCGTTTTTCAGGAAAATGTTCTGAAATGTTCAAATTAAGTGCTAGCACTTTTGCTTCATCTAAAAATGCGTTAAATTTTGTTCTTAAATTTTGGATTTCAGTTTTAATTTTATTGACTAAATTGAAAGACGAGGTCAAGAACAATTGTTTTTGCTTGAAATAGTTTATTGATAGTGTAAACTTTGGACAATATTGCAAACCTTACTATTAAATATAAAATAAATGGCATTTCTTGTATTACATCCAATAAACTTTTACAGTACTTTAACCGATTCTGTTTTGGCTTCCCAACAAGTGTCTCTTAATGGTTCAAGAGTAATGTTTAAATGCTTTTGTAGAATTTCCCATCTTTTTGTAGATGCAGAAAATGATAAATATAAGCGTTGCAATATCCTAATTTTTTTTATAATATATACTGCTGGAAGCGGCATCACAAATTAATAAATTAAAGGAGTGTGAGAGGCAAGGCACATAAATTGTAGGCAAGTTTAGATTTACACGTTATATTTCCCTTTCATGCTGCTACCGATTACCGTATGCTTGCCCTCTCCCTACAATTCATAATATCTAAATAAAGTTCGCTTAATCTTTCCAATAGAGTTTTTGCTTGTCCTTCTCCAGTCACATCAGTTACTTGCAATAAACCGTGTAAATGACTCATTTATACTTTCAACATTTTCATTGCAAGACTATGTACTTTGCTTGGAATTTTCTTCTCCAGTTGAAGTTTGAATTGTAATTTCTGAAGTCGAAGCAATCTCATTGCCAGAATTATTTCGTGCCAAGAAAACAGATGTAATTGAGACTTCTTGAAGTTTAGCTTCTCCTCTTTTTCCTTTTTTGAAACTTTTCTAACACCCAGAGGAATATTTCCCTGGCATGGACATGGTTATATCTAACAGTATTAAGCAATTTATAGAATAAATTATCAAATTACTATATGCTATACTATACGCTATTACCTAGTAGGTGAAATAAGTGACTATAAATCTACTTAATTTATATTAATAATATTTTGCATGCTTGCACTAGACTATAATGTATACTGTAAACATCGTATATTCCCAAATCCGTCGACTGTTCTATTGAAACTTTTTTCTAATTCTTTTCATTGCGGTCGTGGCCGGTGAAGAAGTAATGCAGTGTTCGTTACTTGGAGTTGATCGTTTAATTTATCTTCATTTTATTTTTTGTTTGAACAACTGAATAAAAACAAACATACACAGATGCATCCATAAAATATATTACAATAGATGTAGAAAAAAGTAAATTGTTGATGATTTTCAAGTCCATTAGAACCCAGCCTCATCCTCGATTTCTGGGAGCCACTTGCGCCAGGTGGCTCTCTGCTCTGTCTTAACATATCTGAATGGGATTTCCTTATTCATAAATGACCCCCCCCCCCTTTATAGGTATCACTGCGATTGTTGCATATTAACGGTGTAAGTCGACGCTCAGCCAGCAACGTGGAAACAAACTTGTATATTTTCAGTACCTGTAAACGCTAGAATTGCTCAGAACACTATTTTAATTCTTGATCATGGTGGGCCCCCTCAATCGCCGAGCTCCTGTGCATAGCCTCTGCCGCACCCTCCAGATGGTCGGCCCTGAATACAATCTATCAGAATTTTTCTCGGGTGAGGAATCAAATAGATCAACAAAGTATGCATGAAAGATTTTATTGAAATTTCTAGTGCTTCGGAAAACTAGATGGTCTCCAAATGCGGATGCAAATATTAATGATTAATACAAAATACATTTTTATATTAATTATGTTAAACCCCAAGATTGCATTGGAAAATGGGTCCGATACAAAAAGATAAAATCTGGACTGCATATTAAAATCTGGATTGCATATTAATATTATACATTCTGAAAGCAATCTAAAAGAAGAAACGAATGCTCCACGTCATTAATTAATTAATAAAATGGAAGAAGCAGAAGCATGAATTTTATTAGTTTCATGATTTTAAGCATTTTTAAAATTATTTCCTTTATTTGATATAATAATAAGACTAGTAATTCGATTAAAGAACAAAAAACTAAATTTCTGTGAAGATCTTGCATAATTTGCATTATTGACCAGACAGATTATATACTAAATATTTTATGATAGTATTTTCTAAAAATTAATAATTTCTAATGACAATTAATTGCTATATCATCTTGGCTTCAATGTTATCCAGAATTCAACGTATAAATACAAACACAGACGAGAAGACGTTCCAGCGGGTCATAAATAAATGGACTCAACTGTAACATCCCCATTACAGCTTTGGAAAATAATCTGGCAAATGTCCTTCCAGACCAGGAAGATATTCCAGTGAACCGTAATGAAACTGACAGAGGAAAGAAGGGGCTCGAAGGCATAGGTGGATTCTACCCAACATCCACAACCAATGGTTTATTCGAAAACTAAGCATTTTAGATATGTATCAGAACAAAATGTTTCTTTTTCGAATCCCACTGAAAATAATGGATGGTAAGAGATGCTCATAGCTTTCCAATTAATGATTTACTGGTATTATTCGGTTAACTGGTCTCAAGCGAAAAGTAGCCAAATAATTTAGATTTGCGCCCAAAAAAACGTCACAAAAAATTAAAGCGTGAGGCGTGCATGTAAGTTAGCGCAAGTCTAAATTATTTGACTATCTTTCACTTGCGCCCGACTAACCAATGATTCGTTTCATGATTCCTTCCCAGTTGAAATTTCTGCTTTAGAGAATACATTTTGGTTTTATTTGTATGTAGAGAATTACAAATAAATGTTTCTCTACATACAATGAAAATAAATAAATAAGTAATAAACTCTATACTTACAAATAAATATTTTTCTTGATTACTAGTCTAGCATTTATCGGCAGGCAAACTAATAAGAAATTGTATCATGCGATGGGCATGTAGAAGAAAGTCTTTTAAAACATTATACAGGACAGACCATTAGAAAAAAAACTACTAAATTCAGCATTTATTTATTTTTTAGATAAAAGGATTCATCAAGAAAAAAGTTTTTAAAATTTTAATTAAATATTTAATTAAAGCATATCAAAATTTTCATTTTCTACAATTTGCACAAAATTATTTTTAACCACATTAAAATAAAAAAAAATTAATTTCTCAGTGAGAATTATCTTATTTTCATACATTTCTCTACTTTTAATAAATTTAAAAAATAAATCGATATTTTATACCAATAATTTCCATCATTTCATTGCCAGATGTACTATCACACGTGATATTAAATATGCTTTTTACCTGCATGCTCCCACTACTAGATCATGGTTAGCAGATTTCAAAGACGAATCAATCCTAAAACATTATTATGCTTCCATGTTTTGCCAAGAGATTTGAATCTATTAATTTTTTTGAGAAAGACAGTAGACAAAGAAATATACAGAAATTATCCCATGATAATTTCACGCTGTTTAATTTTAAATCCAAATAAGTATTTCTAATGTTATAACGTTCGTAATTTTGACACATATAATTATCTCCGTTCTGATACTCAAACTGAGGACACTATTTTCGACTTAATACTAAATGTAAAGATTAGAGTTTTTTCTAATTTTACTAGTATTTCATAAACTGAAGTTATTTTCCTAATTTAAGGCACATGAATGAGTATTTTCATGTACACACTTGAAACTTCGAAAATCGTTCAAAATATCGAATATTTTTTATTGCTTAATAATGTTGTCTGATCCTTTAGATTTCAAACGATACCAAGATGTTATCAATATTCGAAATATTTCTCGAGTTATAATTATTTTTCTTACGGTGCTTTCTTTCATTAAAACTCTAGTTATGGTGTTTTTAAAACTCATTTTATGAAGAATGATATTTTTCCACTACGTTGCTTCATTCAAACAATCATAACTCAACAAAAAAGAACCAAATACAGTTATTTATATATCAAAATAATCTGTATGATATAGCGGATGTTTTGTGCCTCAATCAAAGTTATATTTATAGAAATAAATTTTTTATAGCTTTTTAAAAGTTAAAATGACAGAAAAAGGCTTGCTTTTTCTATTCATTGTTAATGAAAAAATTGTTTAAAAAAAACTATATATTTTTATAACTTGATTGAGGCAGACAACATGAAGACTCATATTAGGCATAATTTCTAACTAGAATTATGTGTCTGTACAAATTAGAATTTAAGATATCATGTTTCAAAAAATAGGCTAATTAGCTCATTAAATATTATTTAATTAATTAATAATTAGTGGTAATATGTTTTTTTTCTCACTGAAATGAGTTTAAACATATATTAATGACCTACTGTGAAAAAAACTGGATTTTTAAAGTTAAAATTAATAAATAAATTGTCAAGTGTGTATGTACACCTTAATCCTAGATATAGTTAATTATTAAACAACTTCCAATAATGAATTTTTTTGAACTTGGATGTGTTTTGTAAAAATTAATATATCCGTTTAACAAAGTTTAGTTGCAGAGGTGCATTTATTTATGTTTTACCAAAAATTAAGAACTCTAGGTAGCGAAAAAAGTGGAGAAAATATGTTTTGAAATAAAATGAGATAAAACTTTGTATAGTTACGTACTTAAATCAAAAAATTTAAACAACGCTGTTAAGAAAAGAGCAGATAGAGCGGAAAAGAGCAACACTTCTGATTCGAATTACAGAATTCTGTTTGATTATCTTGCAAAAAAAAATCATTTGCCTCGCAACTGTAATAATCGGTTTTGAAAAACAAATTTAGAGAAATTATATTTAAGGAAGGAATTCTAAGGAATTATTAAGGAATTCTAAGTGAGAGTATTGAAATATCGTTTTACCTAAAATCATTATTCGCATTCTAGAAAAGTTTTTACTTTTATATGGAATAAAATCTTGATATTGAATATTTATACTTGTAAAGTATCACGAAAGGATACCTGGGATTTATGAAAGATTCTTTTATGAGCGAGCAGTTCTGTTTTTAGGAATAACTAAGAAAGAGAAAGTACGGTTTTTTATACTCAAATTTCAATGAGAGCAAAAGTTTTTAAAGTTTTATTTTACATTGCTCGGGGTGAATTTAATATTATAACATAGAATTTACAATGAAAAAATTACTATTTAATTAATTGTTATAAAACCATCTTTAAAACCCTATTATTTCCCCATTATTTGTGAGGAAAAAAATCATGGACTTGTATTTAACAAAAATGTATTTAAAAAAATATTTGAAGTTACCTCTTATCATAATAGCTGTTGAAACCTACGAAATAATTAAGTTAATTTTTTTATATCTTTCCAAAAGAGTTTGCAAGAATTATACAACATTTAATTAAAAATTATGACTGGCAGCTAATATATGCATTCCTAGCAAGAAATATGAAAGCTTTCATTGCAAAACTAATTCTTCATCGACTGTTAAAAATAAACAGAAATTTTGAATCAATTTTCAAGAAATAGAAATCTTCAAAATAATTTGAAAATTAATGAGGCAATTTCGATATTAGTAAAGTAAACTAAATATTTAAATATTAGTTTTGAAATTAAATATTAAATATTTTAAATTAAATTTACTAAACAAATCTTTGGTACAGCTATATTCTTATTTAGGCTATGGAAACATAATTTCTAGCTGCGAAGATTTCACTTAAACATTTTTCATCTTTCATAACATTTTAGAGCATCAAATCCTTCAGTTGTTTCGATTTTTAAAGCAGGAAAATAGTTGGACGTTTCATTTTCATTTCTATAGATTTTTGGATAGAATTTGATTTCAATTCCTAAATTCTAGTTGAATCTAATATTAAACCAGTGGAAATTTTTTTGTTATTGTTCCGTTTGGGATGGGTTTTTTTTTTTTTTTTTTTTTGCCTTATGCCACTTGAAACAGCCTAAAAAATACCCCTGCCCCCCAGGGCATATATTTGAGAGAGCCCTTTCTATAGAAAATTTTATGAATTCGATTTATGTACTAATATATTTACAGTATGTAAAATATTGAATTCCTTTTCTTAAACTTTATGAATAACTCCTTTTTAATATAAAGAAACGTCATAGGAAAAATTGAAACCGCTTTATTTCGAAATTTTAAATTTGAGTCTACGGAAACTAGTTAAATGTACAATCACACAAATGGTTTAATTACTGCACCAACTGTATCATTTTGAAACCTTATCAGCACCAGACTGATATATTGGAACTGTATCAAAGAGTTTAGAAAAGCATTATTTCGGATTTCCCTGGAATTTAATTCATTCCGTTTTATTTCATTTGCTTGGTACCATTTGGTTTTAAGGCAGTTTTTTTTTAAAGTTTATAATGTCTTTATTCCAAATTAATAAAGGATAACTATGCAAATATTTTTACTGGCATAATTTTTAATTCAAAGCAACGGTCTTCTGACTTTCAAGACTGTATATAGAAGTTGCATAATTTACTGAAGAATTGGTTAAACACTGCAAAAATTTTATTCTATATCTTTTCGCATTTATAGTAAGTTTAAAATGGCCTATCATTGCTTCATAAAGAATTGCTCTTCTAAATATTTTTATTGTGTCTCTTGTAAAAATATTTTAAGCCTCCTTTGCTCTTTACCTTGATTATTAATAAGTTTCTCAATATATATAAAATATGATAGGATTAACAGTTTGATCTGTTAAACGAAAGAGGATGGTAAGAAAGTCCGTGTGTGAACCCTGAACCCTATTCCATATCTTACCATTTACTAATTATGATGAATAAAATAAATATGCTATCAGTTGGAGAAAATCCTAATTTAAAAAATTCTTGATAGGCCTACATGTAAAATAATCAACCTGAGAACCTTGCGAAATGCAAATTCGAATTGTCGCCAAAATCTTTATTATTGAAAATCACAAATACCGTCCTAGCTATAACCTGTCTAATTTACCAAAACCTTATCCATTCCATTAGCTTTTGAATGAGCTTAAAATAACTTGTATCACTATATCATTTCAGGAAAAATTTACTCCTTCATTTGCAGTACATTACTGAAATCCGTATTCTTCGAAACAAATATTCGTCGAAAGTCTGCAAATGTAGGGATGGTGAATAAATGTATACAAATCAGGGAATAAGAACCCTTTAAGATATTTAGATGTCTCTCGGTTAGTTTCCATTATGTTTTTACTTTTCGAAAAGTTTCAACTTTTTTTTTATGTGGCTTTAAAACAACAGATTTTAGTGAGCAAGAAATTACAATCAGGAGTGACAGCGGCTCCATGTGAGTTTTCTTTTTCCACCCTATATAAGTGATTGCATATCCATTCCATTTAGGAAATTTGCCTATTGCAAAGACAAGTTTTATGGAAAATTTATATTAATTCGAAATTAGATAATTTATCATCTCCACTGAAATGTACATCTTTTATATTCAAAGCTTGCCATTAATTAGTAGTTAAAAGTCAATTATACTACTCGCTGATATAAAAAAAAAATTACTATACATTTCAGTTTATATATTCATAGATCAAAAACGGTCATGTATACGAGCAATAGTCAGCACTTGGACCAATAAAGAAATACCATTGCATTCCAGCACGGTAACAGGAATTTTATACAAGAATCAGAACGTAAGTTTAGTTGCATGTGCTATAAATCACTATTTTTCTGAAACGTTCACAATAAAAAGCCAAATTTTTGTCCATTTAAATTTAAATTATTAATAGTCATCTTCAGAAATCATTTGTTTGTCTTCCACATTCATAGTATAAATTTAGTTGCATAATTTAGCCAATTTCGATTAACTAAATCTTATCCTCATACAAGAAAGAGCTATTTTAAATTACAATTGAGCAATAAACATAAAACATTCCTATTGGTCAGCTTCGCTTCCAAAGTAGTGAAACTGATTGGTGAAATCAGACTAATTGTTGATGGTGGAAGATTTCTCAAAGATTTGTCTTGCTATATCTTTCAAAATAGAAAGCGGTGAGGGAAGGCATTCATTGATGACTATTTAGGGCTCTTAGACTTTGATATGAAATAAAATTGACGAATTCTGTGCAGTGCTCGATGAAGGACTGTTAGACTTATCCATAGAAGTCCATTCATAGAATGAAGAAGTCATTCTGATATTTTATGATCATTTATATTGTATCTAGGCGTCGTACAGGACAGTTTTACAGAAAATAAAATCTGGGGCAGTTGATGCAATAGTTGAAACTGGATAACTGATTCTTTGGGATTTTTTTCCTTATTATTTAAAATACAAAGATTTAATTCTTCTTAAAAATGTCTAATATTAAGAATTATCTAATGCAGATAACGATGGAAATAAACGTGTTTGGACATTATATGTATGCCTTTTCTAAATATGCCAGCAAATGTATACCATATAGAAGAAATCAGTTCTATAAATGAAAAAAAAATTAACGAGTTTGAAAAAGTGTTCTTCCCATATTCCAAATACAAACTCCAATCTGAATAAAAGCCCTTGCTTTAAGTAGGCCAGTTTTGAAAACATAAATATTTATGAAAATTTCAGCTCTTAAAATGGCACGTAAAGCTTTCGCAAAACTGTCACTATTAAGTTCCACTAACGGTATATTTTATTGTTCTTTTCCGACATGCTCTACTTCAAGCGAAATAGCTCTTTACAGATTTTTATCGTCCCTATCCATATTCGTACGGAGGATTGGATGTTTCTCTCTTTTTTATTTTAGATGTGGTCCCAAACTGAAACGCACAGTTTATACGTTTTCGCACTTTTATATTTTTCGTCGCAATTAAAACTCGGCGGAAAAAGTTCCTGATATGGGTTACTGCCGACAGTTAATGCATCGGACGTTTGGAGGCTTCTGTTATCTTAGGAACAAGGTCAGGGTACTTTTATTTCCACTTTTAGGGCACATCAAGCTCTGCAAAAATATTCACGGCGAAATTTTGCATTGGAAATATGCAGCTGAACTTATGAACGCCCAGGAATGTTATGCCGAAGAAAAATATAGCAAATCAGGGTTTTTCAGTGAACTTAGAATCATTATCACTAAATCGGGAAAGTGCACAAAACTAACTGACTAATGGTTACAGAGGTCTGAAATGAAGAAATTATTTTAAAAATAACTATGTTTTGAAAAATATTTTTTGGATGCTAATTACTATAAAAATAATTAAGAAATTAAATCATCTTTATGGTAAACTACATTTCTAATATAAACTTATTTTGTAAATTTAAGAGCAATTTTGTGCTGTCTTTAGAAACAAAATAAACGTATGCATATATTTTTAATAATAATTCAGCCATTATGGATTATTTCCCAAGGAAAGGAAGCATGATTTATACAGGATATTTTTTATCGAATTGATGAAATGTATATCAAATACAGTAGCAAAGCTAAATGAAACAGATTATATGCACAAGTTTCATTCTATTTATATAACTTGTCGAATTTGTGAAATATAAGTTGAACACAATATCAAATCCAAAGGAAAAAAGTGATATCCACCACTCTCCTCTTATCATCCTTACTCCACTTTCTACCAAATTCCCCACTGATCCTTCCCCTCAAAAGTTTTATTATTTCATTCAAATAACTGCTGTGACAATCTTAAATATTGATTACATCCATTTTATAATGTATTTATATTTTAACTTCAAATTGAAAAATCATAAAGATTCAACTTCAGAACAAAAAAGGACAGTGTGTGGAAATTTGATGGTCATGAATAGTTTTGCTTCCGCAGAGTTTCTTAACAAAAGTATTATTCTGTCTCCCGACCATAAAAATTGAGGATATTGAGTTCAGAATGCTCAGAATTTTATGTTCAGGGTATCGCAGATCAACGTTCTATGCTTCGTAGTGCAATCCAGAAAGCAGTAGATGCATTCGGAGGTCTTTTTTCCAATCTACTGAAACCAAATTTTGACACCGAATTATAATTTTATAAGATTACATACTAAATTATATTTATCAAAGTAATTGCATTATCATCTTGTTTATATGAATGCTTATATACAAACCAACAGACGGACAATTCTTCGACTAATTTGTTTTATTTACATGCTAAAACTGCCTATCATATTTTATTTATCTAGACTTTTATGTTTTGTAATTGCTCAAACACTTGCAATGCGAACAGACAGCCGTCAGATCGACTTTCTCTGAATAAAATTCTTAAAGATATGATAGAATTCTACAAATCTGATACTAAATCTATGCACTAAATTTCATCAGTCTATCTCAAAGAAATTTTGTGTTGTTGCAACAACAGACATGTATAATCCCAAAAATGCGTTCTTTTTCCGGATTCAGGGAGATCTGAAACAGAAATTCGTCAAAATTACGAGGTCGTCTATACGTCGAATTTTCTGACAATTACAGTGCTTTCTCAAGCATACTGTATACCAATATAGTAATATAAGTTCATACGATTAGAGTAAAATAAAAATAATATTTCATGGATTGAATTTCTGTATTATTCTGTAAATTTTTACGTTCGCTTAAATCAAAAAAAAAAAAAATGTTGCAAAACATAAGTCTGACTAGCGACCTGTCTGTCGCAACGGAACTCAATAGTAAGTGCAGGAGGAGTCTGTACTTTTCTGATGTGGAAAATCCACGAATCAAAGGGTTAAAAGAATATTCTCTAAATATCTACTTAAATATATATTTATTTGGCAAACTGCAGCCATTTTCCGCCCTGCTATCTTAAACATTAGAGGAAACGAGCTCTAACGATCAACCATCTCCATCTTTCAGCTCTCAGCACCCTCTTTAAATAGATTATTTATAATTTTCTCCGGGTGCGTCTGGTTCGAGCAAAAAAGCTGCGGATCGTTGCGGCCGGCGCCGGCCAGACTGATCGCAGGCAAAGTGGAAGATCTGCCTTCTCTCGAAGCACGGGATTAGTTTCATTGTCACACTCACAATGTAAGGGAAGAACTGACACGAATCTTTCTATCTTTTTTTTCCTCCCCTGCTCTTCGACTAGACGTCACATTCTGAGTTCCAATGTGTTTGTCTAGAAGTAAGCTTTCCGTGAATTCTGAGAAATGTGATCGACTCAGTTTCCCCTATTCACGACACGAAGGTATCAAGACTTCTTAAATCAAACAGATTTTGCAATGTTTCATGAAAATCTTCATTTGGGAGATAAAATGCATTGATAGAGCACATGTTTTTTTTTAAGTAAGAAATTTAATTATATATATATATATTTTTTTTACTTTCTTGCATACGGTGTGAAGATAAAATATTGTAATTGTCAAAAAAAATCGAACTTCAGATTTTGATGAACCTCCACATCCAGATCACCCTGAGTCCACAAAAATGCATTTTAGAAATTATCTCTATCTATCTGTCTGTTCGTAAACTTGATAACTCAAAGATGCTTTGATCTAGATGGATGAAAATTGACTAATGGTCTTACCACACATTTTGTAGATTTCTATCAAATTTTGAATAAAATCCATTCGCAGGAAGTCTTCTGTCTGACTGTTCGAGTTTAAGTGAACTCTATAAATACAAAACGCAAAGAGCTAGGTAGATATAATTTAATATGCAGGTTTGGCATCTAAAATATAGATGTTAATTAAATCTCGCAATATATATTTTAAGTTTGCATTTTTTTTCGCATGTATGTAAACACAATAATTTATAAACGCAATGACTTATATGAATGAAATTCAGTATGTTATCGAGTGACATAACAGTAGATCCAAGTGAAATTTTGGTGACCGCCAGTTTTCAAAAAGGCCTCCAAAATACATATTCTCACAATAGATTCAGGAAAAATGCCAGACTCATGCCAGAGACTAATATTTCATAACTATCATTCACCAATGCCTTGCAAGGAATTACCTTGATTTACTGAAGGTCTATATGGGTCTATATGGTCTTTATGGGGCGATGAGGGAGGAAGATCTTTATTAAAAACTCTCTGAGAAAGTTTTGGTGAGACTTTCGGTTCGGTTTCATATTGTCAAAATATTTTTCTACCTTTAATAAGAGCATTTCTGTGCAAACCAAATTCCATTATAGTCAGAGTAGCAGAATCTTGTGACAGCTATCGGTAATAGGTATTCCTATTTTAGTTTCCAGCATATATCTGTGTTTGCTTTACATACCTTAGCTTAAAAAGCAACAAAAATTATTATTCTCTAAATATGCAGGTAATAACTCCGTCGAACGTTCTAGCATCCTTTTATTTTCATTAGTCCGATAGAAATGATACTCTGTAAAATGTAGAGATAGTTATAAGATTAAAAGAGTAAGATGAGGAGTTTGTTTAAAAGGTTTTAATCAAGCGAAGTGACGATATTCATGTATCAAAATCGTTAACTGATTATTATTCAAAAAAAATTCAAAAAAATATTTTTTTTCAATTTTTGGATCAGCTTACTGCTTTAAAACTATCAACTATACCTGAGGATCTGTCGAGGGCCAAACGGTGCCCTTCTGCAGGTGTGGTATGAATATCTGAAGTCGCCTATTCAAGTACTGTTTCTTTTATCAGAGGGCTAGTCAGTTTCACGAGATCTGTCCCATAACCAAAATCTCTTCTTGCTTTTTTCTTCAAAATGGGACATTTATTTAACTAATAAAAACTACCTCATCCCAAATACTACGCATTTAATTGCTTTTGTATAATGATTGCTCACCAACTCATTAATCTTAGAGAAAAAATGAAACTTCCGCTTTCCGGCTTGTGGCAGGAGTTTTTCAAAATGTCCTAGTATCTCAATTTGAATGCAAAAGTCCTTTACAGTTTTACAAATGGAAATTTAAAATACGTTCATTGTAAAATCTGGCAATATTGGAGAGCAAATCTTTGCTGCGTTTGATGCCAGTATTTTTTAATCCTCTCTGCATTCCCAAATGGAGTGTGAAAGTAATGTAACACTCAACAAAATTTCAAAGAAGTTGGAATAAAACAAAAACGTTATCTGAACAAAGACGATTCAATATTTTCAAAACTGTGATTTAGTTTTCTTCGAAATTGGGATAATTCGGATGTAAAGTAAAATAACGTATTTTTAGACAGAACGTAATGCTTTCTTGCTCTCTATTTTGCCGAGAATATACATATCATTCAGTGAAATTATTGCCAGTAGCCTCTAGTTTTTCTTGTAAAGAATCAGTCATTCAAATGAAGATAAACCATTGCGCCTAAAAAAAATAAACATTTCTTTGGGGCATTTTTAGAATGAAGCTTCAAGATACGAACAGTCTGCAAAACGTCTGTACTTGTGTGTGGAATAATCTTAACTCCATTTGGCTGAACTTAATTTAACGTGTATAATATGCTGTTTAGTAATTTATCAACAAATTCAGGCACTTTAACACATTGCTTTGAAGTGTTAGGTTGCGAAAAATAATGCGGCATTAATTTTCGCTTTTTGAATGAAATGCTACATGATTTTGAGTTGAAAAGTAGTCAGAAATGATCATTCTATGCATCAAATCAAGTATTAGTTTAAATGATACCTGCTTTGTATACTCGGAACTTTTTTCATAGGAAATTTCATGGTTTAATACTTGAAATACGTAGTAATATTTTGAATGCTTAGTATTCAATTTAATTCTTAGCTTTGAAATGGGTTCTCAATTTAATACAATGCAACACTTTGAAACACGTAATGATACGAAGCTCCATAAGAATCACGAGCAATGTATTTTAATCTTTACATCTGCTTAGTTGGGAAATATTTTAAGAAAGAAAGAGAAATTTCATTTTTGTAAATCGAGAAGAAAAGCTTTTTTTATCATCAAAATATTCTAAAACTTGTTTAAAACCAATAATGACAATTTAAATAATATTCAGATAATTAAAATTAATGGATGGGAAAATTATTTTTAAAAAATGGAAATTTTTAGCAATTATGTTTCTTAAATAAAAAATTGTTAATGTCATTCATATATGAATGATGTGGCGTTAACTGTGATAAACAAGGATTATCGAAAAATCGTACTCAGTAAAAGTAAACCTTTCTATTATTTAGGATCCTATTTCCTACATTACTTTAGCCATTTTGATATCTTTTACTAATTTAACTCTTTCCAAAAATTTTTACTAAAACTAATTTCTTTTCAATGAATTTTCGGAAACCGGCCTTTTTTAATTAAAGACAAGACCATTTATAAAAATCTCTTTATAACATTCAAAGCGGATTTATCTTTTTGTTTCTGATAGGCAATGGACAATGTTAATACACAAATAATGGTCTTTCAGTGGAGCATTATTTATTTCACATTTCAATTAATAAGGTTTCAACAGATATTATTAGCTTAGCCTTACAACCTTTACTCAATCAAAGAGATTGGCATGAAGAAACAAACTGAAAATCTAAGCCAGTCTTTTCTTTCAGGAGCATCGTCTTGAAAAGCGGGGTCAAAAGATTAAGTTTCGAAAAATTTAGCTTAAACATACCAATTACGAAGCAACCTAGATTCTTGGTGAAGAAAAACAAGCCCACTAACACAGTAAAAGGCATTGGCAGACTGTAATCGAGGCAAAAGAGCAACTCGGCGCCGAAATGCATCGAGTCCATCAGCATAAACAACTCATTTGCAAGTAAAATGCAAGCAAGATGCAGCAATCCGTAAACGTACATCTCATTTATAGACTTTGAAAATCTATTTAAAAATAACTTTGGTCCAAGCAAAAACTGTCATAGTTGAAACTTTTCAGAGAAGCCAGACGAGTAACTTTTCTGCGCTACGAAATTGAAAGATGAAATCTTCGGCTAATCTCCTCTGGCTTATTTAGTGAGGTTTAGGATAATAGCGAGATGTATGATATCGCTTTCGTGTCATTTGCATGGCGTCTGATAGCAAAAGGGTCCCAAATGTAGGCCAAAGAAATGTTTATGTCTCGTGGTTTGTCTGAAATGATACCAAGTGGAATGATGCAAAGGTGCGTTACAAATGGATATTGACTGAAACTGAGATCTGATATATACTTGTTTCTGGATGTCTGAGGGGGAATTTGAGTTCGATAGAAAATATAGTGTTAGGATCATAAACGTGGTTTTAAGTGCTACACTATACAGATCGTTTGGAAAATGTTTCACCTCATTGCATCTGTGTTGAATGGATTTCTAATGTTTTATTTCTTTTCAATATGACACTTAAAAAATATATTTTTAAAATTTCTGAAATAATTCGAATCATTAATGTTCTTTTAATCATAATAAATGGATAAGAAATTACGAGAAAAGTTCAACGATTTTAAAATGTGCCTAAAAATTCTTTAAAGTCAAGGAAAAGCAGATGTCATTTTAAAATTAGAAAATTGCATACTTTTTCTGATGAAGAGAGAGTTAATCATATCACGTTCAAATTAATCTTATTTTTTTATTCCTAAGCAAATGCAATTCCTCAGCAAAGTTATTGGAACAGAAAAAAAAATTATATTTATCAAAAATGCGGAAAATCCATCTCAACATTTTAAATCATCGAAAATAATGATAAAATACTTTAAGCTGATTGGTAAAAAAAGTAATAATTATGGATTAATAGACAATGAAATTGTCTGCGCAGTCGCAATCACAGAATTAACGAAGCTGCACATATTACCTATCATCTAACTGTGTGTTGCGTACACTACGTCATAAAATTATCCGGATACTTTTTGTTGGTTGTAATCTATAAAAATTAAATTCAAATTCGAAATGTTAATCGATTTGGAAGAACGTCCTCTTCAAAACTATGTAAATTGCATCCGCATAATGGATTATTTGCATTTTTGTATTTTCATAATCCTCACATTTTTACATTGAAACCCTTAATTTCTATCTTTTAACTGATTTTGAGTTACGAAAAATCAACAGATATGAACTGTTAGACAAATCGATTTGAAATAACCAAGAGTATACAGTGAAAATGAATTAGGTACTATTTTAGTATATGCAAACGTAGCACAAAGACCACTCTATTGATCGAACTGAAACGAAAAGTTCAGAGAATCATGAACTTTCTTGAGCTTACTGACAATGATGTGCAAAAATTATTGAGAGTTGATAGATTTTATAAAAAGTTTTATTTATGAAAAAAATTACAAATGTTTTTTTTTTTACAAATCCTTTTTTTTTAAAAAATAACAAAATTAAATTATTTGCCTGAAGAATGCTGACTAGAAATAAAATTAAAGAAGTCTATTCACATTTTCCTTTCAAATACGGTAACTTCGCTCAGAAAATTAATATTTTTTCGTACATTTTCCATTATCTATACTTATAATAAAGCTCAATGTGTCTCTCTCTCTCTCTGTGTGTGTGTGTGTGTGTGTGTGTGTGTGTGTGTGTGTGTGTGTGTGTGTGTGTGTGTGTGTGTGTGTGTGTGTGTGTGTGTTGGCGCTCTACAGGCCAGGTTATTTGACATACAGCTATCAAATTTGGTACATGTATACCTTAGAGGTCGGGAATGTGCACCTGGAGTCCTTTTTTTTGAAATTTTAATTATTAATTAAAAACTAACATTCCCGCCAAAAAAATCTTCCATTTTCCCCACCGCCAAATTTTCCGCCAAAATAATCTTCCATTTTCGCCACCGCCAAATGAGTAAGGCTTCGGGGTTTTTTTTACTCCCAACAGTAATGAGGCTAGGGTTAATATTTTTCGGTGGATTATTTCAAACGATTCTGTTTATTTTCTTAATGTTTGATGCATTTAAAAGGAAACATTGTTAATGAATCCATGTTTCAGATTCATTCTGAAGTACTTTTGAATTAAAATAACACAGAATAAAGGAAATTAAAAGTGTATAATCTGCATAGCGCTACCCCAACTGGCGTAGAAAAATTCACGCATTTGCGTTACCTAACCGGCGAAGAAAATTCACACATGCGCATTGTTCTGATTGTTGTCATGACAACCACTATCGACGGATGATTTAAATTATTTTTAGGTTAGTTGCATGCTTTTGTAATTAAATTGTATTTATGTTAGTTATAGATATTTTTTGTATATGCTTATAGTTTTAAGTACATCGTTTTTTAAGTAGTTTTTTTAAACCGGTTTCAGACCGATTATTTTAAACGATTCATTTTATTTTCTTAGTGTTTGATGCATTTAAAATTAAACATTGTTAATGAATCGATCTGTTCATGATGAATCTGAGAAATTTTGTTGACAAATTCTTGAGATATTACATAAATTAAGAAAGATATTCTTTAGTACCCATAAAGTTTAAACGCTCAGTGACTCTATTATCAGTAATCATATTATTAAAAAAATGCTTTGTTTCAGTATAAAATATTATTATATTAATTGCAGATTCATCGTTTACACTTTAATTTAAAGCATAAATTCTACGAGGGGTAACAGAAAATTAGAGAGATGCATATCACGTTATGAATGAAGGCCTTTATAATATTATGAGTGAATTATATGACTATCAAAATTTGAAGTTTTAAAATATTTTGCTGAAGAATCTATTAAAGTTGGAATTGCATAAAATATTTAATTATTAAAATTTTAACGAACATTAAGATTGGCGAACCGGCTGGTCGCCAAAGGCGGCTAGTTAGCAATAAAGCAAGATTAAATAATAATCCATACTTCTATTTGTATATTTAATTGCAGATAAATAGCGTTTTTGAGGCACATTGTTTCAAATAATAATAGTGATTTTGAATAAGATTAAAACTAATTTTAATGAAACAAGCTTAAATTAAAAGTTCTTGGAGTAGCTGACAAAAAAACGCGCATGCTAATTTTCTGAAAATTTTTTTTACAATTGAAATAGAAATAACATTATGCATTTGATTTGTATGATCAAGGCTCCACCAACTAAAACTTTAAATCACTTTTAATAATATTTTTATTTTTAATATTTTTTACCAGAAACGATATATATTATAAAAAATTTATCATTACTAAAACGTTTAAAATATTTTGTTCCATTTTTTAAAGGTATTTTGTAAAAATATAGTTGACAAGTCATTATTTACAATCGAGAAGTTACTTTTGTATTTTACTCAATGATGCTTTATTTACTCGTATATTTCAGGCTATATAAACTTTTTCTTACAGATTTTTTGCCTCTGTATTTTTTTTTTTGTTAGTTAAATATTTCTACAACTGTAATAGACTCCCATTTATCCCAAATGAAATTTCGCTTGTAATGTAATGGGAGCAGAATTCTGTTTCATGCATCACTTTTCTCTTTAACTTAGCATTTATTCTGAAAATTAAAAAGGATATCTTAATCCAAAGTAATTTTCTAAATAACCACGCTTTGTTTTCCGTTCCCTTTTTTTTATTCCTGTTAGAGAATCCATTTGTAAAATTGAAAATACGCCCCAAAAAATTCGAAGATCATGCTTTTTGAAAGTTTTTAATTATTAGTTCATGTCGTAAAAACTATTTGACAGAAATTGATAAAATTTGGAATAATCATTTTTTAGGTCTTTCTCCATCGATTAGTATCAAACACTTTTATATGCCTTTATCTGAAGAATTTGACTTATGAATTTAAAAATTTATTAAACACGTAAAAACTACTTTCATGAAAAAAACAGCTTTATAGCAAGGAATTAGTTTTGCAATAAACAGCAGCTTTTAAATATTTTTTTGACATACAGTACTTCATTTCTAGCAATATCTGATGTAATTTCCAAACATTTAATTGCAAAGTAGTATTGGAAGACTTTCATATAACCTAGTATTGACTCCTTCATAAAGAATACAACTTTATTATAAAAGAGAGTGTATATAAAAATGATTGTATTTTAATGAAAATTGTCTATGCAAGCAAAAATAAATTTAATGTCAAAAAGATGTTTATGTATACATTATAATATTAAGACGTGCCAGTCACGAAAAATAAAATTACTTCATTCGCGTCGAAAAGTATAAGTGGAGATTATATTAAAAAAATTAATTAAAACTAAGGGATTGATCACCCCGAAACTTTATCGCATAATCTCTAATAAAAGTATTATTCTTCTACTACTCGAATAAATTTATAAATTTTGGACTATAAATGATAAGTCTCGCCACATTTTTCTTTTCAGAATCCCTCGCATGAGAGTTGTGTGCTTCGTATTATATCGAAGAATACAGGGAATTCATTGTAAAAAATCATTAAATTATTATTGCAAAATATCGATTTTTTTTATTGATTTTCTTAGGGGAGATTAATCGCTGCTATCGGTTTAATATACAGACTTAGGAAATCGAATATGCATTCTGGTTTGATCTAGATTGACTTTTGGAACCAAAATTTAACATATAACAACAATTATACATACCAAAAGTCATTTATTTAATTAATTTCATTTTTGAGTTACTGTGTTTATAAATATGTCAAAGCTGGAGACAGACAAACAATAAACTTTTTTTATAGATTCGGTTCATGTTTTCATTCTGTTAACTATAACTGGGGACCAAATTTCATTTACCTGAATCTTTAAGTTTTTGAATTATTGCATATATATTGTTGCAATAAAGATCAACAGACTGTCAATTCCTGGACAGAATTTTTTACAAATTTGCTGCACTTTAATACTTTAATTTCCAAAACTGTATACCAAATTTCATCTGCTGCTAAGCTCTTCTGTCCAAGTTCTATGTTTTTCAATTACTGAATTTGCTTACATATGATTAAACAACAGCAATAACTACAAAACATAAAGAGTCATTAGCCGGATAAACAACTTCCTCTGAGAAAAAGGAAGTCCGTTTCTTTGAAGATAGAATCTGTTCCTTCAATTTTCGTTGAAAATTTGAGATCAATCTACTAATTTGGTATAAAGAGCATATACCAAATTTCATCCATCTATTTTGTGTTTTTTAATTATTTTGCTCACAAACACATGCAGACATAATGCCAAAAATGTGTTTTTCGAATTCAGGAGATTACAGATCTCTTCAAAATCTCGAGTTGGAAGTTCTTGACAATTACAGTACTTTTCTTCGTATACGAAAAAGTAAAAAGTAATGACACAGCAACAAACACAAATGACTTTATCAATTTCTACAAATCACATATATGTGAATTTGAATTGGGAAAACTTTGCTGTGTTGAGCATGATTGGATACTTGGCATGCTATCATAAGCGTTACCATGTCAAATTTCAAATGATATTTCAGATCTTCCATTCTTGCTCCATCTTATGTCCTTTATCTTTTCGAAACGTCTATCATGTAATTTTTAATCATATAGCATTTTATAACTAATTCGGGTGATTATTTTGAATTTTAAAAAAATCTTCTTGAAAAGGGTAGTATATCATTAAAAATAAACTATTAAATTTTCTGAGAGACTTGCAACCAAACGCTTCTAATTGACATAAATAAAAAAATTTTAAATCATTCAAATCAACTCACAAACTACAGACGATTGTAGCTTTAAAAAAAACTTTGGGATGAAAACATTTAAACAAAACATAAAAAGAAATTTAAAGTTTTATTTGTGTGTGAAATCATTGCCCTATACTTCTTCCGTTACTTACATGTAGGGATTGCAATACCGGTATACCGGGATACCGAATACCGGTATTTTGAGCTATTTGTACGATTTTGTAATATCGGTATTCACAAGTTTAAATACCGGTTTTTCGGTATTTACTAGAAATTTTTAAAATTGTCTCCACTAAATGTTCAGGAATCGCCAACATAGCAAAATAGTATACGTTTTTGCTTTTATATCTCCCTAATGGACGAAATTAATGGCTTAATTAATTGCTTAAATCTAAATTAGCGAAACATGGATTATCCCTGAAAGAAAATATTGTATCCATAACGACTGATGGAGCAACAGTTATGAACAAAGTTAGAAAGTTGATTGGTGCAAATCAGCAATTGTGTTATGCTGATGGAATTCAATTAGGAGTAATAGATATCAAAAAATAAAGAACAGAAGAATCCAAATACTGTGGATATAGAAACTTCGGATTCCAACTTTGAAGGGAGTAAGAGTGAGAGTGAGTGATATTGACAATGAAAATAATGACAATCTCATTGCTGAAGAAGATATTTCTAATGAGGATGAAATATTAACCAATCACGAATTGCTTCCTATAGTTTATAAAGTTCAAAAAATTGTTAAGATATTTAAACGTTCCCCTATAAAAAATGACATATTACTAAAATATATGCTAACTGAAAATAAAACAGAATATATGTTAATATTAGATTCTAAAACACGTTGAAACAGTTTACTCCTAATGATGGAACGATTTTTGAAACTGAGAAATCCAATTCAAAAAGCAATAATCGACTTCAACTCGTAAATTAATTTTTCAGATAGTGAATTCGACTCAATATCCAGAACTGCATCAGCTCTACTTCCAATAAAACTGCCTGTTGAGGCATTATGTCAGAGAGATTCTAATTTATTAACAGCTAATGCAACAATAAATTTCATGTTGCAGTCACTGAAAGAACAGCACACATCACTATCTGAAGAATTATATATTACATTGAAAAATCACACAGTTGAAAGGCATACCGAAATAGAAAATGTCTTATGGTATTTACTTAATTATAATGATTTTAAAAATGAAAAAGAAGAAAAGAAAATAACCAATTCAAATCTGATTAAGTTTATAGTAAATTTTCTTAAATGTTTTTACCCACAAACCTATACACATTCAGAAGAAAACGGTTCACTTATCGAAGATTATGATGACATCAATGTCGATAGTGAAAATGAATTGTCTCTTGAACAAAAATTAGAATTAGCGATAGATAAAAAAAAATTTCAAAGAACCAAACTACAATACAGAAATCAGCTATATCAAAAACCACCCGACGAGAAATCGATTTAGTTGAAGATGAGGGATATATAGGTAAATACTTGGAAAAAGTATATCGCTCATTCCTAACAGTACCACCAACTAGCGTAGATGCCGAAAGAGTGTTTTTGACAGCTGGTAATTTTTGCTCAAAATTACTTTTCAGGCTTAATGATAGTACAATTGATGCATTATGTTTTTTATTATCAAATTTCAAAAAATTTTAATAGTACCACAGACTGAATAGTGATATTTACACTTTTTTATGATTTAAATAAATAAGATGTTCCTTTACTTTTTTGCGACTCTTTATATACTGTTATATTTTATAAGTTACAAATTATTTTTTGTAACATTTACACTCTCTAATGAAACTGGCAAATAAAACAAAGAAACACCTGTGTTTTCTTTATTTTTCTAAAATTTCTAATACCGGTATTAAAACCGGTATCCCGGTATTAAGATCTGAAAAATACCGAATACCGGTATTGAAATTTTGGTCCGGTATTGCAATCCCTACTTACATGGGCCTTCTCTATGCGTACTTTGAATTCTTTCACTGTTGGATGCAAAGGTATAGTTAAAATATCACTAAATGAAGGAAATAATTAGTGCTTCACTGAAATGAAGGCACAAGAAATAATTTCAGAAGATTTAGACAGCCACCTACAGAATATGTATGAGGCTTAGGAATGCCCATCAACAGTTGCGAAGATGTTTGACAATTCCTGGCATGACATAGGCTATCAGCCCAGATGACCTGGATAAGTAGTAATGGAATTATTATGGTGGCAAATAAAAGTTTTGGATTTTTTTCCCTGTTGTTCTCAGGATTTTCTTGCAAAAAAAGGGTTTTTTTAGTTACTAGTAACAGTGCAATTGTTTTTAATAACCCTCTGTAACAAAAGGTTTCGAAATTACATTTGTTATTTGTAAATTAACACGTTCTTTTATTGTGTTCATTTGTTATTTTCATGCATCTCAGAAATAACTCCAGAATATTCTTTTATCGACGAAAAATATTTTTTATAAACAATTCGAAAAATTATTTAATCAATGATATCAGATTTAAAACAGAGTTATTTTTCTCTGAATAATGCTTAACTCTCCTATTTATATAACTCATCAAAATAAAAAATAAAAAGTGAATTGCTTAATGAGCGATATTTTACAAAAAAAGTGGAGGGTAGAAATCTCAAATTTTGGATTGGCTTGTATTAATCTGCTTTGCATATTTTTTTAAAACAGCCTTTATATCTATATGGAAGAAGTTTCGGGCAGATAGCATTGTCAAATGCAACTCTTTTGACGGCTTTTCGGGCAGATAGCAATCCTAGAGATTTTGTCTCTGACCAATGTTATGAAGATAGCAATGACATCGATGAGCTAATTGAAAAACATACCCAGGATTACTATAGAACTATGGAGCTGCATTCTGTTTTACAGTAAAAATCTGCGGAGGAGATACTATCAGAAGAGAGAGAAAAAAAACAGCCTCAACAGAGCAACAATGTTTCAGTGAAATAAGGAAAGTCTTCAAGTCATGAGAAATTATTGCATTTTATGTTAAGAATCATCACCCTTATACGGAAGTTGCTATGCTCGCGACAAATTCATTTAACAATAATGTTGTGTCTCATTTTTGACAAAATTTGAAGAGTAACCAAAGGCAAATAAATGTCTGTAGATAACTTTCTTGTAAAAAAAAAAAAAAAAGAGTTTGCATTATAAATAATAAATTGTAGGGTTATAAATTGATTTGTGCACTTTTTTCGGAATGGAACGCATAGTCTTATTCCTACTGAAAAATTTATTTCAACTTCAAGTTAATCACATTATGAGTAAAAATCGGTAACGAATTGTGCTCGTTAAACGAGGATCTTCTGTAGTTAAGAAAGATTATTTGTTTTTTAAAATGATTTATTAAAATTAGCAAAACAATTAAATATTTTTTATCTGTAATTAATAAAAGTAATTCATTCTAGTGTATTATAAAAATTATTTTTTAGAGAAGAAGGGAGAAAGAGAAAAATCTTCTTTTTTTCACTTATTTAATTTTGTTAAAACATGTTTTATATCAATAATAATTCCTATTCAATCTTTGTTTCTGAGTTGAAAAAAAATAGTTAATTTTATTAGAATCCTAAAAATAAAAATTTCATCATAACACAGATTCCAACTTTAAAAAGAGGATCATGATGAAAAATTAGAAGCTTATCATGTACAGCTCAACTGTTGAGTCTGATTATTATTCCTTTCCTCTATTTTTTCTGCTCCTTTTCCGACCGAGTTATTTATGAAATCCTTCTTCCTTTCAATGGAATCGCATTCCTTCGCACAATGGTCCGAAGGGTGCGTGACCAGAGGCTCAGAAAACATTCCATAGGCCCCGCCCCCCTCTCATGACCTGCTGACGTCATTAATGGTCCCGCGCAATTTCCACCTTTAATGTCGTGCCATTGTGGGTCCGAGCACAAAGACTCGCGCGATTAATTAAGAAGTCCAGCCCCTTCGCCTTATAAATTTGAGAATTATTCATGGCTGAAGAGCCGATATTGACAAGAAGAATTTTTGTTTTTGGGAAAGTTTTCTCAAAATTCTTCAGGGGAAAAGTTTCCTCGAGAAATTCGCCTAACGTCAGCTAGCTGTTATAAGCATCATTTATGATCAGATGGATTCTGTAGAGTTACCCAATGAAACTTTCTATAACAATGCTACTTAATTATTGATTCTATTCATAAAAAAGGGACAATCTTAGTGTTATTTTTTTTTAATGTTGTGCATCATTAAATATGAACTTTATAATATTTCTTTTTTTAATGCTTTAGTACTGACATATAATAATTATTCACACAAATATTTTTAAAAAATCTATAAATCAGAGTAAAACATTCATGCGTTCTGTTTTCTCTCCACCATCCCTCCATGCAAGCTACGTGCTTTAACGTGAAGCTAACATTGTATTTTTTAAAAATTAAGGCATAACTGAGTAATAAGCCGCAATCTGGTGTTTTAGATTAATCTTTTTTCAAAAAGAAGCCGTAGCTAATATCGTCAGATAGCTGATCGATATAAAAATTGCCAATTGACCAATTAAAATGTAGTTATATTACATGTGCAATATCAAAATGCAGGTATAATGCTTTTGATAAATAACAGATGTTGCAGCGGCTAATTAGAATCTCCGATATTAAATAGATTTTAAGGCAATAGTATTTTGATTCTCAGATAAGATAAATGTAAAATGTTATTCAGTCGGATATTAAAAAGGAAATTGTGGTAGACACTCAACATAATAATTTTTTAAAAAATCGTACAATTTCCTGCAAAAAGAAATCTTTAGAAGGTCCAAAAATGGCGGTAGCTTCAATCAACAAGTGGATGAGGGAAAATTTGAGAAAAGTAAGTGCGAATCAATTCGAGAACTATTATTTCCTGAGCGGGAAACCATAATCTGTGAATAGATTCTTAAGAGAAGAGAAAAGTGTTTGATTGCTCACAGAGTTGTTATTAAATCTCTATGACATCACATTTAGATATATCGAATTCAAAGCAAGGAAATGTCTTCTTTCAGCAATATTAACTGTCTAATAAAGTAAACTATGCATGAAAAAGTGAAGCCATCCCCTGTAAGTAAGCCTTACATCTTTAGGGGGGAAATAAATGTAATGCCGGGTCTTATATTCGCTGAAACATATATGACAGATGTCGGTGAAAAATTCTATTCACTGATATTTTATTAATAGATATGTACTGTGTATTAAAAGAGATATTAAAGGTCTCACCAAAATTTTTTGCATATACTTCAATAAAGGTTTTTTTCTACCTCCTACCAGCATAACATTGTGGATCTTGCTGGCTGCAAATGTCTTGCATGACATTCGCGAACAATGAATACTAAATATAAATCTTTGGCGTGAAGCTAACATTTTTCTAAAATCTCTCGTGTGACTATATGTCTTCGACATCTTTTTCTATTGAATCCCTCCCATTGGGAAAACATCAAAAATGAAAATAAGTTTCCTGAATGGAGGTTGGTTTCGCTCCACTCTGCTGGGTACAGAAATGGTGGGGACCGGCTACCTCCTATCGATGACGAGACGTGCTTCCTACGGGAAGTTTTGTATCATGGCCGGTGATAGTCCTTAGGACTCAACCATAATTATCGCCAGAGTTACTGCCGCGATGGCCCAGTCATTCAGATTTTTCCGTTCACCTTCGGGTGGGTCAGAAGGCTGGTTAAGGTTTTGATTGAACCCGACCAATTGAATGCGTGCGAAAGTATAAATCTACAGACGGTCAATCCTTTGATAGATTTTGTTTAAAATAAAATAAGAGTTTACATTTTAATTGCTAAACCTGTGTACCAAAGCAATTCTATCTCGCTCTTTATGCTATTAGTTACCGAATTTACTTGTACACAAATAGACAGTTAAGTAGATCTCCTCAGAATGGATTTCGTTCGAAATTTGAGAAACATCTTCAAATATAGTTTTAATACAATATGCCAAATTTCATTTATCTAGCTCAAAAAGGTTTTTATTATTTCGTTCACAGACAGACATGATTCCAAAAAATTTTTCTCAGGTCTGAAACACTGAGATTCGTTAAAACTTCAAGTACAATTTCTTAGATTATTATAATACTTTCTCTATTCTTCGTATACCAGAAAGTAAAAAATATCACCAGCAAAATATATAACACAGGTATAGCACGTATTTTATATTAATGCAAAAGGTATAATGCACTAACGATTATGAGCTGTTTGAGCTATAGTTATTGCTACATTTAAAGAAGAAATATTGGCTAATAAACAAACTGGGTGTGGATTTTCTTCCCCCTTTTTGAATTTCCGAACATTTTTATGTTAAAGATTAAACATAAATAAATATTTTACTTCTGCCTTATTAATTAAAATTATGAGAAATATAGAATAATTTTCTATGACAACTGAGATGTTTTTTCAAGGAAAAATATAATTAATCTCACTTTTACTTTTCTCACAAGGCTCTTTTTTCTTCTAGATTAAAAATATCCAACTAACAAATATAAAGTAACATTTACTAGCAGAGGCAAAGATAAATGATGCCTGGAATAAACTATTTTTCCCATACACCCTACATTATACTTTGTTGATAAAAAGGAAACAAACTTTTTTTTTAATTTGAGCGTTCTAAACACTTTTCAATACTGCGTAATGAAAATCTAACCATCTCATTGCTATGCCATATATTATATTCCACATCCTAATTCCTATCTTAACACGCTTATTTTAAACTGTTACAAAATCAAGAGCAGTGAATAAGACAACAATGGTTACAGTTTAGTATCCATCTTGATGTGCTATACTTGGTTTATGTTTAAACTCATAGTTTATTTATAATTTAAATTAAAAGAAAATTGTAATATCCCCAAATGCAAATACTGACTGCACCTGGTACTGCAGAAATCAAACAGTTGCTCTCATCAATTTAATATTAACTAAGATGTTTCATAAAATTTTTATTCCAGCATTAACGCTAAAAGAGGAAGTTTGGTATATTGCCAATATGAAAAATTTTAATTTTAGAGCAATCATATACTTTTACCTTCTCGTATAAGAAATATATTAAGAGAAAAAATGAAATACATTAAGAGGGAGAATTTTATAAAATAACATTTAATGTTTGGAACTTAATTATGATAACTGTATTCGGCTGAAGGTAACCAGATTTTGTCTACATAATATTTCGATCATGAAAATATGATTTATGCAAAATAAAAAAAATAAAACAATTGCTCGCATTTTTAATACTAAATGCAATATGATGCTATATAAGCAACTAGTCAAAAGAATTGCGAAACTCAAAACTGACACTATGAATTTTAGTTTGGAATCGTTGATACATGTGATTTGAATTAGCTGACTCCTCAAATGTTCAAAGAAAATGTATTCTTTGAATCGCTGGATTAATTCTTAATACAACAACTCAATCTTGATTAGGTGGGCCAACAGCACTATACGATCCTTCAAAATGGTTATATTACCAACGCGCCCTTTGTACTACACGTTCAATATATATTATGGTCAAAAATCATAGAGATGGAGATCCGGGAAACACGGTGACCAACTGCAAGAAAGTGTACGGCAAATTATCTGCTTATTTATAAAATGTTATTGTAACGTTTCAGAATGCTATCATGAATAAAATGTTATGGTATCGTATCACTGTACAGAAGGGTGTCTGCATGCACATGCATTTAGTATAATCCAAACTCTAATTGCTTTAGCCTATTTCCGAAATCTGAATCTAAGCAATTAAGTGGCCAAGAGAGGGAAAGAAATTCAGAAGAGTGCTCCTCAAGCCACTCGGTAGCTACTGTAGACTTGTGGGGAGGCGCATTATCCTGTTGGAATTGTCTAAGTCTGTCGGAATGTACACAGAATATAAATGGAGGCAGGTGGTCAGAAAGGATGTTAACGTACCGCTGACCTGTCATGGTCGAATATAGACGCATCAATGGTCCCATTCCATGTCAACTTCATACGTCCCATACCACCACAGAACCTCCACCAGCTTGAACAGTTCCTTGTAGTCATGAGAAATCCATACATTCATTGGGTTTCCTCCACACACGTTCATGGCTATCCGCCCGATACAATTGGGAATCAGACTAGACAACGTTTTTCTAATCATTAAGAGTCCAATGATGGTGTTGGTGAGCCCAGGCAAGGCGCAGAGCTTTGCCGCTGAGTCAATAATAGTACACGAGATGGTCTGCGGTTGCAAAATCCCATATCAATTAGAGTACGTAGCACAATGCGTACGCTGACACTTGTTGATGGGCCTGCATTCAAATCAACAGCAGTTTGAGGAAATAGTTGAATGTCTATCTCGTGCAACAATTCTTTTTATTACTATATTTTTTTATTCGATTATCTCTTCCTATCAAGGTCTTTTTCCTGCCACACCGCTCTCAGAGATTTGAAGTTTACCGGAAACCTGATATTCGCGGTACACCCTTGAAATGGTCGTACGCAAAAATACGAATTTATCTCTACTTCGGAAAGTCTGTGCTCCATCTCTTGTGAGCCCCATTGAAAATCACTTAAATCTTAATAACCTGCCATTGTAACAGCCAAAATCGATGTAATAGCCTCCTCATACAAATATTGTCTTATATACGCGCTGTCTGCCTAATCGCGTTACGCTGAACGGTTGAATACCTCCATTATAAAAAATCGACCGGCTATACCAGTTTTTCTGGCTCTTCAGTGTGTGTGTGTGTGTGTGTGTGTGTGTGTGTGTGTGTGTGTGTGTGTGTGTGTGTGTGTGTGTGTGTGTGTGTGTGTGTGTGTGTGTGTGTGTGTGTAAAATTATTTTGGTTGAAGCAGAATGCAGGTTCAAAGACGTTGAAGAGACATGTTATATTTTTAAATTAATTTTAATACCCATTTCATGAAAGCATAACTATTTACAAGAAGACGCAGTGCGGCACAAAAGCAGAAGAAAAGGCAAAGGAACGAAACAAATGATCACTAGTCTTATATAAGATGGGATTTCCGGCCATGCGCCAATTCAATACATGTGTTGACCTTTGACACCTTTTTAAGGGCACCGAAGAGATCACTTTCATTTGATACGTAGTACTGATGGCGCATTATTTTTATAAAGGGATTAATTAAACCGAAAGTGGAATTAGATCACGAAATAAGATAATATTTTTAGGTTGAAGTTACTGTGGGCTAAATTAAGATAAAGTTTAGGAAATTAATTTGGATTAAATTAAGAGTCTAAAATATCATTACATATATATATATAATATACATGTATGTATATTATATGTATATATATATATATACACTGAATTGCAATTATGATAGCTAAATAAATTAAATTTGTGAAATAAAAACTAAAATTTCACATCTATATTAAATTAATTTTCAAATATGAACAGTGTTTTTCATTTTCGTTTTCCTACGCCGCAATTAAGAAGAGAAGTCATATTAAACACTACATTATTTTTTGCAATTCACAAAGAATAGAAAATATTACAATTATCTTTAATTATTTTTCAATTTTAATTCCTTTATTAATATGTAAGATAGTCTGGAAGAGAGTATTTATGAATTTTGTTTCATGCATTTAATATCTGACTTTAACTTAAAGCCTTTTATGACAAAAAATATTATCTCATTACAATTGAAGATTAAATTGTCCAATCGTTCACAATCGTCAATACTTTTTAAACAAGTTCAGTTAACACATTGATGTTTCAATAGCTTTTAAAACATTTTGTTCATGATTGCCTTTATCAAGTGATTAGAAAAAAATAAAGAATAAATTTAGTAAAGCTTTTAATTAATTTTAAAAACTTAACTTTTTAAAAATTTTTAAATTCTTTAAAACTTTAAAAACTTAAAAACTTTTAAATTCTGATTCTGGTACTCTTTCAATAGATTATTGCACTTGGACCATTTATTGGACCTAAACGAAAAATCAAAAATATTTTTTTAACTTTTTTTAAGAAATTTTTTAACATCGTAATATTTATAAATTGGCATATTATCTGTGCATTGTATCATTCTCAATAGGTGATGTGATTTACACGCTGCAAAAATCATTCGAAACGATCTGCAAAGCCTACCTTTTATAAATAAAATTATCAAAATTAGCATGTAATTACTTCTTGAATAAAAAGTATTCACTGAAAAAAGATTTTTAAAAGCGTAATTAAATATTAAAATAAAAAATTAATCGATATTTTACGATTTTTTCAATAACTTTGAAGCGTATTATAAAGTAAAAACCATTTTTGTCCCTCTTTGAAATTCAAAAATGAAACGTTGTAAGGATATAAGTATTATTTCTTTGCTATTTTTTTCTATAATTATATGAGTAATAGTGATTATATTAAATCCATTTTCGTATACATACTTACATAATCATATAGCACTGCTATATAATTATGATAATCAATCAGATCTAAAATATTATTATGCTACAATATTTCAAACTACAAATTCAAAGTTTCTTTAAATTTTTTTTCAGATAAAGATATTACACTTTTCAATTCAAAAGAGTGCTAGTTTTTAATAAAACATGTGTGAAAAATTGCATATGATGGCACTTGACTAATTCGAAGCTGATGGGTTCGAAATTTGATTTTTCCATAAATTCAAACTATGAAAAATTGAAGGGAAAAACCAGTAGAGAAGCTACGACATTTTCACAAGCGTAACTTAATTTGAGCGCATTGTCTTAAAATATCCTACAAGAATTTTCACATTCACTAAAAAATAAAAGCTTTCCCAGTACCTGAAACATTTAATATTTCCGAATAAAAAATTTTCCTGTCTTTTAAAATCCAATTGATCTTACAAAAATTACGAATAACCATATAAGTTATGTAAAAAAATTTAAGAAATTGCCTTATTTTTTGAAACTTACCTTTGAATTCACAGATCCGTACATTCTTCAAATATTAATTGGTTTATTTTCACATTCAAAAATTCAAAAATCAACCTTAAAATGTAGAAATCAATAAAAGAGAAGAATGACAATATAGAACACAATTTTTATATTTTGAACTTTGACTCAACTGCCACATGGAAAAAAAAGAGAAAAATTACTTTCAAATATTTAAAAAAAACTATCGTTTGCAAGTTTATTAAAAAATTTCAGAAATAATTTATCATCTTTCTCATTTAATAATTTTATATAAATATCGTTTGCTTCATAAATTTATCTTTAAACTTCTTTTAAAAAATTTTAGATTTGTAATGTTTATAGTTATATATATATATATATATATATATATATATATATATATATACAAAATGGAACTTTATGCGTGTGATGTCACTTTCGCCAGCTAACACTTGATCTGACGGCGGTAAATCTGAACCAACTGATCGAACATTTGATAGATTGGATTATTTATTTATTTATCACAATTTTTGATACTACTCCATTACCTTTGAGACGATTTTTCCCAACAATATATATCTGAATATACTGTATGATGAAATTGGAATATTTAAATGAAGATAACGCAGGATCTTCATGTTTACGAAGCAATATTGTTGGAATGAAAATGTTTCGAAAACTAATTACAATTTAAAAACTTCTTTTTATCCAAGCAATAATGAAGTAAGTTAAACTTTTTACTTTTTTATTTGTATTTCAAATTTTAGAAACATTTATTGTTATTAATTTATGAACTTATTATACAGATTAACAGGGTAATTAGGCTTATGATATATTTTGTAATTTCTGAAAGGATATATTTATATTTTTTGCACATTAGATTAATAAATCATAAACAAATTAATTATACAGCATTTTTTTTAATTCAATATAGATATTATAGCAATATAAATTGCTTCTCTAACACCAGATATATATAGATAATTGTGTCTTTCTAGTAAATAATATTACTCAAGCAAAAAAAAAAATACCGAACAGAAGTTTATAATAACCAAATAACCGAATTCATTTTAGTTAAAATTATTTTTATTAGTTATTCGATACTGATAATTATCATCTATGCTTGGTTAAAATATGTATACAGCAGAGGCTCAAATAACTTATCTACTAACCCGAATGAAAAGCAAAAATCATGCATTGCAAGAAATGACAATAAATGATAACGCATAATACTCCACAATGCTATTTTATATTGAAATAATATAAAATGGTAATCATACAGTTGTTTAAAATAGACATTCAGCAAATGCGAAATATAATATTCAAGATAAATCATGATATAGTAAGAGATAAAAAATATTCATAAATTAATTTATTTAATGCATCATGTAAAGTATAAACGATAATAGCAAAGCACAAATTCGTAAATGCCTTTAAAATTTGCAATTCCTTCAAATGATCAAAATGAAATGAAAAGGAAATTATTGATAAAAAATAGTAGATTATTTATTATAAAAATAAAACTTCCAAAGTAACTTCATTTTCACAAAAAGAATTCAAACTTGGATTACATACTGTCAGAACACATTTATATTCTCTTAATAAATGCTTACATTCTGATTGGAAAAAAAATTAGTTCTTTTTTTAGAGTTGAAATATAAAAATTAAAGATTATTTTCTTCGGCGACAATTAAATATTTTTTGTTATAAGAAACACGAACCGAGATACATTTCATAATTATGCATTATTAAGAGAAATCCAATTTAATATTTCCATAGCGATAAAGATTCTAATAAAGGTAAAATTTTAAAGGAAACAGAGAAATAAGTTCTCACACTGAAGATTTCTGTTGAAATATTTCGCCAGAAAAATTAAACACAAAAATTGCAAACGATATTTTATTCATCAGAAAAATGCTGAGCCAATAATTGTTATGTATAACTCTTAGCTCTTTATCCTCAAAATTTACTTTTATAAGGATAAAAATAAAATTAAAAAATTGATTAAATTTTTTACTTTTTAAGAAAATGGCATAATTTGTGAGTCTAAAAGAAAAGAATTTCGAGTATAAAAGAAAAGAATTCACTTTATTGGCCTTCAAATAGCTGATCAGCTGATTTTATATGCAAGGTGTTGCCGAATTTGACAGACAAATTCAGAAGGGTGATAGTAGTTATCAGGAGGATAAAAAATCACCATACAACATGGGGTCCCAAGCGATAGTTAATTGGTGAAAATGCAAAAATATAGTGTCGGAGAACTGTTGGAAACTGTAAAAAAATTCATAAAAAATAATAAATGGTGTTTCAATTAAGAATTTTTTTAAGAGAAAGCACATTGTTAAAAAGTTTTTTTTTTTTCATGCTGGTAACATGCGAATCTAGGGGGTCGTAAATTACTGAAAATGAAAAAGTTGTTTAGAATCTATATTTGCAAAAATATTAAAATTTGAGGAAAAATAAAAGCTTGAAAATGTAAGGAGTTTCATATTCTATAATTTGATATAAGCGTGTAATGTGAGAACTGGGGAGTTTTAAAGATATTCAAGAAAAACTAAAATGGGAACCAGAAAACATCGCTGCAGCGTCAGTACCGATGTTCGCAGAGAGTGTTGTCAAATTCGAAAGACAAATTCAGAGCAAGGATAAGTAGCTGAAAGATTACCGCTTAAGTAGATGCAAAATTACCAGAAAACATAGGTAACATTTATTCAGTGAAAATCGCAAAAACAGACGTCGAAAAGACAATGAGTCTGTCGAAGAGAATGGCCCTATGAATGCGAGGATTAGGAACAAGGTAATTAGGAAGAAGCCTTCTCGTATGTAAATTTTTCATGCGTTCGAAAAAAATAAAAGCAGCGAGCAAGTATTCATGAATGAGCATTATAGAGTTGATGGTCGTTATACTTCATTCGCAAATAACAAGTCAGATTTCACGAATTCAATTAAAATGTGCTGGTATTCCATCATGCACTAACTAAATTGTAGGTGTTCCCTGCTGTAAATCCGGAGGAACGTGCTGGAAGAAAACAATGTACTTTTTACCGCTGAGGCGTTCGGACAGAAGATACGGTTCAAATAGAAGACTCTGCCCAGATGTTCAAATTTGTGTTGTAAGTTCGACGTGGTAGTGATGTGGAGATTTTCGAATGACCAAATATTCGCATTGTGCGTGTTGAAGACACCTTATCTCGAAAAGAAGACTTCATCTGAGAATAAAACTCTAGCAGAAAAGTGTGCATCTTCCTGTGTGGCATCAAGCATCCAGCATCCAGCTTGCGAACTCCACCCGATTTGTGATATTCATTGAAAAATGTTACCTGAGACCCTATGTTTTCTGGTAATTTTTCATCTACTTATGCCTACGATCCTTGCTCTGAATTTGTCTTTCGAATATGACAGCGCTCTTTGTGAACTTTACTGATGTCGCAGCGATGTTTTCTGGTTTCCATTTTAGTTTTCCTTAAATATCTTTAAAACTCCCCAGTTTTCACACTACACATATCAAAACAATAGAATATAAAATTCCTTATATTTTCAAGCTTTAAGTTTTAATATTTTTGCAAATATGGGTTCTAAACTACTTTTTCTTTTTCAGTAATTTACGACCCCTTAGATCATCAAATCCGTATTTTACCGGCATGAAAAACAAAACTTTTAAGAATGTGCTTTCACTTTTAAAAAAAATTTGTAGTTGAAGCACTATTCGTTTTTTTTATTAATTTTTTTTTTCAGTTTCCAACAGATTTCTGACTCTCTATATTTGTGGAATTTTTACCAATTAAACGTCGTTTCGGACCCCATGCTGTATGGGGATTCTTTATCCTCATGATGACTACTATCACCCCTCTGAATGTTTCAAATATTATATATTTGAAACATGATAATGAACACTGGCAACTTTTTAAACTGCAAGATTTAATTAAAATTTAACAGAAATCAGAAATTTTGTTTATTTTTCTGCAATAACCTTCGGAGAAAATTATCTCACAAAAAATTTAAAAACTAGTTTTTAATATTCAAATTCAAATTTTACCTTTTCAAATTTAAATTTAATTTCCATGCAATTTTCCCTTTAATTTCAATATTTTTTTCAAAACTAAATAAATTATTAGATGTTGAAGACTTTGAAATAAAAAGGAAACATATAAGGGAAGTTGAAAGGAAAATTTATAAATACTCTGTTGATAGGTAACGTTGAGACTTGAAACTATTCTACTTTTATTTTTTGAAAATTTTTTCGGCAACATTGTTTATTACTTTTCAAGGAATACTCAAATTTGTTTATTTATATAATATGTACGCGATTAAAAGATTCTTCGCACTAATATATTTACTTGAGTGATAAAGCAGTAAAATTAATAAATATATACCAAATCGAAACAATATGATACTCTTCTTAATATTGACAGAGCTATGCAAAATGGATCATAAAGTTTGAATATACACATAAAATCGATACGCACAGATCGATGATAACCGATAAAAATTTCTAAAAAGTCAATAAGATTAAAAATAAATAAGAAAAAATCAAGGAATAAATAAATAAGGAAATCTTTAAATTTTTTGTTTAAAAGTCGAACTTATTTTAAGTTTTTTAAATTTGAAAAATTAAGATTTTCTTTTTATTGTAAACTTGATTTTTGCCGATGTAACTCATGTCGCATTGATCGTAACAAAATCCAAAAAATGTGTAAAGTTTCATTTTCTATTATAAAAGAAATGATTCTCAAAGAAAATTGGACGAACTGTTCAGAAATGAAAAGTGTTAACTACGCTATTTTATTCTCTATGTAGAAAATATTTGCTTCTACCACTTTGTTACATTAATATGATAAAATTTCCACTGGATATTATCTGTAAATGACAATGCGCTTTATATAAATTGCAAAAAGAGTTCAAAACTTAGTTAGATCTAGAGCTGCCAAATTCAAGCCATAGATATTTCCTGGGTGATAAAAAATTTAAAAGAATGAGAAAAAAGCTTAAAAGTTAAGAAAAAGGCTTTCACAATTTTTTTTGGGGGGGGGGATTTTTAATTAATTCAAAATTAATCCTAATTTTATCTTTTTTCTTACTTCGGAGCATGCAATCGCATAAAAATAATTTTTACACCATATAAAATTTTAAATATCCATCTTTTTATTAATAGCAAAATAGATTTTATCAATAGCTTTTTCTCGAATTTTAATAAGTTTTTAAACTATTATTAAATCTATCTTAATCATTTTAAAGCCCATTTTACCATTTCTTTTCATTATTTTCGCAACTGCGTTTATACATATGATTGTTTCTACGATATTAAAAGTCTTATTTAGCACTCTTTATTGTTGCTATATAATTAAGAGCAAATTTCTGAAAATAATATAACTCAAGATGACGATAATGTCAGGATAATAATTTTAACGTTCTACAACATTTATGACTAAATAATTTATTCTTCATTAATTTTTTAATAAGGAAAAGCTATTGTCATTGTGTTTATCATAAAATGTCAACTTGCTTCGTGCAAATAAAAGTCATGTAATCTGTTTATTACTAAAATAAAAGAAGGGAATAGTCAAAAGATTTCCTCTATTTACGGCATTTCCCAAATTACCAAGAAGCAAGACAATTCTACGAAAAAAAGATATTTAGTTGTTTTCGAAAAATCCAACAATCAAGGAAACTTTCGGTAGATTCGCAGGATCTGATCCCTTCACCAGAAAAGCGACTCTGTATAAATCAAAGAAAATGAATAATTGACGCAATCTCTAGTGAATACAGCGGGTAGAGCACATGATCCGATATTTTATAGTTCCCTTGACTTGCTTTACAACATTGCTATTTATTTCGGAATATTCAAGATGCTTTTTCTTTGATTTCTCTCTCAATTTAATTTCCAATTGCACTTGTGTCTAATAAAGCGTTTTTGCAAAACTAAATTCCCGGTTAAATTTATTATGATGAAGTATTAACTTTTCTTGTGTCAAATAAAGTTATTATTTCGTCATATTAATTTTTTTGTTGTTCTTGTTATTCTCCATATGCTGTGTCATGATCATGGAAATAATTACTTTTAGAAACAGTTATGCAGCCTCAATAAGGTCAAGTAAAGGAGTCTATGGCATGCTGCCATTAACACAGAAAAGCTATATGCTACGTTTAAAGCTGGATTAAATTCTTTTAGCAATAGAAGTTTGGGGGACTATTCTTTCGCTTTCCTAATTTCTGAAATCAGATATTTCTTATTGAATTAATTTAATCTCCTTTTTAAGCAGTTTTCAGGGACATATATTTTGATGGAAAGGAAATTAAAAAAGCATTTAATTGTTGGTGATAATTTAGAGATCTAGTTCGGCACATCCGGTTTAAGAAAATTTGCATTTTTATTTTAAGGAAGATTGTAAAAAAAAATCAAGGTTAAAATTTTTTCAACTCATTCTAAATATCCATGTAAAACGTTTTCCAAGCTTTAATGCAGATATCTTCTTTGCTTATTTAATAATGGTCCTGATTATATTCTTTAATTTAAAAAAAATGCACTTGATAACCCGTCAAGAATCCAATCTTCATTAATGACTATATCCAGTAAAAAACAATACCAATTTTTTTTTACAATAAATTCGATTTCATTAAATTTACAATGCTGATAAATTTTATAATAAAGTTCATATAACAATTCCCCTCGTTGTCACTCACTCTCCGCTTATATAAAAAAACAAAGCGCTGCTAACCGAGTTAACATTGGTATGTTAAATCTCTCCCAACTTAAATATTAATGGCTATATAAACGAAGTATTTTTCAACATCACATTGAGATAGATGCTTAATGCATGATGTTCTGTTAATTATCAGTACAAGCTTTTCTAATTTACATGAAATATCACATTTACATGGAACGGCAAAGTTGCATGTCATTTTCATGATCTTATTTTTCATATAAAATGTCCGGTTGAATCCCACTTTTAAATGATACACTGCATTTACTCATTATGTATAAGTAATACAACAGCATGTTAAGTGGATTAAAGAATGCTAATAAGAAATTAAAGAATAGTCAATATAGTTTTCCAATATATTGGAATCATTTTTTTTTATCTAAGTAAGCTTTGGTAATAGTTCCCCAAAAAAATTTGGAAAAACAATAAAATGTAAAAATATATAATGAAATCACCAAAGAATGCTTAAAATTAAACATAATCTTATTTTTTTTTTTTTTTTTTTTGATTTCCGCAACGGAAAAAATATTATTTGATTAAAAACTGTTGTTGATTAAAATTAGAAAAATACATTGAATTTCATAGCAACAATGAAAAATGTTTCTTTGTATTAAATAATAAATATGGTTAAAAAAACTGAAAAAAATAAAGGTAAAATTTTACAGCAGCTAAATTGGTATCCTTTAAAAGATAACTCTTTAAATATTTTAGTGGAATAAACTTTATTTATACGTTTAAAGGAAAGTTTCTGTCTACCTTACTGCCTAAATTTAAGTTTTTACGATAAAAATAAAGCGAAGAAAGCTAGATAGATAAAATTTGGTTCACAGATTTAACATCTAAAGTGTAAATAGCTATTAGATTTGAAAGCAAGTTTGTTAAATGGCTGATCGCTTGCTGGTTTCATAAGCATGTAAATGCAATAACACAAAAACCCAATGATTTAAATATTTGAAATTTGGTATGTGACTCTGTAACAGAAATTGTAATTTTTTTGCCAAATTTTGATTTCAATTGCTCAGGGAAAAGACGTTTAAAAAGCTTATTTGTTGTTCTGGTTATTGTGTAATAATTGACATCCCAAAGATTAATTTCCAAAAAAATTTTTAAGTTCTCATAATATTAGGTTATTTTTGTAATTATTGTTCGCCAACAGAATGTGGTAATAATATATATTTATTATACATTATAAAGAGAAAATAGATTTGAGGAAACTAATCCCTTAAGCTAAAAATAGAGACTTGTTTTGACAATTAAGCAAGAATTGCTGAATTTTCTTCTAATTCTCCGGGAATATCTGGTCAAGAGTAGGTGCAACTGATGTTATATGGGGTTTGTGAAATTAAAATTATAAGCGGATACATATTTTACTCAAGTTCCGTAAAAGAAACGATAATAAAATTCTTAATATTTCCCTTATTTCTCAAAAAACAACAAATTGATTGTACTATTTCCTTTTGTACTCTGCACCGCCTATATATTTCTATAAATTTGTTATTTTTTCCTTACATTTATATTTTTCAGGATTTTGTTATATTTTATACTAGCCGCCTTTGGCGACCAGCCGGTTCGCCAATCTTAATGTTCGTTTAAATTTTAATAATTAAATAGCTTGAACCGGAGTTTACCCCTTCTTCGCCAAGTTGCGATAACGCGCCAAAGCTGGCAATCTTTATTATGCACTATGATTGAACATCTGCTCTTTTGCTTTTGAACATTTCGAAAGGCCGTTGTTAGCGATTTTTAAAAATTTTGCCAAGCAGGGGGTTAAACTCCGGTCGTACCATTAAATATTTTACGCAATTCCAACTTTAATAGATTCTTCAGCAAAATATTTTAAAACTTCAAATTTTGATAGTCATATAACTCACTCATAATATTATAAAGGCCTTCAGTCATAACGTGATATGTATCTCTCTCATTTTCTGTTACCCCTCGTAGAATTTATGCTTTAAATTAAAGTGTAAATGATTAATCTGCAGTTAATATAATAATATTTTTTACTGAAACAAAGCATTTTTTTTAATAATATGATTACTGATAATAGAGTCACTGAGCGTTTAAACTTTACGGGCACTAAAGAATATCTTTCTTCATTTATGTAATATCTCAAGAATTTGTCAACAAAATTTTCTCAGATTCATCATGAACAGATCTATTAATTAACAATGTTTAATTTTCAATGCATCAAACACTAAGAAAATAAAATGAATCGTTTAAAATAATCGGTCGAAAACAGGTTTAAAAAAACTACTTAAAAAACGATGTACTTAAAACTATAAGTACATACAAAAAAATATATAACTAACATAAATACAATTTAATTACAAAAGCATGCAACTAACCTAAAAATAATTTGAATTATTGAAAACAGGTTAAAAAAACTACTTAAAAAACGATGTACTTAAAACTATAAGCATATTTAAAAAATATATAACTAACATAAATACAATTTACTTACAAAAGCATGCAACTAACCTAAAAATAATTTAAACAACAGAATGCGCATGCGTGAATTTTCTTCGCCACTTACGGTAACGCAAATGCGTGGATTTTTCTACGCCAGTTGGGGTAACGCTATGCAGATTAGACATTTTTAATTTCCTTTATTCTGTGTTATTTTAATTCAAAAGTACTTCAGAATGAATCTGAAACATGGATTAATTAACAATGTTTAATTTTAAATGCATCAAACATTAAGAAAATAAACAGAATCGTTTGAAATAATCCGCCGAAAAATGTTAACCCTAGACTCATTACTGTTGGGAGAAAAAAAAAAAAAAAACTAAAGACTTACTCATTTGGCGGTGGGGAAAATGGAAGATTTTTTTTGGCGGAAAAGTTGGCGGTGGGGAAAATGGAAGATTTTTTTGGCGGGAAAGTTAGTTTTTAATTAATAATTAAAATTTCAAAAAAAGGGACCCCAGGTGCACATTCCCGACCTCTAAGGTATACATGTACCAAATTTGATAGCTGTATGTTAAATGACCTGGCCTGTAGAGCGCCAACACACACACACACACACATTGAGCTTTATTATAAGTATAGATTAGGCTGCCTTTAACAAACAGCAAGTTCTCCAGGATTAATGGATGCTAAGCATTTTAAATAAATATTTTATGTAACTTGGTCTTAATAGCTTTCTCAACAAAATATTTTTAAACTTCCTTCGCATTCACGTTCGTTTATAGTTTTAGAAACTTACACCGTTCCGTTCATCGTACCACGCACTCCCTAAACAATGTTTTTCTTTTTTTCTTTTTCTTTTCTTTTTTTTTCACAATAACTAAAATTTGAATTTCGATTTGAAATAGAAATGATTTAACTTCAACTAATACAGTGCAATTCTCTCAGTAATATTCAATATTTCAGTAATATTCTCGTTGAAACTAAACATATTCATTAAAAATAATGATAAAAAGTGGAATCGTTTAGCACTGGATGTGACTACAGAATATATTTTATAACTGGCATTATATTTTCAGAAGATCATTCTACGAAAATTTCCCTGACTCAACTGAACTTTAATGTACTTAAGTATAATCACAATTTCCAAGCAAGAAAAACAATTGTATATTTTTATATATGAAAGTATATTAATATTTTTGTTGGACATTTGGAAAAAATCCATACAGTAATTTATTTCGGATCCGAATTTTTATGGTGTCCTTGTGTTTTTCCAATTCCACGCCATGATCTCATGTAACCCGACCTTTTTTTTTTTGCAAGTTACGTGATTTGTGGTTGGCAGCAACTGCAATGCAAATTTGGCTACTATTTAAACTCGCCTCGTGTAAGTGTATGAGAGGTGTTTTAAGGTCTTCGTTCGAGGCGGAAGCGAATTTAGCTGTGTGCAAGTGGTTTGTTGCTTCACCATTTTAAGATAGTTTCTTTCAGTTCGTTTAAATGTTAGACAGAAAGGGCGAATGTTTCGAATCTGTTGACCAAGGTCTGGTAATGTTAATTTAAACTTTGATTTTAACATTTTTCGTATTATTTTGATTGTTCCAGTAATGAGCACATTGACTTTAATCATCAATAAAACTTATTTTGAGGAAACTTTCAACTTTATGCCACTTCGACATAAAATTTCACTGTCAACTTTGCTAAAATTTGGGTTAGTTTACTCAGAGGAATAACAATTTTAAATATGGAAACTTTTTATAGAGCTAATTGCAAGTACAGCAAAATTTCAAGCATTTTATTTAAAACTTTCTTTAAATAAAAATAGACTCAACTTGAGAAAGTGATTCGAATTTTTATCATGAACAATGAAAGAAAATCCTGGCATATTTGTAGAAACAATAAAAACTATTTAAGATTATTAACAAAAATGAAATATCGTTGGAAGTTGCATATTTTTGTAAAATAGATTGAAACTTATTAATAGAATAATAAAAACTTAAAAATAGATTTTTAAATTAATTAAAAACAGCCAAAACATTATACGACAATTGAATTATAACATTCTAAAGATGTTTAAGATGGTGTGGTGTTTCACTACAATATTTTCGGCAGTTATTGTAAGAAGACATCAAAATACCGCTACTTTTTTTAACTAATTAAAATCTTTAAAAAATCATTGCGAAGTGCATATTTCCTTCCTCCAATGTATATCTGTGCCAAATCTGTTGGTTAAAAGTCTAATGGTTTGTCTTGTAGAAGGCAAACACGCACGCACACTTTTATTATTAGTCGTACATTAGTACATACTTTATTAGTAGTATATTCTCCTTTTTTATTAATAGACAGATATTTATATCTTTATTAATCTAAATCTGGTTTATCTTATTTACAAAGTATTCTTGTACCTTATTTATGCACAACAGTGTATAAATAATGCTCCGGTTTAAAGGTTGGCGCAGCATAATCAAAAATGGTTTTTGCGCCATAAAACTCCATTAAATCAAATCAAATCAAATCAAACCGGTTTAAAGGAAGTTTTATGTATTATAAGTTTTTTCCAACTCTCATCCCCACCTCTCCTCTCTTTTACACTTAACTCGCTATGCTATTCTTAAAATTGCATTAACTTGAGAGCCTCTTGCAAAAATTCAAAAACATCAATGTGAAAGTAATCTATTGTTTCACCATTGTGTATACAGGGCTTTACAAATTCATGTTTAAAAATATTTTCCTCTTAATTTGTGTTCAACATAATAGAGAGAAAATAATGAGAAATCGTAGATTTGTCTTAAATTTGCATAATTAATTAAATATTTAATAATTATATCGAGAAAATAAAAACAAATCTTATTTTATATTTAAGAATTTATTTTTAAAATTGAATGGAATAAAAGACATCAATGTGTCATAAAACAGATCAAACACATTTTTTTTGTGCGTTTTGGCGACAATATGCACATAAGTATTAAAATAATTCCATAAGCTATGAACAAATGCAAAGTGTCATGTACATTCTGAGGATAAAAATTTGTGATGGGAAAAGAAAGTCTGTATACTTCATATCATATAATGAATATTATGTATGGCAGTTATAATCCGATGTATTATTTCTGATGATTGCATCCCATTTTTTCAACAATCGCATGCACATGGGGATGAATAAAATACTAACAGATATGTTTCTCTCATTTCTGATATAGTTTACTCAGTATGTATTAAAACGTATTATTTAACACTTTCAACTCTACCGACGAGATATCTCGTCTTTCAGACACTTCCAATTACAGCTTTCTGTGGACTAAAATTTGTCTCTTATACCAGTGTGAAAAAAAGTAAAGGTATTCTTCAGATACTTATTAGAAAGTTCAACCTATCTAAACTGGCATAAGAGACAAATTTTAGCCCACAGAAACCTGTAATTGGAAGTATCTGAAAGACGAGATATCTATTCTGTCTAAAGTTTGAATAAAAATTTAGGATCATAATAATTTCATTGAGTCATCATCTAGTGATAAACCGGCCAATGGATTTATGGACGGGCCTATGACCCGTTTATCATTACTGATGCTTTCTCAGTGCTATTCAGCTTCAAATTTTCAGAGCAACTAGGGCTATCGTCTGTTGAAATTGAACGCATTCGCTGCTATGATATTTTGAAAATTAATATTAATAATAAAATATCTTTTGAGTTCTATGAAATTTTCCCGTTCTTATTTTTATAATACAAAAACATCCCGAAACCGCAGTTCCTTCGCTCTTTTTTTTTCTTCTGTTTTATAAAGTTGAATGTATCAATATATATAACTGATGTACTGTTTTTGAAAGCCACTAAATCTAACCTTTCCTACAATTACTGAATGAAGGAAAGAAGCATTCAAGAAATTATGTCATCCATCATCAAATATTGTATATAAAGTATTATTGCGAATTTGTGTGCGAATGTAATGTGTGTACATTTTGTTGGTTATCGAATTTCATTCATCCAATAAAAGACTTAATTATCTTTTTAGAGCGAGTAAGTCCAAATATGGGAAAATTTCATTCGAATTTAACGGTGTAATATTGTTCTTGTAAGGATGTTTCAAACTCAAACCTGTTTTTTGCTAATGCACCTAATTTTCCACTAATTAAAATTTAATCTTATAATCGGAGATAATCAATTATCGGAACAGATGTATGCATTTTTGACATCTCTTTGAATATTATCTATGAGAAAATAACAAATTATGCAATATAAGTGAGTAGTTAGTTTCATATATGCACAATCATGGTATCTAAAAAAAACATTTTAGATACTGGAATTCATGAACGTGTAAGAGAGATAAAAAGTCCGATATATACGAAATTGGCCATTCCTGTTTCCTCCAATATTTCAATTCCAAATCTTTCTGCTTGTTCTTTGTTATAGTTCATTTTTCATTCAAATTTCTTTTAATAGTTGAAAGATTAGATAAATAATTTATTTAACTAAAAATATATATTTAAAAGAAGTCATATCTTAAAAGTAGTTCTAACGTTTTAAAGTAATTAAGAACTACTATTTGTAGGTTTTTAGTAATTATGTGATGCTCCGTTTCATGACATTGCTAATAATATTGTTTATTTTTCTTCAATTCACTACAAATTTAGTCTTGTAAAAATCATTTAGAAATAATTCGAATCCAAAAATTCATATTCAACATTATTTTTATAATTTATCTTACTTCATGCATGAATGCTTTTTAGAGCATATATTATCTGTTCTGTGCTTATTGTTGACAACTAAATACTACAGATTTCATTCCATTCTGTAACATTTAATTAATTAACCATCATTGGAATCGAAGTTGTTCTGAAGAAATCTTTCTTCCGTATGTTTCGTAAAAGAATTTTTCGTCCATTTTCAAATAGCTTTCTATTTCTTCAGCTGACAGAACTAGAAGTGAAATTTAAGAAAACACCGTATAATAAGAGAAACTAACGGGACAAATCGTTATTTTCTTCGAAGAATTCATATAGAATGTCAACGAAATAGTGAAAGTACATTTCGATTCGCTTTAAAAAGAAAGAAGAGAAAGAGAAACATTACTCTTTTTTAGTAAAGACAAATCCATTAGTACAGAGTAAGATAGTTCTATAAAAAATAATCAAAATATTTGTTTATTTGTTTTTTAAGTAACTTATCTTTTTATACAATAAATTAAGTCCACATATTGACGTATACATTTGAATAGAATATGATTTTAAACGAAAATATTTAGCGGAACAATGTGAATGTATTTTGCATTTCCATACAGAATATCTTAGTTTTCTTTTATTATTATTATTATTATTATTAAATATAAAACTATATTTAACATATAAATATCATTAAAAATTGAATTCGGCGTTATTCTCATCATACAAGTCCTCATTAACAGATGATAATAATCGTTTTCAAAATGCAAAATGGTGGTTAAGGATGACACGCGCAAGATAATTTAAGTTGGATACCAATAAATCCTTTAAGCAAGTAAAAGTTATGTGTCATGAGCAATTGTTATATGCACAAGTTGTATGGTATTGGGGCATTGAATTGTTTTTGCTTTTAAGACTTTTGTTAAATAGAACAGAAAAAGGAAATGTTGCAACCAGATGACATGACTGCTAGAGATGAATATCATGGCTTTTGTCAAAGAATTAAGCATGAAAGTTGTTTGAAATTGATATTTTAAAATTCACTCACCTATTGTCGAGACGACAGTTCCCACGAAGTAAAAGGCACCTGGATAGTCCCAACGGGGTCTCTTCTGTATGATCCCCGATGCAGATGCATTGCCATACTCCCACAGCAACACTTCTACATCTGCTGGGTCTACTGTACCATTATACTTTTCCATGAACCACCTGTAGATCTCCCAGTAGCGTTTGCGGTCGTCCGTCTCGTTCTGATGTTCCAGCCACTGGAACAGCCAGGCACCGGCTGCCATATATATCAGCATCACCACCCCCAGCAACAGGAACCGGGTGTTGTCTTCATGCAAGTGCAGAACACGACAGCAACCCTTACCCCTGGTCATAGAGCCAGGTCATGCAGTTACCACTATCTTGCTGCAATACAATAACTACTCCTCAAGGTGGCAGTTTTAGTCTTCAAATAGATTTCGATATCCAAAACAGCAGAGTTTATTCGATGGGCTGTATTAAAGAGTGCAAAGTTGACTTACACTTGAATAAAAGTAAATGGTAAAATGAATGATACCTATTGAGATTATTTCGAAATAATTCTCTCACTATTGGAATAAAATAATATGATTCTTCAAATGACAGTAATAAAACGTATGTTATAATAGTTTCATGAGAATGCGGTTTCTAAGTTGAAATAATTTTAAACTAAAAGAAAATTGTTGATTCATATTATCAAAACGATAACACTGAAAGAACATTCAACTCGTTGATTATAATAATCTCTTTCTCTTGATGTAAAAGTTTTGCTGGTATTACAGAAAACTGAATCTAGTTCTTGCTACTTGAGATGAACTGTTTCAAGTGGATTTAATGTTTTCGAATTTACGGACGTTGCTAGAAAAGTTAGGGTAACCAACTTTTTTTTATTCACTTGCTTCCAGAAGTGAACTGTTATTTTTTAATGAAATTGTCTAGTTTATTACAGATATAAACAATTCAGTTGTAACGACATACACAATGATGCAACTTACCAATACCTTTTAAATGCAAGTCGCAATTGTACAATCTGTTATCTAAAACATAAGCCGCAACATGACACTAACTGAACACTGTATCGGATGATAAAACTGAATTTCAAGAGTTTGTAAAACTTCAGAATCAGATGCTTCTTATGATAATACACTCTATTTAATACTTATTATTACACTGCAACTCTTACTTCTAATCATAATTCAATAATCCTATGAATTTCGTACCTCACAAGCAGATTTTTGAAGCGTGTTGACACTTGGGAAAGTTCTTGCAATTAATTTCAGCTGTAGATTTCCCTTTTCTTAGCTATGTTTTGCACTTCATTTAGTAATTGTTTCTCCTATAAGAGTTTAAACGCTTTGAAATGTTAGCACTACTAAATGCTTCCTTAATAAAGGCTTCAGTTAATGAATTTTATAGAAATAAATTCAGTTAACTGAAATCAGCAGGTTATAAATAGAAATACATCACACTGAAAATTTGTCTTCATCAAATTCCTTTTGTTTATATGTCAAACACTGAATTTTCGCTTGCTTTCGTTTCAAATTATTTAATCATTACAAACAATATACTCATCATATAAATAATTTCAATATTGACTGCCGTCTTTGACTCATGAAGCATTTGTACAATTCGAAGAAAAAAAGCAACATAAATGAGCCTTCAATCTTAAACCTACGCACAACAATAAGAAATTTTTATCGTCTAAACTTTTCATTTATTGTCTAAAAAATGCTAACATGGATTTAATTTTTGAATCGAAGAAACTGTTGTTTGGCAAAATTCTAATTTTTTTAACGATTTAGAATACTGTATCAATGAAACTCTAGTCCATAAAATAATGAGAACCTTCTGCTTTAGTTACAGTTAAGTTGAATTTATAAATTCTTTTTAATAATTTTAATTAAGGAATAGATGCAATTAATGTTTCCTACCCTTTGTAGCATTTTACATTATAAAACGCAATCTGTTGAAAGAGGAAAGAATGCTGAAATAATACTTCTTCTTTTTTAATATATAAAATTTGTACTTTTTTACTCTATTCTTACTATTATCTTTCCTTTTAGAAATAACAATATTTTTCAGAACATTTTATTCTCTCTGGAATAAATATTGAAAGATAATCATACGTTTTATTTTTCAATTTTTGAATCATTTACTACCATTAATTGAATTTCCTCATAGCATTAAATGAATTTACTAATATTGAAACAAAATAAATGAAAGCAAACAAAAAATAAATTTTATAAACTCTTATTGTTATTTAAATATATTTAAAAATATATTTTTCAAACAGTTGTGTCGTATGAACTTTACTCTAGAATATGTCCTAAAATCTTTAGCAAATCTTATAAGAGTCTATTTCATTTTAGTCTATTATACACAAAATATAATGTTAAACTGCTATAGAAACTATTTTAAGCTCTCCATTATTCTCTACTTTTACAAAGCTTAATGACAGTTTTGACAGCTAAGATTTTGATGGAAGCTACATTCTTAAAATTACTGTACAAAATGTAACTGTAAGTATTTTATCAAACATTAAGTTAACATTCCTTAAGGCTCATCAATACTTTTTTTGCAATAATAGAGCTGAAAATAAAAATATTTAAATGTTGTTTTTTTATTAATATTTAATATGGTTTCTCAATGTGCTTATTTAACTCTTTGCTTAAAATATAAATTTATTTTCAACAGTTCTTATATTAGTTTTCAAAAACTACCAACACTTATCTGTTTCACTCGATATATTTCAAGAATACTATTTTATACATTTAAATGAAAGTTAATATCTCATTATGAAGCATAGATAAAAAATATTTTATTTATGCTATATATATATAAATAGGAGTTTATAAACTATTAATTAGATTCTCATTTTCGAAAAAATCGAAAATATAGTTTTTCGTAAACTATGTTTAATTTATTTGTGCATACGTTTCATAGTTATTTTGGTATATTTTGCTCATATAAATATTGCTTTCCTTTTCTTAAAAATCAACGAATTGCAATAACTTATAAATGTAGTATCTCGTATTCTTATTATATTATTTAATCGTCGTACAAGGCACAATAGTTAACAGAATTATTAAATGCAAAATAGATCGTTGATTTTGTCGAACTAACTTTTAGCTGCTTAATTTTAATATCTTAAATTTTTCATCTGAAATCTATACTCACAAATGGTCCAAAATGTAAACTTCTGTTCTTTCTGATGATAAACTAATATGACAATTCATAGAACTTTCTCCGGTTCACTTCTGAATTATATGAATTGCTGAAAGTTTTCATCACTAAATGAATCAATCAAGGAAAATAGGAATGTTGTTAGAACTCTGGAAACAGTGATCAAATACTGGCTTTCAGCCAGTTTTCATAACATTCATTGAATTGCTTCACATCTTTTGGAAGATATTGTTCATTAACAAAATGGCTATTTTAAAATGTTGAGAAAGTTCTACTGTTTACATCACAAAATGTTATCAATTATTTTAAATACATATCTTTCAACTTTCTCTTCTCTGTTATTTAAAGCTTGGTTTTAATTTGGTGAAGAACCAAATTTCACAACAGTTCCTGAAATATAAATGTTGATTTGAATTATACAGTATATTTAAAAATAGAATAAATTAAGCATTACATATTTTTCATTTACTAAGGGATTGAGAAATTTTCGAAAATTTCATTATTAGTAGTATTCGAAGAGAATTATTTAAAACATACTATAAACAATGCTCACATAATTAAATAAATTCAGCTTTTCCCAAACTGGCAATTCTATATATAATGGAATAAGAGTGTTTTGTTATGTTGAAAAAGTCGAACTTGTTTTTCACTTCAGATGAAGAATAGATTCAAAAATAAATAAACAATTATTTTTAAAAAAAATCCTCGATTAATTATCACTTAAAATGCAAATTCCGTAAGTTACAATTCAGAGCTTTTGATACCATCGAACAAGATCTTCACTAAAAATAGCGTTCATATCCAAAGCCAGAATGATTTCTCAAACGATATAATTGCATCACGAAATCATCTTTCAAGAGCAGACGATTATTTTTCCTTTTTTAACCAGAACTCGACGAAATATGATCGTTAACCTCTAAATAGTTGTCCATTTATTCCTTGCAAGACTCGCTCGTCAATCTTAAAGGAAAAAAGTCCTCCGCTGCAACACGTGTGGCTGTTGTTGTGGCCTCCGTCACCATAGCAACGGGATGAATCCTTGCATCCGTCGCTCTCGCTCTCTGTTCTCTGACTGGAGCCATCCCATCGACACGCGCTCACTAAGAGGGCCTCAGGAGAGACACCTGGTGCAGTATTTACATTATTCGTCTCAATAACGCAGAGAATCGTTTATCGGCAGACGACTGATAGAGACAGCGACTAAAAGAGTATCGTTTGCAGCGCTGGGATTCGTTGAGATAAAAAAAAGAAATAAAGAGATGGCTAGTGTTTATCGGCTTCGATGAAACGGTCTTTTGCTACTACAAAATTAGAATTTTTCACCTCATTCTATTATAAAAATTACGAACTGTAGTAAATTTGAGCATTTGTTTTTGTTTTGTATTTTTAAAAATTTAAATATTTTTAAGTTAATTACATTTTACTAAATAAAAAATATTCAGAAGTAATACGTCCGTCGAAATTAATGGTTGATAACGATTTCGATTAAATATTTCATTTTATTTGGTCTTAATGGCTTTCCTATCGAAATATTTTTAAACATCAAATTTTAATAAGCATACAGCTTATAACATTTTGGAAGCACTGTATCGTTCTGCTCCTATATATTTCCCTAAGCAGTAAATGAAATCATAGAAAAAAGAAACACTTTTTTTTTTCTTTAAAAATTTTTTCAATAATACTTGGATTTAAAATTAAATTTTTATTGTAAATATTACAAAAGTTTTAAAGCTTTTATTAAAAGCCCCCTTTATACTGAAGACTATTCATTACGGAAAAATAAAGCGATCTTCATATCTTGATCATTAGAAATATAAGAAATCCGGAATGAAATTATTTTGAATGAAATGAATACTATCTTAGATTCACGCCAACAATGAAATATATTGTTGTAAAATACTCGTTTTTAAGTATTTTGAATGAATTCGGAAAAAATATTTTTGGAATTATTTTCGAACATAACTCAAAAAGACTTTGGGATAAATGGATAAATTTCGCATGTATTTTACACCAAATGAGTAAATTTATATTAAATTATGAGAGAAATCCATTTAAAGGAAGTCTATTTATCCAGCTGTCCAAATACAACCGAACACGAAGATTACAAAATTTAAGCAACTAGACAGGTGAAATTTGGTACACAGATTTAATTTAAATTATATCCATTCTTATAAAATTTTGATCCAAATCTGCCAAAGGGTTGACAATCGCTGTACTTTCTCATACATGACAAATGCAATACTTCAAGAAAGCAATGGTTTAAATAAATGAAATTTGGTATGTGATCTTGTGACTACAATAGTAGTTTCAAGAATGCAATGATTTAAATAAATGAAATTTGTTATGTGATGAAATTTGTTATGTGATCTTGTGACTACAATAGTAGTTTCATGCCAAATATTGGTTTCAATTAGTCGGGAAATATATGACTGATTTTCTAGTGCTTGTGTATTAACCGCAAATCAATGATTAATCGTTAAAGATCGCATGTTAGATGCAGAAAAGATGCTCTCTAAAGACTGATATTTCGCAATTGATGTTCGACAATGCCTTGCAATTAAACATAAATATCAGTTTTCTTTCCTACGAGGAAACAATTCTCGTATTTGGGATTCTACAAATAATACTCCATGCACTCATGGCTTTGCCGATAGTCCACAATTTTAGGCAGAGGGAGAGCGAATTTCATTTTTATTGGAGGATATGCAAAAAGAAAATAACTGGCTATTTTCTTTCATAAGAAGAGTGCACAGAGAAAGTCTTATAACTGGGGGGGGGGGGTCTGAAAATTTGACCTTTACGATTTTGAAGAATCTCAATGTTCAGATTTCCTTGAAAAACAAACTTATATTTGTCTGTCTGTCCTTGAATATGATAACTCAAAAAGTGAGTCAAACTAAATTTGGTATATAATCTTTATGCTAAATTAGAGACATCAATTTTTGGACAAAAATTATTCAAAAGAAATGAGTTCCTCGGTCCATATCCATATGAATGCAATAATCAAGCTGTGAAATTACTCACCTTCCGACTTTTTCAGATACTTAATATAGTGGTGTCTTTTTACTTCTCCTGACAAGAGCTCATTGTTTAGCTCTAAGTGTTTTTCAGTCATCGTGTTCTCAGAAAGATTGATTTAATTCCAAAAATGTCTTTCTCTGACAAGGAGAGGCCTAATTGTGGCAATTTATCAAAATCTCGACGTTTAAATTTTGATGTTTACAATATTTTCTATATCTATATGTTAATTACAAGAAAGTAGATAAGAATACTTGGATTCCCCAAGACTTTCTGCTTATTCTTTAATACAGATTACAATTCGTTCATCTCTTTCAGACATAAAATTACAAGGACAGGTTTTCTTTATACACATTTAAATTTCAGTTTTATAAAATGTAATTTTGTTACAGAATATTTATTTAATTTCTGGCATAGTGGATCTCTGAAATTCTGCAAAACTATGTAATCCCTATAATAATACAGTACAAGTATATTTTCACGTTTGCATTACTAATTATTCGCTCATTTTTATTTTTATTGTTATTCCATATATAAAACTCTATCTTGATGGTGAATTTGAAAAAAATTATCATAATATTCCGTAACACTTATAATCTATACTTATATAAAGCGCTCTCTCTCTCTCTGTTTTGGTGCTCTACAAGCCTACAGATACCAAATTTGGTACATGTATACCTCGGAGTGCACCTGGGGGCCCTTCTTTTGAATTTTTAATTAGAATTTTAATTATTAATTAAAAACTAACTTTCCCGTCAAAAAATCTTTTCATTTCCCCCACCGCCAAATGAGTAAGGCTTCAGTTTTTTTTTTTTTTTCCTACGCTAATAAGGCTAGGCTTAATATTTTTCGGCCGATTATTTCAAACGATTCTGTTTATTTTCTTAATGTTTGATGCATTTAAAATTAAACATTGTTGATTAATCGATCTTTCAGGTTCATTCTGAAGTACTTTTGAATTAAAATAAAACCGAATAAAGGAAATTCAAAATTTCTAATTTGCATAGCATTACCCCAACTGGCGCAGAAAATTCAAGCATTTCGTTACCAAAACTGACGTTGAAAATTCACGCATGCGCATTGTGTTCTGATTGTTGACAACTATTATCAACGGATGCGGACTTGATTTAAATTATTTTTTTGGTTAGTTGTATGCTTTTGTAATTAAATTGTATTTTTGTTAGTTCTATATTTTTTCTATATGCTTATAGTTTTTGTATATGTTTATAGTACATCGTTTTTTAAGTAGTTTTTTTAACCTGTTTTCGACCGATTATTTTAAACGATTCTGTTCATTTTCTTAGTGTTTGATGCATTTAAAATTAAACATTGTTAATTAATCGATCTGCTCATGATGAATCAGAGAAAATATTGTTGACAACTTCTTGAGATATTACATAAATTAAGAAAGATATTCTTTGTTGCCCATAAAGTTTAAACGCTCAGTGACTCTGTTTTCAGTAATCATATTATAAAAAAATGCTTTGTTTCAATTAAAAATATTATTATATTAATTGCAGATTAATCCTTTCCACTTTAAGACATAAATTCTACGGGAGCTAACAGAAAATTAAAGAGATACATATTACGTTATGACTGAAGGACTTTTAATATTATGAGTGAATTATGTGATTATCAAAATTTTAAGTTTTAAAATATTTTGATGAAGAAGCTATTAAAGTAGGAATTGCATAAAATATTTAATTATTAAAATTTTAACGAACATTAAGATTTTCGTACCGTCTGGTCGCCAAAGGCGGCTAGTAATGAATAAGTAAAAATATTAAAAACTGAAAAGAAGAAAATATCAAAGCTTAAAAGCAATCTGGTGGTCAAAGCAAACATCTCAAAAGTGTGTGGTGTGAAATAGTTTGAACGAAAAGAAATTTCCTAAACTTTTAATAAAATGGAGATGTATTATGAGTGTAATAAAAGAATATTTTAATGAGCAGCTCTCATTTTTACGATTTACTCTCATATTTTACTTTAGTTTCCAGATTTTGCTTCAAAAATAATTTCCATCCTTTCCAACATCCTGAAAAAAATTCATCTATCTTTTGCTTTTTGTACTTTTAAAATTTTTACTTAAATATAGAAGAATAACAATTTTCAGAAAATATTTGATCGTCGCATCACAGATGAATACAAATACAGGATATAAACCAAAGAAAAATATTTTTTTTTTTATAAAATAAACTTAAAACATCTTGCGCAACAACATGAGAGAACAAATTGGACAGAAATGAAACTGTAGCATTGAAATATTTTTAGTTTTAAAAGGATATAAAGGGGCTTTATGCAATAATATGCTCCGTAGTTAGTTAGGAAAAAAAAGAGCATTTCGAATAATTTTTGAATAAAAAAAAATTTTTTTAATCTTTTTTTAATGAACTCTTGTTAACCAAACCGTAATTTTTTTCTGTCTTTATTTGTTATAGAACCAACAATCTACTTTTGAGAATTTTGAACAATTTTTTTTCACCATGCATGTTGTAAATTATAGATAGTATGCATATAAATGTTTTTATTTATTAAAAAAACATTACAAGTTTTCTTTTTTAATTTTAGCTTTATATTTTTGTAATTTAATTACTAAATTATGAGATTAAAATACAATACAAAATATATTAACCCCTTAACTGTCGTATCCAAGTGTTAAATGGACTTCGAATAATGGCTTCTCAAACACGTAAACTAAAATTAAATCATTCAAAGATAATAATCCCAATACATAATCCACCAATTCCTGAGTATTCTATAGATTTTTATCTAAATCAATAATACAGCTCATTCCCAAAATATAAGTTATCTTATTAAACAATAAAAAATTTCAAGACTGTAAATGAGCTAAAAATCCTATGAACATTATTTTATATGTTAGAGCATCAAATCTAAAAATCTACTTAAAAATCCCCCTTACTTTTGACTTTTTTCTGCTGAAACCAATTATGATGAAATTATCTTCCAAACATTCTCCATAGTCCTATCAAACTGCCAGCAGAATAAAAGTAGTAAAAAAAAGCAACATTTATAGGCCAAATCTCCATAAGTATTTAATGAGCGACCTACTTGAGGAGAGCTATCTAATATATACATTCAGTGAGCCCTGGAAAATATTAATGGGATTTTTTTTTCGCTCCCCTGGGTAGAAAGGTTGTAATGATAAATAACTTGTAAGAAAAGGGGTAGCTGGCGCCAAGAGACTTTCAAGATCCACGGGTGGCAACGGCATACTGGAGAGTTTTAAGCTCCCAAAATTGGGAAGTAGATTAAATTGTCCTTTCCTAGTTGGCACATCTGAAAGGGGTAGAAAAATTTGGTTTGCTTCCTAGTTTCTGCACTTTTCAATAATCTATATAAATACAAGTGAACCGTGTGAATGGTTTTTGCTATGTATAAATTCAAACTACGGACTTGATTTTGTTCAAATATACTAAGGAGCATGAGAAAAGTTTTAATGAAAGTTTGAACAACTGATTAATTTTTTTAAAAAATTAATTACATTAATTCCATATTCAAGAAAATTATCTTGTGCTATTCGTTTTATTCCCATTTAACAAATTAACCAATTTGTTAAATGGGAATAAAACGAATTTATTCAGTTTCAATTAAATCTATATAACGAAAATTTATGTTCCTGGTCCTCTCTGTAATAAAGCGAATTGTGACATATATTATAGCCATATTATTTTATAGCTATACACTTAGTCTGATCATTGCATAAATATATCATCCTAATGGTATACGATATCAAATACCACGATAGTATCGTAGAACGATTGCAAACTTAAATGTCCGATTGCATTTATCTTCTAAGATTTTTGCTGTTGCAAATTTCCTTTTTTTGCTCACTTATCACTTTAAGCCGCTTTTTAAGACTAATTGGTTCACGAGATTCATGGTTGTTAAATATTTTAATTAATTATTCTTTGTGACGGATTTAATGCCCTTTTCAATGAAATATTTTAAACTCAAATTTTTATAGACATGAAATAACATTTTAGAAACTTTATGTAGTTATATTCATAATTCTATGTATTTTCCTTATTTTCTATCTATATCTTTATACATCCAATTATTTTACAGGAAAAAGCAGCTGTATTTAAAGATGGACATATTTTTAAAAATTTCCCCATTGTTTGATTTTGAAGTGAAAACTTAAGGGTAAGTACAACAAAATTCAATTTTATTAAAAGCATGTCTTGTATTGTAGCTTATTAAATTTGGCAAAATAAACTGAATCCTCATATCTCGATTATTAATTGTGGAAAAGTAACAATGAAAAAATATTAGTACTAATAAAGATAAAGATTTGAATTTACTTTCCACAATAAAATGCATTATTATAAAATGCTCTCAAACTATATTTTCAAAAATTAATTATAATTGGTAAAAGAACTGGTATCATTGAAAAGTTAATTTTTTGAATTTTAAGGTAATATAAAAATTATTCTTTGCAGTAATATTTTTGGAAATTATGGCTGAGAAATGCCAAAATTTCTCTTGATTTTTAATCAATTAAAATAAATTAAATTCATTTTTTTTTAAAATTGTTCTGAGATGCATATTTTTATCCGCCTTCAATTATATGCTTTCTAAGTTTGGTAATTCTAGGTCAAACTATGGCCTGTGGAGTCTCAATACAGACACATATATTTTCCTTTATCCTTAGTGACGATTTAAACTACGCAAATATTACTCAGAATCCTTCTTTTTAGATTTTAAAAATGAAATAAATCACACCATTAAATGTTTAATAAAACACTGGAAACGGTTTGAATTTCAAGAAATAATGAAAACTCTTGTATAAAATTATTTTCAATTTGTCAAATTCCTGAAAAAAATTCGGAACGATTTCAAACTGATATCATTAAAAAAGCATTTTTTTAAATTTCAACATAGTGTAAAAGTAATATAAATGTAAAATGTTTAATAATATTAACATGGAAGATTTATTTGAATATCGTGTAGTAATATTTTCGAGGGTCATCATGTAAGAAAGTGAAAAAAAAATTCAATTAACACTTAATTCATTGAATTCTAACAAAAATTCAAGAAAAAATCACTGGAAATGTACAATTTTTACCATTTAAGATATATTTATACCAAATTTAGTGACTCTTGGTCACACACAAACATTTCCTTTATTATTAGTCGAAATTAAATGTTTTAAACCCTTTAGCATGAGAATATTATGAGTATTTTAAGTCCTTTATTAATCATTTTACTAATTTCAACCCTTTTATTAATTAGTATTTTAAATCATTTTATTTATTAATAATTGAGAATATTATCAATCATTTCCAATACTCCACTAAATTTTGTATCATTTTTTGAAGGTTATTAATCGCTTATGAAAATTTTAACTTGCAGATATTTTTAAGTATCATTTCATACAGTTTGCATTATTTTTATCGAAAATTTTTAATATTTCAAAATTACTTGGTACTTATCATATACTCCTTTAGATTAGGTATAAATTAGTAGATAATAAGAGAATTTTTTTGTAATATAATTATTAATTCATATTTCATTTATTTTAATTTTATTTCATCTAAAATTATTATAATTTTATATAAAAGGACTTTTTACATAGGAAGTGTGTGTGTGTGTGTGTGTGTGTGTGTGTGTGTGTGTGTGTGTGTGTGTGTGTGTGTGTGTGTGTGTGTGTGTGTGTGTGTGTGTGTGTGTGTGTTTTAGAAAAGTATTTATATGCATGAGTCTTTTCATTTCTTTGAATTCTATTATTAAATATACTTTTATTTTCATTTCCCCATTGTAGTCGGTAATATCTTTTTGGTGTATTTGTGTAGTCTTCGTTATTTTATATAATTATATAAATTACTTTCTTAGAAGTATGAACTGTATACTTATACATACTTTATAATTATTCGACATTTTATAAAATATTTCAAATTTTGTTCTCAAATACTGAAGCATTAGGAAATTAATCATCGTTAATTATAAAGAAAAGTTCCGATACAATTAATTAAAATATTAAATTTAATAGTAAAGAAAAGTTCCGATACAATTAATTTAAATATTAAATTTTTATTAATAAAAGACATAAAAAATATTTTCACCGTAAAAAGTGGATATATAATAAGTAAATCAAACTAGAAAAATTAGTTTTGAAAGTGAGTAAAATTTTTCTCCAGGAATTTCAGTTTCACTTATAATAAATTCAAATTTTACATCTAAATGTACTCTGAGAAAATACTTTAAAAGTAAGTTGCTACAATCCATACCAAAAATTTAAACCACCCGAATTTCTTTCGGTATAGTTCGCATGTTCCCTAGAATATATTCTAAAATCATTCAAAGAAAATGTTTTAAGGAAAGTGCGTCCACGAACTTTGAGAGGTATGTTTTTTATTCGATAAATTTTACATGGCGCCACAAAAGTATTCAAAGAAAATATTTAAGAAAAAAGCTATCACACTATAACCTTAAAAGTTCAAGAAACTCTCAATTCCATTCCATTTTTATCATCACATGACACCAAGGATCTTATTATCTTTTGATGATAAAAAAAAAAAAAAAAAAAAAAAAAAAAGTTGATCATAAATACGAATGCGGTAATACTTTTGTAAAATACTAACACAAAATTTTGAAATAAAGTTTAACAACAATGTTTTTATACTGTTTGTTTTAAAAGGTTTGTCCTGTTTAATCTTATTTTACTAGTTCATTCACCTTTGGAATGATATGATTTTTGAAAGTTTTAAATTATTCATTTCGCTTCACATGGGGACATTTTATTTGGAATATCTTTCAATAATAAAAATATCTTTCAACATATATTAATAATATCGATATTCCAAAATATTTATTTGAATTATAATTAAGAAATCAATAATAAAGTAATTAAAATCCCCAAAGTAGTAAATGAAAAATATAACTTCTTAAAAATTGTGTGTAAGAAATAACTCAATAAAAATTATAGATATTCCAAATTATTTCTTTAAATTATTAAGAAATCAAATATTGTAAAATAACTAAAATCTCTAAAGTTGTAAATAAAAAAGGTCATTTCATGAGATTTGTCCCTAAGAAATAGCTCAATAATAAATAGTTGATTGTAAAAACTGAAACATTTTAAATTTATATAAAATTCTTAGAAAGTTAATTTTTGACTTAAATCGTTACTCGCTTGATACTTTTCCATTGGGCTGTTAGACAAAATCCTTCAAAATTGTATGGTAACAATACTTCAACGAAAAATATTGACGTTGACATTCAAGCTTCAATATCATTGGAATCTCACCAAATAAAATTAAAAAAAAAAAAAACGCACGTTTTTTTAAACAGCAAACAAACGTCTTTACTTCAAAAAAAAAGTGAGAATGGTATTATTAAATCTTTTTCGCATACAAAGGTGTTATCTCCCTCTGCATAAAATTTTGAGACTTGGGAAAAATATGAATTCCGCGAATACTCAGAGTTTTATTTTCAGAGTCCAGTATATAAGTCGTGTTTTCTATAGTGTTATGGGTCAGGTTCTGTGTTGTTGTGTTTTGATATTGAAAGTTGAAGTTAAAAGGCTAGATTTACAAACATTAAATTTATTTATTATATTAAAGCATAACAAAATTATGGTCTTCCAGTTGTGCTTCGATTAAGTGCGTATACGTCGGAGGGAAAAGAAAGAGTGATTGAAAAGACATCGCGAATCATACCCGAATGAGGTGACAGTGCGTCCTGGCTTACGTTACATTCAACCGACGCGCAGCATGCAGTTAACAATTTCTGGTTTGCTTTTGCAGATTGTTTGAAATTCACTACAGTCGTAGAGTAAAAAAATTAATATGGGTGTATTAATTGCATGACACTGGTGAGCAACAATTATGGCAAATTGTGTACCCCAATAAACTTTTAAAAATTATTAAGATTAAAAATAAAGTAAGCAGAAATGGAATTGATATCATTAAAAATGCAAGGTTTTATTTAAATCAGTGCAAAAATCTTTTTTTGTGTGTGTGTGATATAAAAAGTTTTGCATATATAGCTTTAAAGGGCAAAAAACTTCCTTAATTTTTAGTTAACTAATATTTAAATTAACTTTCAGATTTCGTAGAGTTGACAGTGATGTTCTCTTTGTCTGGAAGAACATGAATTTCTAAATTTGCACTGAATTTATAGATAAATTCTGCCTAAATGGCAAATTGCAAAATGTTTAAATATATGGGAAAACAAGAACTAAAGTACTTCCGAAAGAAATGCATTCTGGTATATAGATTTATTACCAAAAGAAAAATATTAGTTAGCAATAAAAAATACATTCAGCGATGAATTACACATGATGTATGATACCTTAGGAGCACAATTTTTCAACAATGAGTATTGCATGACATCATAATTCCCCAGGAGAAAGGTGATCAAAATATCACCTAGAAAATATTTCAAATTGTTTGTCGCAATAATAAATTCAATTCATACTCTCGTGACAAGAGTGGCACACCACTATTATTTTAGAATCCTTTGAGTATCTTGCAGCATAAAAAAGGGCATGACCTCTAAGCAAAGAATTAGGTAAAACATACTTAGATATTATAAAAAGACATGCCGGTGTCCTGGCATAGGAGTAGTGCATTTTCTCCGTGATCTGAGCGTCCCGGTTAGGGCATGGTTGTTGTTTTGTTTTTTTTTTTGTTTTGTTCTATCTGTGTGGTGTGTGAATGTGCCCCCCTATAAAAAGGGGTTGAACAAAGCGATTGTGACACATGAAGTAGCTATGCCATACTCTTAGTTCTAGTTGGTGCTACTGAAAAAAACAAGAGACGCTCACTCGGCTTAAAACGCTGACAGATCTGTCAGCGGGCTTGTAAAGTGCCGTAAGTAACAACAACAACATAAAACGACATGCCCATTTAACTCCATCCTATGATTGAGAAAACAAGTGAAATGATTTCAACAATTTTTATCCCTTTGTTCTAATCAAAACATGTCTTAAAATATCGTTTGCATCTGTAAAGAAAAAGAATGTTCCTTATTGATATTTCTTTCATCCAAACATACAAAACATAAGAATAGCTGTCGTTTGCATTTGATCAATTTCACTTTGATCTTAACTTAATAAACTCGACTGATCCTTTCTTGCTGTTAAAATATTAAAAAACCGGGAATTTATGAAAGGAAGATTTTCAAAAAGCATAGTTTAAAAAGGAATGAAAGTAATTTAAATTTTTCAAAAATTTGTGTATTCTTTGCTTTATACATAGAAATTTTATGCTTATATTATTTTCGCCTAAGTATGATGCTATGAATCTTTAGTAAAACTGTTAATTAAAAGCAAAATGAATATAGAAATTAGCTTTAAAAATTTTAAAACAACAAAATATACGAATGAACCTCTAATCAGAAATATCAAAATATAATAATGATTTCGGCTTGACTCATCCATCCCAATTTTATTTTCAAAAATTTACTGTCAATTATATAATAGCTGCAAAGTGCGTACAAAAAGTATCTAGTGCTGTCACAATATGCATCTTTATACCTTCAATAACTAAAACAATAAAAAGTATTGCAAAACATAATTTAAAAAAATGTTTAAGATTTATTAAAATGAGAGAAATATAGTGCCGAAATGAAATCGCTGAAAAACTATTTTTTTCTAATTTTAATGTGGGTAAAAAAAATATATTCTGTGCGATAATTTGTTTCAAAATTGTGAAAGAAACTCAAATATTTCAATTAATTTTTAAATGGGCATTTAATAAAAATTTTTAAAAAATTCTTGGTAAGCATTTATTATAGATTCGAAAAGTTACGACTTGAAAACTTTAGATCTAAAAGCAAACGTTTTGAAAGAATTCATGTCGCATTCCGTATGATGCAGATTCCACCCAGCTCATTAATATTATCATGTTAAAATTCATTATATTGTTAAAATTCATACATTTAAACCGTACATTATTAATAATAATATATAATTTGGATCTTTCAAAGTTTTTATTAGAATTAGAATTAATAAGCTAATTTATTTGTCTGGCGATATTTTTTTCCTGTCTCAGGTTGAAGTAAATATAGCAAGTATATCAATACAGGCGAAATCAGACGATTAATAGTCTTTCCAAACTTTCTCATACTATACTTATAAAACTGACCGCGTGCAAATGCACTGGGATTGGTGGACCCCGAAGCAAATGCTTTGCATGGCACTGTTGAACAGTAGTTTCGAAATATAAATCTTTGGCATGAATTTTTAGTGAATCTATAGTACAATTACGTATTTTCGAAACCTACTTCTGACTCATTGAAACTAAAATTAGTTGCAGTTTAGTTTAAAGCAACGCTAGCGTTCCTTAAAGCAATATTATCGTCCCGTTTTAAAGCAACTATAAGCCTATTTTGGGACGGTCCTCGTAATTTTGAAGCGACGTCAGATGATGAGGACGACATCTAAGCTGGCACTTCCCTCTCCAAACTTGCACACCAAGACAGTGGGAGAACGTTTGGTCGCGACGGATTTAACGTGCACCAGTACCGCTTTACGACTGTTCTTTGGTGGAATTGAATCTCGAACTGAAACTTTGGTGGAAACTGAAATCCTCCGGTTTCAAAACCGAAGCCTTACTACTAGGCAACCATGGACCAAATTTTGTCGCAGAAATGCAGTTGCAGTGTATCGAATTTCATTGCTTTAAGTCACTGTGTTTACAAGTTATTGTATACATGCAGTACATGTCTGCGAAAATCTTTCCCCTTGACAGATTTGGTTCAAAATTTATTATGAATCTACTTATTTAGATACTAAACCTGTGTACTAAATTTTACCTATTCAGATGTTTACGTTAGTGTGATTATGAAGTTTACTTGTACTCAGACAGACAGATTTCCTCTGAATGGACTGCGTTCAAATATTTTTAGAAATGTACAAATTTAGTCTAAAGTTCATATACCAAATTTCATCTGCCTAGCTCAAAGCATTTTCTTCTGTTATCATGCTGACAGACATAATACCTGAAGTCTAAAAGTAGAGATTCATTAAAATCTTGAGTTCCAATTTTCGGAGGATTACAATACTTTCTCTATACTTCATACCCAGAAAGTAAAAAGATAACTTGGTCAATTTCAAAAGTACTTTTAACAACTATATGCTCTTAAGGCCCTTAAGTGTCATTGATTGGAAGGAGGTTAAGTGGAGTAACTTCTGTTCCTTTTAACCGTTGACAAATTGTCCATTATTTCTGTAATATTGCAACGGTCATATTAATTGAAAACCCTGGTTACTATTTGGATTCATTCCATCTACACAGGAGGGTTGTATTCCGGAAAATTAATCGCCCCATTTCCGGGCTGCCTTTCAAACGATTCCGTTATTAGGAGAGAGGAGAGGTTTAAAGGGGTGAGAGAAATTGAGGAATGGATCAATCCTCAAAAATAAGTGAAAATATATATCTTGTTTTATTTGCAGAGATGGAACCGAGAGGGTTGTGGGGGGTCTTTCAAGAAACAAATGCTCGTGGAAGAGTCAGCTGTGATGAAGGACTACAGGGGTCGACACTGACAGTAGGGGGTGGACAAATGGCGTCCGCCGACGCCACCGAGCATGAACCACTGTCGTCTGCTGTCTCGGAATGGGGTCAGGGGAGACAAACGACACTGCGCAGGTCGCTAAAAGATTTGTCTGCTGTAAATAAGGAGGGCTGGATATCAAATTCGTCCCCCTTTTCTGGTTTTTGATCGATGGTGTTCCCTTTCTTACCTCCCCCCCCCCCTCTTCCAGAGAACTCGGGACGAGTAATATCGTTTGGTTCTTATCTCGATTTTTTTTCACCATCCCCCTCTTCAATGTAGGTCAAGAGAAAAATATCCAAACAAGAGTTTTGAAGCTATGAAAACGAAAAGGGCAGAAGAATTTAAGTTCTTTTTTAATAATGCAATGTTTTGTTAATCTGATTTTTGTTTTCTTGTTTTAAGTAATGGATGCTGGTGTTGAATACTGAGCTGAGTCCACAGCAAGTCTTGGAATTAGACCTAAAAATAAAATTTAGCAATTCAGGGATTCATCGAAACTGGAAGAGAGGATTCTCCGTTGAATTTCTTAATTCGTTTGTAGTAACATTCCTTCACTTCTGGTTTGCCGTTTTATAAAATGGCACAAATATTCTCTTTTAATGTGTTTGCGATATTTCAGAAAGGATAAATAATTTATTTTACGATGTTCAATTCTTCATTGCTCTTATTCCTTAAAATAGATGGTATGGCGAATTGAAGCTTAGACATCAAATTGAGACAAAATAGGAAATGATGAGTCACTTTTTGATATTGTTTTCTGTTCTAAAATGTCAAAAAACCGATATATAATAAGCAAACTTGAAAAGTGCTTATCCATTTAGTAATTCAGAAAAGAGGATAAGAAGAGCACAGATGTGGACATTTTGGTTTTTGATCCTTGTAATGCTTATCGTTTGAGACTTCAAATAACGTTTATGTAAAGAGAAAATAAACTAGAATTTTTTTCTGATACATTAAAATAAATGTTACACATGTATAACTAAAAAAAAAAGAATTCAATTAATAATTCAAATACACTGTTTAATAGATACAACTAGCTGATATACAAGACGTTATTTGGGTTTAAAGTATTTTCATATCTCCTTTTAGCACAATAATATACTAATTTTACACATGTAAACAATAGATTTTAGAAAAATATAAAGAATATTTTTAATGTAAATAATTTTTTATTTAAGATTTCAAAAGGCAATTAACTTTTTACTGTCTGTAACTTCACTTTAATTAAAATGAAAATATCAGTTACATCTATCAATTTTTAAATAATTTTATCAAAAATTTCTGACTATATCGGATGATTTTTAAAGACCACTTATTTTTCCAGGCCCTTATTTTTTCTGTAAATTATCAATAACCGTTAAAGAAATTTCATTAGTGCGAATAACGATACTAAAAATAACATTTTTTTCTTTAAGTGGAAATATACTTTTGAATTTATAAAAAAAATATTTTTTTAAATTAATTGTCACCAATCCTTGCTAATATTTCGTAGTATTTATCAGCAAAATCTGAAGAAAATTTATTCAATTGCTTGGGATTCTATGAAGAACGAATTATTTATGCAATATTCATTTTAAGGTTTTATAAATTAATAAATTACAACTCATAACCATAACTGCTTTTTAGAATCCAACCCGGAAGCCAACTCATTTGGAAAATGTTTGAAAGCTAGCCAAGTTAAAGGAGCATTGGTACTAGCGTTCTACAAATTATTCCTTCTTCCTTTCTTCCCCGTTTTCCCTCTACCCACAGCCTTTTTTTCAGCAGCCTTTGTAAATGCTCCTTCATCATTGCATGCCAGTTTGTCACCCCCTCCCCCTTTTATGTCCATTCAATTTTTTAACTCTTTCTTTCTATGCAAGAACTGGTAGAAAAATAATCCCACCGAAATATTTTTAAAAATAATAAATTTTATTGCAAATATTTGTAAAGCACGCGCTCTCTTTTTCTCCTCAAATATGTTCTTATTTCTCTACGTGTTAATTTCTACGCTCTTTTATTTGATTTGAATTATTTCAGGCTAATGATGATGACATTTTTAGTCGAATTTTTATTTACTTCCTAATGTGCTAGATTTCAAATTTTCTGCAATTGTGTATCTTTGATGACAATACACTATTTTGATGTTTTCTAAATAATGTATTCCCATATTAATATACTTAACTGTCATCTTCATATTGCTTATATCAATTAATAGATAAATTTAATGGTTTTCTTTTACTACTGGCACTACCTGATAATGAATTTCAGAAGACATTTATTTGAAGATTTTGTAAGATTTATGATAATGACTTAAAAATTAATGGCTAAAAAGTAGGCAACAAGTTTTTAAAGGTTTCTACTTTTTATTTTAATAAGATGTTTTATAATTTTTTAAAAATCTATTAGTGTTCAGTTGCTACAAATCACAAGTTTCAAACATCTGAACCAATTTCCATTTTCTTATCGTGATTCAATTTAAATCTTAACAGATTATTTTAACTGAGTTTTATTTTTAGTTTAATAATATTTTTAGGATTACATGCAAATTTTATCATGGGACGCAAGAAAATTGTTCAAAGTTTTCTATAGAAAAATCAAATTTGATACCTGATTATTTCTCGGGTAATAAGTGTTCCCAAAATAAGGATTTTTCAAAATTTTAAACATATTTTTATTTTTAAGCTAATCGAAATTTTAAAGTGTATCCTCAATAACTTCAGAAAAATCTTTTTTTTTTTTTGAAAATGTTTTCTTGTTATATTTTTGAGGCAAACATTTTGGAAAGAATTCATAATAGAAATCAATTCTTGCTTAAATCACATGCGAAAAAGGCTTCTATCTAAATTAATATCAAATCAAAAGCTCGTCTTTGATTTGCAATCTGTAGTATCCCATTATGGTTAGACAATTTCATTTATTGAATATCCAGCAAGTGATATGAACTGAATCATTGAAATTTCATGTGTGGCATTGTTGCCAAAAGCCAAATTCAATTAACTTTTCTATAAAACTGCAGAAAATATTTTTCGATTTCAATGTTGGAATGATAATGTTTTATAGAATAGCATACTGTCTATAAATCGCTTTATATGTGACAGAAAAGATCATTTAACAAATATGTTTTAATAAACCATTGTGCCTACAGCTACCAAATTCAACACGTAATCGCTTCTTGGATAGAAGATATTAACTTTGGAAAGAATTTCAAAATTTTTATTAGATTTTTAATTAAAAATTAACTAACATTTTGACATTTTTATTGAAGTGCTGCAAAATACCATTGCACAAAATTTTCAAAATTCTAATCCAGAGTATCGCAGCATGATAATGATTTATCTATCTATCTATCTATATTTCATTTTTACAAATATGTCATATAAGAACGCTAACGCGCACACGCAAAATCTATTTAATCTCATCGCAAATCGCATGTGTATAATTAGTTGCTCAGTAAGTAAGAATTTTTCAAAATTTTAACTCATTTTTAATTAAAAATTAAAAGAATTTTAATTTGCCCACAATAACTCTCATATTATTACATACAAAGCACTTTTACACCATCTTAAGTAATACCAGTTTATTTCCGTATAATAATAATTTTTAATAATTTTTCCAAAAGATTTGCAATTACATTTCTCTCATCGTTTCAGTTAATGCTCTTATACTCACACTTGCTACAATATTGTATATAATTTATGTGTGCACGTTAGCGCTGCTGCATAATTAAGAGTAAATTTTATCAATAAAATAACAATAGTCAAAGCAAGTCTAAGATATTATCTTGCGATGATGTTTTAGACTATAAATTCTAACTCTTTTATGGTGTTCTTTTTAACAATGGGTATAGCTCAGCATGGTTAAACATGGCTTTTATGTCATAAAATTAAAAGCCCACATAGCAATATGTTATCAGATTGCAATGCACTAAATACAGAACAGGTCTTAGGAATAGAATTCATTCTGCTTTTATGTATTGCAAAAATTATAAGTTTTCATTTTTTTATCATGTTTTGCTTTTATCGAAACACATACTTTTAAAATATATGAGCCCAATGAATTCAGATGGCAAACAAAGATCATTTTAACTTAGTACTAGTTATTGTATTTTCAATTATATTTCATGAAAATTAAGTTTTAATTAGCTCAGGATTTGTAACAAATTTTAAATGGGAAATGTATATTTTAAAAGCGATTTTTTTTTTAAAAAAACATGCCCGAGAGAGGGGGAAAAAAAGAGAATTCATGATGCTTTAGAATATCTTTTTTTCCTCAGTTACTGAAGAAAAGTAAAATTTTCTCATTGAGTTCTATAATTTTCAAATTCAAATCACTGATCTCTGACCCTATTACGTGGAATCAAGACGATATCTGTTTTTATCCTGTTTTATAAAAATGGAAAATGTTATAAGAAAAAAAATTAATATCATAATATTAAAAATGCTTATATTAAAACAACATAGAATAATATAGTTGCTGAAAGATAAATTTATCATTTCCTGTTTATGAATGAATCATAGTGATTCTACTTATTGTTTTTTCACATATGAGTGGCTAAATTACTATGCTACCAGACACTTATACGCAAATCGGCCATGATTTTATGTTGTTGCTGCTAAACAGAGAGATAGCTATAAAGAGGAAATGTATGACAAGTGAAGCATGAATTGCATTGTGCTAATTGTGAGGAAATGAGAAAAAAATTTGATCTGTATTTGAACGCGGGAATATTACACGCCCTCGAAGCTCAAATATCTTTAATGTCTTTAAAAGGCTACACTTGTGAAGAGTTCGAGAGCAGTAGCTGTTAATGTTTACTGTAAGTGGACTATTAAGTTTAAAAAAAACCCGGTCTCAAAGTCAGGCTTGTGGTCGTCTCACGCTACCAAATGGGCTATTGAAAAGGAGACTTGCCAGAGTTATCCAGTAAAACAGAACTACAGCACGTCGAATTGAAGGGAATCTTAATCAAGGAGCAACTGTAAATGAATTATTCGCTACCATATACCACATACTCAATGGAAACCGCCAACCGGTTCGAAAACCTCTTCTAATTTCCTTAAACGAGAGCAAGCGTCTCCAGTTCGCAAAGGAGTTTAGGAATTGGACAGTAGATGACTGACTAAAGATCATATGGTCCGATAAATAACGTTTACAACTAAACTATACAGATGGCAGTATGCGAATATGGAGAAAAAAGTATTAAAGCGGGGTCTTAGTCGCATTGACACAACATTTCAAGCTGGTAGAGTCAACAGTATAGCGTGAGGAATGTTTTTTGACAATGATAGATCTTTAGATTACAGTGGAACAATGTCTGAATGCCCAAGTGAATATAAGTTTCATCACAAATCAAGTACTTCCTAGTAATTCCTATAATAATGGTATACCCTGCTGGCGATGGGTACTTTCAGCAGGACAGTGCTCCCCGTCATAAAGCTAGCATGTTTTCAGATGGTTCGAAGAGCATGATAGAGACTTTACCTGACTTATTAGGACTCACAATCACCAGATACCAATCCAATTGAGAATATGATGGAGGAGATCAAACAAGGCATATGGCAGATGGTTTTAATGCCATCACTTCTGAAGGAATTGGAAAATGCAGTTCATCGGATATGGTCTCATACCATCATTCGTCTACCATCTACCAACATATCATAGAATTCTTGTCAAGAAGAATTCAAAAAAAGGACAAAAGGGGGTATAACTTTTTATGGAAAAGGTGGTCATAATAACTTGGCCTCCCAATGTACGTATACAACGACAAAGCATTGTAATTATCGAAAAATTTGAACTCCAGAATGTAATGCCTCTAATGTGCAGAACTTTGAAAATAAAAATTTGTGTAGATGTGGCATTAATGACCTTATGCAAGATACATAATTTTTTTGCGGGAAAAAGAAGGGAGAACCTATTTATTTGAGAGAATTTGAGAATATTTGGTAAGTTCACTTCCGCTGGTTTATTTTTATTTCCATGGATGTATTTGAACTTCATTTACAATTAATGCACACGTTTCTTTTCAAGGAAATATCTTTTAAAAACAAGAATTACAGATGGGTTATTTAGTAATGTAGCAACAAACCTGCAGGTGGTTTTGAGGCATGAATATTATCGAATCCACATGGTATTACATAGTCGCTATACTATATTTATTGATAACGTTTGAATATAATGCTATTCGGATGTCTTAGAGGGCATTGTGTAGAAAGAGATTAACACTTGTACAGCTTGTAATCGTATTCGCCATCAATGACTGAAGTGGCTTGCAAGAGACCACTTTATATAATTTTACCTCAAGCTCCCTCGTTAGAGAATGCTCAATGTTTCTATAGCAAATTTTGCTGAAACTTTTCAAAGAATCAGTTTCTGAAAAAAATTATTTAACTTCTATCTCGCGTAAAGTGATACCAATCTGATGAGATTTTCGCTCATTTATCTAGTGTCACTCATTTATCTATATGTCCGACGATAATTAAGCGTTACGTTGGTTACTCTTGAGTAGGGCATGACGGTCTGGTTCATTGCTGGATGAATCATGATTTCTTCTTTGCGGGTTAATGAAAGCAAAAAAGCACACTACCGAATCAGCTGAAGATTTAATTACTCATGTAAATGTCGAAGAGAACAGAGACATGACAGAAATCTTCCAAAACGTTAGAAATTGTATATAACATTGATATCAGACCTTTGTAATAATTTATGTTCGAAATTTCGGACACCTTCAGGTGCAGTTATACTTTTTTGATAATGAAGAAATTGCTTTGTTTGGCTAAAATGTTGCTGTCTCATTTTTTTTCCCTTCTCTTTACTTATTTTTTGTTCTTTCTCGTGAAGAAGGCATTTCCAAATGATTTTGAATTGTCTTTGTGCTCGCTACTCTGCTTTCAAATTTTATTGCAATAATGTTGAATTTGTATTTTAAAAAATACAAAGTTTTTCTACACACTGAATGTTGCTAGTCAGAGTCCTTCCTAAAAGGTTTTTGTAACAATTATTATGAGTGTATCGCAAATTTTGTTTAATTCGTTGTTGTTGTTCATAATGGCACTTGCCGTGGACAAGCTCGCTAACGAAGTCAGCGATTTTAAGCCAAGGGAGCGTCTCTTGTTTTAGTAGCGCCAACTAGGGCCAAGAGTACGTCTTAGCTACTCATGCATCACATTCGCTTGCACAACCCCTTTGTATGGGGGGAGGCACATTCACACATCTCACAGATGGAACAGACGAAGAACAATCATGCCCGAACGGGGACTCGAACCCAGGACGCCCAGGTCACGGGGAAGACGCGATACCCCTATGCCAGGACGCCGACATTGCTTAATTTAATGATATTAAGCAAATGTCTTCCAAACTAAGAAATGTTAAGAACAGAATGGGACTTATTCTTTATCAGGACTTTTCAATCTATGTTCAATTATAACTAATGGCCCAAACTATCCCAAATCACATTTTTGTATGACGATGAAAAGAATGATCTCCTCTGGACGTTTACTTTTTCGTATTAAAATTAACTTCGTATTATAATACAGAGAATCGAATATGCATTTTGGGCGAATTCCCAATGCTCGTCTATATCTAGCTTTGGGAAAGATAAAAAAAATTGATTCCTACATTAAATATAAAATTATCTTGTTTGTTGTGTTTTTGTAGCTATTTTGTTTAAATACTTGTCAGTGGCATTTGGCGAACGGCTGGTTCGACGGAGATATTGGTTATATCTCATTCCAGTTGAATTATTTAAATATATTTACTTTTCCAGGATTCCGCCAAATTGCCGGACATTAAAACCGTGTTATTTTAATTTCTTAAATATGCTTTCTTCATTGTGTACATGAACCTTTCTAATGAAGGCCAGTCTTATGATATTAGAGCTTTATTAAAAACATATATCTGCAGTTCATCCGTCTTCTAACTTCAGTGATATTGTAATTTAATTATTTTATTCGTCCTCTAAACTCCTTCTTCGTTCTTAAGCTTTCAACACTAGAAGAAAATTATGTGATTCAATATTTGATTAATTATTTGCGTGTGGGGGGGGGGTGTCAAAATTCCACAAGAATTTGCACGGACATCAAATTAACTCATGAAAAACAGAATTTTTAAAATGGTATAAAAAATCAATTTAATGCTGTAACCTCTTCGATAATGAAAAAATGCCAACATTTTGCTTAATAATAAATTAAAGTTCTAAATAAAATTTCAAAAATAAAACATTATTTGAGATGCATTTCTATATTTCAAAGTAAATATGTGCCAAGTTTAGTAGCTCTAGGTCATATAGTCTGGCCTCAAGAGCACCCATACACAGACACATTCGTTATTGTTATTGGAGATGGGAGACAAAAGAAAAAAAAATCTTCATTCTGATTTTACACAAAATTTAATACACACTTTTAACGCTAATAGCTAAACTATATGCTGCATTTTTTTTTTTTTTTTTTTTTTTTTTTACTATCTTGCTAATTTTATTTTTTAGTTTTCATAATCACATGCGTACGGATATCTGAATTAAATAGAACAATTTCAAACAAACCTTGATCAAAAGTTTGTCACAATTTCGGTGTAAAGACCCCATAGTAAATTTTATTCTTCCACCTAGTTAAACTTCTCATTGCCATGCTGACAGACAGAAAAACTCCAAGAATGCTGCCTGAGAAATCAGATAGATCTAAAATGCTGAGATTCATTACAAATTTGAGAACGAATTTTCTGACAATTAATAGAAATACCCCCCCCCCCTTTTTTTGTGAACATCACATACAAGAAAAGATAGAAAAACAGATCTTTTTTCACTTTTATCCTTGCCATGCTTTTTCAGTTTTTGCTTAGAAATGCAACGTTTCACAGATTCTTAACCCCGACTGCAGACAATCAAAAATTTCTTTTTCCCGAACGAGAAAACAAAACAAAACAAAACAAAAATCCGGCACACAAATTCCAGTTCATATGAGCTTGAAAATGAACGATAGAAAAATGGGTGAATAGGAAGAGGACCTGAAGAATATCCAGAGGGAAAACGGACAGCCCAGATAGAATTCTTATGGACATCATTAGATGACATCGGATGACGTCATTATGTGGTCACATGATCCCACTCGAATACGTCACTTGGGGGCGAGTATAGAGTTCCTTGCTCGTCTGTGGGCATCGAAGCGCGAAACCTTCCCTGTTTCTATAACAAGAAAGGGAAATTCATACAGTGTCTTTTATGTGGACTATATATGGAAACAGAGACATTTTTTTCCCTCCCCTTCCTATCACATGTTGCCATTCATTTGCTACTGACATATGGATTCAGGGGAATGCAGGAAGACAACAAAAAAGACGCCATTGCTAAGAAGAACTGTGCTTTTGACAAAGGAAATTTAACAATTGTGGAAACGAAGAACTATCAATACAAATAAAAGTGAAAATTCCTAAATAGATTTGTAGATTATAAAAATTAAGACACTGAATGAATTTTTCAAACATTTTTTTCTCGCAAATATTATGGTGAAAAAAGAAATTTTAATGATGTTTTAATGAAATAAAGTAATTTGTCAATTTTGTGTTAGTTAAAAACTATATTTTTATGTATAGAAAAAAATGTTCTTAGCATTACCACTCCTTTTAAATGTTAATATTATAGATTTTTTAAATCATTTTTGTTTTACTTTTTTTCAAGTAGTCATTCGCAAGTTTACTTTAATTTTGACTCATATTTTAAAAATTGATATCTCATGGAGAAAATTAGTTTTCAACTTGAATCCATAAAAAATATCTATTTTTAATCATTCGAGAAACATTAAAATTTAACAAATATTCTGTATAATGGATATTTTTCTTTTAAAGAAAAATAAAGTTTCAATCCGAAAGAAGATATAATATTGATTATTATATATGATTATATATGATATAATATTGCTTGCCAATGGATTCTAAAACTCTCTGTGCTTTTGCGCATGAGTTAGGATGGGTTTATTTCTGCAGGGAAGATGAAAGGAAGAGATGTTTGTATTTAACAATAAAGAAAATTGAGGAAATGCTTACGTCTTTCCGCGTCTCACCCCTTAATGAGATAGAATCGACGAAAAGTGGCTCTCTCAGGATGTTGAAATAAACAATATATTGTTTTTAAAAAGTTCTTCTATATTAAAAATATTTTGAAATATTTTCATTCCAGGGCAATATCAGATACGTCAGCTAGTGCCAGGAAATGACTAAAACTTTTATTTCAAAAGACTGACATCACGATAAATATATAATTATTATTTGAATTATGAAAGATTAAGAAATATTCAATACAAAAATACTGTTGTTTTCCGTGATCTCACAGATTTGGAGCACTGTTAAATCCATATTTGTGATGAAACTCACATAATTTTACTTGATCCCTATTTATTAACATTAAAGAAAGAGAATTCAACTCCTCTCTCAAAAATATACAGTAATGTTAACATGAATGATAATTTTTAGGTCACTAAAAAAAAATTATGCTTCCCAATATTAAGATACTGGTTTTGGTAATAACTCTAATCAAGAATTTCTAGCATATATATTGACAATAAAATCATGATCAAATATTGATAATAAAAATCTGAGGTAATCATATTAAGCCATAACAGAACCTACATTTTGCAGAAATGCAGAGCTTTGACATTGCATAACGACCTGTTATGTAAAAACATGTCAATGTATTATTGGGATTCTTTTATTTCTTGAAAATGTGTCTGAAAACTTGATTCCTCACCATTAAACTAACTTTATTTTAATACATCATCTTTTAACAAAGAATTTATTTAAAAGAGTGATCATTGGAAATCACATCTTTTGACATTTCGGCCTCATGACCGCTTGTTATGTTAAGACAAAGTCGGTTAAACTGTAATGCAATGATGTCGAATTCAAATGCTAGTAAGTGATCACGTAGCTCTGTGTAGGCAGCAAAAAACGTTTATAGAAACTCGGATTTGTTTCAAAATCACAGAATAAAAAAGAATAAACATAAGGTAAAGCTAACGGATATTCGGTATATCCTCTCTGTTATCATTTTTTTTTTTTTTTTAACCGCTTAACTGTTTTGCCCGAGTGCCATACGTGCATCGATTTATCGAATTTTGATAGTTGTAAGCAAAAAATAAAGTATTCATAACAATTATAATTCATTATTAAAATTACTTCGAATACATAGATAAGTCAAGTATTCAATGGATTTCTATTTGAATCAAAATAAGAAAATATTTCCAAAATAGAAAGTGTCATCTTATTAGATAGTAAAGAAAATAAAACAGTTAAGGGGTTAATTTTGAGGATATCTTTTCTCCAGTGATTCATTTCAAAAACGTTCCAATGGTAGTTTTGAAATCAGATCAGGACTTCAGTAATTTTGGGTCTGATGGAAGATTTATTTCCTTCCATTAATGTAAATAATTAGAAGAGAAAAGTTGTATTGATATAACGAGACTAATAATATGCGAATAGTCCTTTGCGAATGTTATGGTTCATTATAAACAATTTTGTATAATTAAAAATTTCAAAAACCAAGCGAACTACGAATTCAAATAAAACTATTAAATTTATCAAAGCATTTGCCACGCAAGTTGTTTATATATCGTTATTGGGCTGCAAAAAAAGTAATTTTGTTGTAATCTTAAAAATATAACAATCCAAAAAAAAAACGATTGGATGAATTAAAAATTGTTTAGAATTTACACGTGAAAACTGAATCGGTGATAGCTAAGTGAAAGTTCCTCCTCTTAATTTTCGGTTAAGTATCGAGTAAGTTATAAGCTTGGTTATCAAAACGAAAATGTTAAGCGTAAAAATTAATATCTTATATAATAGCAAATATATCATATGCATAAAAAAATGCTCTAGAAGATATCAATAGTCACACTGAATATAAATACAAGTGTCACAATTTGTAAAGAGTTTTATAGTTTGTTATATTTTTGGGTTATCATATTCTCAGAAAGGCAGAAAGGCCGCCTGGTAAATATAATTCTAAAAACGACTTTTTAAAAGTTTAGGAGGTTTAAAACATGTAGATTTATCAAAATTGCTAAGCCAATTGCAGTACTTTCTTTTTTGATATGTGTGGCATTCAAGAAATTAAAAATGTGAAGAAACCGATTATTTCCAGTTCCTATTATGCATATTTGTCTTCAGTTATAACCTCCCGGGGGGGGGGGCACCTCGTAATGAGGATGAGATGCTTCCGGCATGGTGGTTGGATCTCGCCACCCTGGAGGGTACACAAATAGGTGGCGGATCTGACTCCTCCCATCGATGACGGTACGTACTTCCTTCGGGGAGGGTTGTACCGTGGCCGGTGACGGCCCTTAAGACTCAACCACAGTTCCCGCCAATGTTGCTATTGCGGCGGTCCGGCCATTCAGTTTTATGGTTTAAATCCTTGTGCCTTCGGGTGGGTCGGAGAGTTAGATGATTGACTTGCCTTCAGTTATATGGTGGATTGGTTCAAAGGTTTGATAGCAGTATTAATAAATAACGGTATTTATTAATTCTATAGCTAAAACCTTATGCTAAAATTTACTTATTTAGGTCATTTCATTCTTCATTCGTCATGTTCACATCACACAGAAACACAGACAGATTTCTTCTTGTCAAAATTTGTACGCACTTATCATAAATCACAATTTCGAAGGGGGGGATGTCTGACGACCTACCAAATTTTATACTGTCTAGTTGGTTGAAATTTGGAATTACCGGGTTCGCAAAAAGGCAGGCATAATTCCAAAAATCGTTCTATCTCAAGGATATCTAAAACGCTGAAATTCATCAAAATGTCGAAAATGAATTTTTGATAATTACAGTATTTTGTCAGTGCTTATTTCGCACAACAGACAATAAAAATATCAATTTTATGGACTATATGCATCGTCTGAAACCGGAAACGAAGATGAAAAACCTAGAAGTTTATCACCTCTTTATTCGAATCATTTATCAAGATGGGGCCGCTTTGCGCATTGGCCGCTAATGGGTCGTAATACACCTCAGAGAGGAAGTTCGTCTTCATTTAGAGTTCGAATAGCAGACATATTCGGCAAAAACAATCGCTGAGTGCCGAATTTCATCTGCCTTTTATTGCTTTACGAATTCTATACTGCAGCACGAAAAGGAAACACCTTTCACTTCTGAAAATAGAACTGGTACATAGGGTAATGTTAGAATTTTAAAATAATTTATTATCTCTGTATTTTGATTTAAAATAATGAATTAATATAATTTCTAGGACTGGTACTCTTAGATCTCCTAGATACATATATATCATGTAGTATATCATTTTCTATCTATGATATTTATAGATACTCACACATATAAACTCATATATTGTATTCCGTGATAACTCTAAAAGGGATGTCTTTACTCATAGAAGATATTCATACATCATATAATATCTACTATATAGATACTCATAAATCGATACTCATAGATATTCAGTCATCATATTGTATCTATGATATTCATATTTATGAATGTCTTTGATATTCATAGATACTCAAAAATCAAATTGTCTTTTAAAATGCGTCTACCATAATTTGAAAGACTGATACTTAAAGATACTCCTGCTTTGTAATAAATCTACGGCATTCGTAGAATTCATAAATATTTATTCATCGTATTTCACAGCAGTTCGAAAAGGAAGGATCTTTTCCTCTTGGAATAAAAATCAGAGCGGATACTTACGGTGATATCAAAATTTTGAAATAATTTAATGTTTCTTACTTCAATTCAAAATATTGGATTGAGTATAAGTTATGAGACTCGTACTTTTAGGTACTCATACACCACATTTAATTTGTTATTACATCGATACTCGATATTTGTTATTTCATCGATACATATATTCAAAAATATAGTAGAAATTTACAGATCACATTCCACAGCATTTCGAAAAAAGGGGATCTGGAGACAAAAACAAAATAGGTACATTAAGCAATGTTGGAGTTTGAAATAGTTTGTATCTCTGCTCTATAATTTAAATTAATGTATCAAATAAGCATTAATTTGAAAAACTGATACTCATAGACTTTCCTCGCCTAGATTCAAAATGTGAATCTTTTTATGATGTGGCATACACCCAAATAATATGCGAACTTAAGGCATATTTGAACTTTGTGATCAAGGTGACTTTTCATGTTTATTTATTTATTTATTTTCTCCCAGTGATATTCAAACGGCAAACAGGTTTCTAAAAATTTCTCCAAAAATTCCCTACTCCTATTTATTGGAGCTAAAATCAGACATTTACCTTTGGTAATACCCTAGATATTCGAAGATCGTTTTGACCAATATAAACTGTCACATTTCCAGTTTCTCTGAATTTCCACCAAGAATTTCTTACCTTTATTTATTGGAGATAAAATCAGACATTTATCTCTTATAATAGAAGTTCGAAGATCCCTTTGACCAACAGAAATTGCCACGCATTTAATTATCCTGAAATTCTTCCAGGAAGACGACCTACCCGTATTTACAGGAGCCAAAATCAGACATTTACCTCTAGTGGTACTTGGATGTTAGAAGGCTCTTTGACGAACCGAAGCTGCCACATTTCTAGTTTTATTGAAATTCTTCCAATCAGACCCCTATTTATTGGAGCTAACATCAGATAGTTACTTCAAGTGATATCTGGATGTTCGAAAATCGTTTTGACCAACAGAAACTACCATGCTTCCTCCTTATAAGTTCTTGACTCATCAGCCGATTTAACTCGCTAGACGAAGTGACATAAATCATAACAACTCTGTTTGAAAAAGCTATTTATAAATAATATTACAGAACTATATTTAACGCTTCATAAATTGTTCAAAGAAGATTATTGCTTTTGTTAAGTTGCGCTTTAACTATTACTTTTTTTTATCTCCTATGTTGTACAAAATTGTGTTTTATCTACAAGAGGTGTTTAAATGAAAAGGTACGAAACGACACTGTGGGTATAAATGAAGACAATTTTATTCAAAGTATACACCATAGGCCTGAGCACAACGATCTCATTGATTTACGAGCCAAAGAATTCCGTGTTCCCAGAATTTCTGTGACCGTGACGAGACCCAATCCTTCACAGCGTCCTTGAGTGCGCCGTCAGAGTTAAAGCGTTTCCCTTTCAGATGTTTTTTCAGGAGACCAATCACAGGGTTACATGTCCGGATTGTACGGTGGATGGTCGAGCTGCTCCTATTTGAACTTGGCTAGTTCTGCGTGTGTTACCTTGAAGACGTGTGGAAGCGCGTTATCATGGAGTAGAACCACACCCTTCGTGAGTAGCCCCGGTTTTTTGTTCTTGATGGACCTGTGTAGTCTTTGGAGTAAATCACAGTACACATCGGAGTTAACGGTTCTTCTATGCTCGAGGAATTCTACAAGTAGCGGGCCTGCCACGTCAATTGGACCGAGCTCTTTATAAGAGCCTCTGCTCTCTCCTGCGCATGCTCCGATCTACGCCGGAGACCCCAATCGCATCCCTAGATATCTCTCTACGTTCCCCCATACCGGCATAGGCAAATAGGTTAACGATTACGTTGTTACGACATTTCGTACCTTTTTCATTTGAACACCCCTTGTATTACTTTCTCGATTTAGTAGAGTATACTACGCTATATTTATTATTTTCCAGATCTAGTATATTATACTAAGTTATGTTTTCTCTACTAATTTCGAGATGTATTAGGTTATATGAGGTTACGTTTTATCCATTTATTTTTAGATCTTCCAAGTTGTAATAGGTTATATTTTGGCTATTAATTTCTAGATCTATTGAGTTGTACTAACTTATGTTTCTGCAATTAACAAAGACTTATTCACAATGAAGCAAAATACAAAACAATTTTAGCAAATTGATAATCAGTATCTATATTTAAACTAGACTAGAGCATATTGTGTCCAAGCTGTCTTAAGTGATTAAAAAACTAATAACTTTATTTAATTACTAATTAAAATTAATATAATTTGCATTTTTAAATCATTGTTTTTTGAGCAAAATTCAGTCATTCTGCATATTTGAAAAGAGTAACTTTAATTAAAACAGCATAGATGATGCAAAGTAGAGAATACTAGAGATTTTAACATAGCCTTAATAGTCTCAAATCATTATGACACGTTTTTTCTGTTTAAGATGGCTAGAAGTGAAACACGTTTTTCAGCTTCCGACCTACAAAATTTGTTTTAAAAAGCAATGCCATTTCGTCTATTTTCAATACATTCAGAAAAAAAAACATACAATCACCTTTTAAAGAGGAATAAAATTAATTTTTTGAAAAAAAATTATTGAAATTTTAATTATATGTTTAGTTTTGTTGGAACTTTACAATTCAAATGTAATCTGAATTCTAAATTTTAATACAAGCAAGAAAGATTGAATGAATAGAATCGTCAGCAAACGTAGGGAAAAAAAATTCAAGCATTACCATACATGAAAAAGTAATATTACTGAAATGCTCTATATAATAATCTTGCTATCGTTATTTTTTAACTAAATATTCGTACTATTCTGATACGATGATTCCGTACGATAGTGTTCTTTAATCAATCGTGTAAGTTATCAAATGGTGCTGCTGTTATTGTTCTTTTCAATAATGAAAGCAAAATAATAAACTTGAAATATCGATGCTTTAAAGTTTATAAATATTACGTTAAACATCCATAATTTGATTATTTAAGTCTCGATTCAGAGTTTTGACTATAAATAGAAGTAATTTTCAATATTATTTAAATCTTCAATAAATAGAGTTCACCCTTACACTAAATTATCGATAGAGGCCACATTTTCAATATCAGTATTAAAGTGACCAGACTTTCTGTACTTTAACCAACGAGCTTTAGATAGTGAGAAGAACACTCGGCAAAAAGTCAAAACAGAAATTGCCTGTGCTGATCCTGGATTATTGGTTATTTCATTATTAATGCTAACAAATGCGAACTTATGTGCGTGTGTTAGTGCTCTACAGGGCAGAGTGTTTGATTTCGGAAAGATTTATTTAAATTTTATTTACAATTTTAATTAATTTATGAATAAAGCGAGATTTTAGAAATTTTTCTCCATAATTCCAAAAATATTTACAGTACAAGAACATTTTTTACACTATTTCAAAATTCAATCTGTGTGTTTTGTGTCTTTTCCAGCTGACCAATTGCTTCCAAAATTTGATAAAGATCTCTCATGTATCCATTAAAATCGCATGTTAAAATGTATTCGTCTAGTTTGTTACATTTTTGAGCGATCGCATTGACACTCTCTTGAATATTTGCTGACAGTAAGTGGATATTGAAAATCGGATGAATTTGGTGCACAATTTATAATAGAAATATATCTATTTGTAAAGAAAAAAAACTTTTACCGAATCTCATCTATTTAACTTATTATGATTTTTTTTTATTTATCGCTCTCACATGCACACAAATGAGAAAAAAAGGCAGAATTGTCACTGACAGATTTTATCCGATTTTTGGTACGAATCCGCAATGACAATACAATGGAGAATATCAAATTACATCTATCTAGCTTTCAAGTAACAGAGCTTACAGATAGACATAATTGCCCCAAAAAATTTCAGATTCAGGGAGACTTTCTTGAGATATCACATAATCTCGAGATTATATTTTAGACTGTTATAATAGTTGCTCTTTGTACACTTAAGAGGATGCAGATGGCCATGTCTTGTCTTCGGAACCGGAAACTCCAGGCCTGAAATCCGATTCCACTACACATCCATAATATATGCCTGCCTAAAGTACTGATGTTGCAAATCAAATATCCTCTGCTCGTTGGTGAAGAAGTTTGGAGAGGGAGTGCCAGTCTATGGGTCTCTTTTGTCATCTGACCGAGACTCAAAAATGCTGGTCCGTACCAAACTAACTATTGTATTTCATCAGAATAGGACGTCAATATATAACTAACAAAATAGTTTCATGTACCAGAAATTAGAAAATGGATTTGCATACTGAAGTTACAGACACTTACTGCGTGAATAATGCTGATTATTTTATTATGAACTATTAGCTTCAAATATTTTCTAGAAATGGAATGGACTTATTATAAGAATATTGGATTCAAATCGATTAACACCATAACAAATGTGTCAACCGAAAAGCTTTTAACAATTTTCACGTTCTTGTATACAAAGTATACATAAGGGCCGTGGTCGCCAGGTGGTAAGGTCTCGGCTTGTGAGCCGGAGGGTTTCAGGTTCGAGACTCCATTCCACTGAAGAACCGACGTGTAAGGGGGTCTGTTGCATGATAAAGCCGTCAGGCCCAAACGTCCTCCCGTTGGTGTGGTGTGGAGAGGGGGGGTGCCAGCTCGGGTGTCGTCCTCGTCATCTGACCGAGGTTCAAAATTACGAGGTCCGTCCCAAAATAGCCCTAGTGTTCCTTTAAACGGGACATTAATATATCTAACTAACTAAGTATACATAAAGCATTGTAATCGTCAAAAAATATTGGAGCACGAGTTCCATTTTTTAGACTTCCCTTAGTTCGAAAAACATATTTTTGGTATTATGTCTGTCTCTGTGACAGACATAATGCCAAAAGAGCTAAAAGGGTGTAATTGAATAAATGGATTTTAGACCAAATTAGAAATTTTTTTATCAAATTTAAACGAAATCCCTTTCAAGGTAATCTGTCTGTCTGGTTGTTCAAGTACAAATGAACTCGTTAATTTCAAAACGTAAAGAGTTAGATATATAAAACTTGTTATTAAAGTGTAGCATCTAAAATATAGATAAGTATTAAATTTTGAAAATCTATCAAAGGGCTGACCGTCTGTCAGTCTGTACTTTCCCTTGTATATAAACATAATGACTCATGAACACAGCAACTTTAATCGATGAAATACAGTATGTAAAATTCAGTATTTCAGTAAAATTCAGTAATTCCACTTCGTAATTTTGTTCAATCTGAAGAAAGAGGTCCAAAATGCATATTCGAACGATAGATTCATAAAAATACTAGAGTCAGGCCAAAGATCTTTATTTCGTGCTCTTTGATATTAAACATCAACCTTTTTATGCTGAAGGACAGAAATTGATTTTTATTGGAAAACATACAAGAAAGCTTTGGGGAGACCATAAAAAAACTTTGAAAGACTAATAAGAGTATTCTGCTCTCGACTCTTTCCCATTTTGATACAGTATGAGGCATTTAATACTTAGTAGAATAATAAAATAATAACAGAATGTATTTCCCTTTTGAATGATTGGATTCAAAATTTAGAACACAACAATCGAAATGAAAATTTCATTTCTCTGAATAGTTGTGTCTTCTTAGTTGTCATATTCACTTGCACATGGCAGACCGAGTAAATGTCAATCTTTTTGTGAATATGGTCTAAACTATGATATAGATATACAACTGTGATGATAAAATATTATTCCAAATTTCATTTGCCTTGTTCTTTAAATTTTTTTCAATTATCATGTTCACTTACACAAAGATCAACAAACAAACTCCGGCGGCCTGGCATAGGGGTAGTGCGCCTTCCCCGTGATCTGGGCGTTCCGGTTTCGAGTCCCAGTTTGGGCATGATTATTCTTCATCTGTGTTCTATCTGTGAGGTGTGTGAATGTGCCCCCTTCCCTGTAAAATGGTACATGCTCCTCCTGTCATTGTCTTTTAACCATTAAGCATATTCTGGTGCAATGCCCTAGTTTTAGTACACTTATACGAAACCATTTTGGTAAAAATAACATTGAAGTAAAAGACTTGCTGGGAGATTATTCCCACCCAAATTTGTTTTTGTTTTTACATGACATTGGAAATGATAAGCTCCTTTGAGTTTTTTTTTTTTATTTTATTTTTTTTCTGTTTGTGTGTGTCTTACTTGGAACATTGTATATCAAGATAAGTCATGCGTTTGGCGCAGCATGGCCAAATATGGCTTTTGCGCCACTAAAACATACTAAACCAAACCAAATCCTGTAAAATGGGCTTGTGCAAGCGACTGTAACGCATGAGTAGCTAAGACTTATGTTTGGCTCTAGATGGCGCTACTGAAGGCGCTCTCTCGGCTCAAAATTGCTAATTTCGTCAGCGGCCTTGTCTATGACAAGTGCCATAAGAAACAACAGCATCTTGCGCAAAGACAAACAAACAAACTTTTATAGAAGAATTTGATATGAAATTTGATAGAAAGGATGCAATTCCAACGCAAAGACAAGATACCAAATTTCACCCCTCTAATTTATTCTCTTTAAGACATCGTATTCGCAGAACAGAGATTCCATAAAATGTTCTTTTAGAATTGAGAGATGTTTAAAACGAGGTGATTCATCGAATCAAAAAATCGAAATTTTTGATGACCACAAACTTTTATCTTTGTATTCTTCATATACGACAAAGTAATAATAAAGTAATTTCCAAGCACGAAATGAAAAAAGCCATAACAAAGAAATTATTAGTCGGATAGATCAAACGTTTAGCTTACGATATAAACCATCACCTTATCACAACAGCATGCAAATGCAAGCTGCATCTACTGACGTCAGAGTTGTATTTTTGAGCTCCTTTTACGAAAAAAAAAAATGAAGATTCAAACGATAAGCACGTTCTGCGAGGGTGGACTTTTCCCTCTAATCGGTATCTATCAAACAAAAGTTTTTGGGGAAAATTGTATATTTTTATTGGTTTTTTTAACTAAATTAAACTTTTAATCTTACTGGATACTACCCTCTTTTGGCAACCGATTTGATAGCTTGGATTAATGATTTTCCTATTTGTTAAACCACATAATGCAATTTTGCAATGAAATGCACATTTTTAATTTTACTTTGCTATTTGATCAGAATGAAAAGTTTGAATAGAACCAGTCTACAAAAAATTAATGAGCGTGAAAATTGAAAGGTTTATATAAATACGGAAGTAGCAGTCATACTTCGGAATGAATGCCCAAAGGAAGCAGATTCTTTTTAATTTAATTTTAACAGTGGCGATAACACGCAAATGAAGGGTTTTATTGAACAACAAAGGAATGAATAACAATAGAAATGTTGCTACAGATTTCGTCTCAAATTAAATTTATAATTTATGGAAATTAAAAAGCAAATTAGCATTACTAAAGAGGATTTTTTTTTTTTTTTTTAGTTTTTTAATAGTATAAAAAACGATTTTGTAAAATAATATTTTAGTAAGGCTAAGTTTAAAAAAATCAAAAATTTGTTTCATTTTCAAATTAACATATTTTCATAAAATTTTGGAATTTGAAAAGTTAACAGTTGTCTTCTTTCTTGAAAAAAACTGTGTGTCAAATTTCATCAAGATTGGATAAAAATTATAGTTTTCTATAAAATATATACAAATAATATATCTTTATACTGTAAATTGATTATTGATCTAGAACTAAATCATTTGTTCTATAACGGCAAGCACATTAACATTCTTCGTAAATTTTTTCAATATAAGAAATTGATTTACCACATCTTAATGTATTGTGTATTTTTAAACATTGATGACCACTGTATTAATTTATGTATTCTTTTTTTTAATATGCACTTTTATTTAATATATATTTTTCTGTGTATGCTGTATGTGGTCATCATAAGCACACATAGATAAATTTTTCAATCGTTGAAATTTAACAAATACACAAACCAGCGGAAGTATTCACCCTCCAATTTTTCTCAAATACTTACTTATACGACATGTAGCTATTGTATTGAACTTCGTACTATACTTAAAAGAATCAAAATAGATACTGAATATTTTCTCTTGAACGAATTTGTCCAAAATTTGATGCGGCACTGCCATTCACATGACAAAAACGTATGTTAAATTTTATTTATATAGCTCGTCGTGTTCTTGAATTATTATATTCACATCCAAAAGGACGAGTGGATAGATTTCCCACTAGCGGGCATCCTATAAAATTCAATGTAAAACACGATTTTGGTGCCAAACCGCATACCAAATTTTATTTACTTAGCTTGTTCCATTTTTGAACTATATTCCTCAAAAGAAATATATAATATATTATTTGGTTTAATTTAACTTGATTTTATTATTTTTTTCTCAATTAATCTGTGTTTTAGAAGTAGATGCATTTGTGCTCTCTAAATACTTTGATGTTACTCTGATGATTTTCCTGTTCCTTTTTTGGTTTTAGTTTGAATAAGAAATAATTTTTAGTTGCCATTCCGAAACTATTTCGTTTCGCTTTCAAAATATTTCTCAATTTAGATTGGTTATATATATACACTCATGTCCAAAATTAAGGTCACAAAAAGGTTTTTCAAAGTAATTGTAAATAGCTACCAGTAAAATTTAAACAAATTATATTTTGTATATTGTGAAGGACCGGTAACACGATATTAACCTCCGTTGTGGGAAAAAAATGTTGTTTAGCATTAGTTTTTGAGGAACTACTGAAATAAGACCGTTTAGGCATCTGGGATTTTTTCCTGCAATTTTGTAAATAATTTATTAAAACAAAAAATTTAACCTGTTTCCAGTGAGAATGAATTCTCATAATCGTTTAGACGATTCCTTGAGATGGAGAGCTGTTGGCAGGATTGAAGAAGGGCAGTCTTAGGCGGAGGTGGCTCGATGGTTACAAGTGGCACCGAAAGTGGTATTCAGGTTGTGGAATCAATTCCAAACAAGTGGTACTGTAACCAGGAAGGCCGGCCAAGGCTGTCACAGAGCAATGACGCCTGAACAGGATCGCTATCTGGCATTAAGCGCACGACGGTATAGGCTGACAAGGGCTCCTAAACTTGCTCGTGACCTTGCTGTTGCGTCTGGAATAAGAATTTCCAGACAAACAGTATACAGACGTCTAGCAGAGAGGGCCCTTTATGCCCGGTGACCAGTTGAGTGCGTCCCATTGATTGCATCCAACAGAAAAGCCCGGTTGTTCTGGTGCCGAACACATCAGTCTTGGGCGCAGCAAGAATGGGGGCATGTTCTTTTCAGTGATGTGTCGAGATTTACCATACAGAGTGACACTCGTCGAATCTTCATCTGGAAAGAGCGAGGAGCTCGCAATCATCCCTCCTAAGTAAAAGAAATCGACAGTTATGGTGGCAGAGAAATCCTTGTCTGAGGTGGCATAATGTTGGGCACCACTGCACGTCTTCGATGCGGGTACTGTTAATGCGCATCGCTATAGGGATGAGATCCTTGGAGCCTATGTGAGGCTGTTCCGGGGTGCGTTTGGACCAGATTTCATGTTTATGGACGATAACGCGCGTCGACACAGAGCCCAGATCGTTGATGATTTTCTTGAGGAAGAGGATATTCGACGTATGAACTGGCCCTCTAGGTCTCCGGATATCAATCCTATTGAACATGTTTGGGATGGTCTCAGAAGAGCCATTGCACAGCTTAACCCCCCTCCTAATACCCTTCAAGAGTTAAAAGCCGCGCTTTTGGAAGAATGGGCTTTGTTGCCCCAAGCATTTATTGACCCCCTCATAAACAGTTTGAAAGCTCGTTGTGAAGCCTGTATAGCAGTACACGGTGGTCATACTCCATGTTAGACAGGCTTTCCCTGAGATAAATGCTTTATCTCTGATTCATAATGTAATACTTTTTGATATAACCTGTTTCTTAATTCCCAATTAAAATCTTTTCCATGTTGTTATGCGTCTATATTCTTTCTTCCATTGTAGTGTACCTCTGTGCCAAATTTCGTGGCAATACAATGAATAGTTTTTCATTTTTCGCAGATTTTATGTTTGTGACCTTAATTTTGGACATGAGTATATATATGGATTTAGGGAGAACTAAAACATGGAGATTCATCAAAATTACTGAATCGAATATTTTGAGGATTACAAAACTTTCTCTTCGTTTATTCGAATGTAAAAACTTAGAAAACAGAATGAAAATTGAAACAAGAAATTGAATATTAAAAAAAATCATATTTTCTAACTAATCAAAGTTGCATATTTCATAATAAAGTCTCTCTATAGCAAACATTAATTTATTAGAGATATTAAGAAAACATTAGTTCAATAAATTATAATTACTTGATATTGAATTAATTGCGGACACGTTTTAATTCTCTGCAATGGAATTTATATGTTTTTTTTTCAATCCTTAATAATAAAAATTTGAATATTTTTATTGATTTGATCCCATAACTTATCAACCTCACCGAAAAATGTACCAAAAATACATCATGCAGAATAAATGATCTCAGACACTTTAATTTATTTACAGATAATTTTTTGCTGATTATCTGATGGTTTACTTAATAAAAATAATTGCATTAATGATATTTATAAAGTATAAGGAAAATTCATTAATTTTTAATTTGTTAAAAAATTAAAAAGTGCATAATATTTTATGAGTGCTTTGTAATATCGCCTTTCGAAATTTCATCCTACCCTCTTTTTAATAAACAAGAATTTACATACAGAAATTTATGGTTTTACTTTCTTGATTTAAAAGGTCCTTTTTCTTACTTCCCACAAGCAGAAACAATGGATTTTATTTATGTTCTTAAGTGAAATGCACCAAACCAGTTTAAAATCTAAACCACATCTTAAGGATGGAAAAAGACTTGGGAACAGAGTCCAATATTAGATAACGCGCAGTTAGATGTAAGATGAGATGGACAGCGATTTTTATCATGTGATTGTCACATCAATTAACCCTTGATTGGAATGCGAGTCATTCTGATTCCTCCTTCCACTCAAACTACGATTCTGGAAGAAGAGGAACTCCCCTTTTCTTTTAGTTATACTATATGCAGATCTCGAGACATTCAAGGACTAAGCAAAGTGTGCGTATTGTCTGTCCTCTCCAGTTCAGCAAGCATTTTCAAAATATTATGAATCAAATTGATTCCACATTTCTTTTAGAGAATATAAGATGTATTTTGATTCGTTATTTCTGCCCAGTTATTTTATAAAAAAGATCTCTTTTATATTGTTTCACTTATATAATTTACTGATAAAATTTTTTAACAAAGTAGTTTAACCCTCTAAGGGTTCCACACGTATTTCGACGTAGCCCCATAGATGTCTTTAAAGTGCACTGCACGGTTTTTAACGTAGGGTAACGGACGATGCAAATTGGTTCTGCACGGAAAATCACGTAGGGGTCATACTGAACCGAAAATGGTGTCGACGTATTTTAACGTATTTCTTTCCCCCTACAAGTTTCGACATCTTTATGAATTGGAGGGGAGACAACACAATGAAATTTTACGGCCATTTATGGATGTCGCTGCATCTGAGGGCCCGAAGATTGCTTTAGGCATAGGGCATTGTGATGATGTCGGCGTTAGGGAGGAACGAAAGCTCGTTCAAGAAAAGAGGAACATGAATTTTTCCCCAAATGTGTGTCCCTTAATGCTCTATGTGGACTTAGATTTAAATTGCATTTGGCTTCAATAGTATTTCTTTGATATAGTTATTTGATCGAAATGTTGTTTTAAAGTTCCATTAAAGTATTTTTCAAAATGCAATTTTATCCTCACTTATGATTAAACATCGCATTTAATTATTAGGAACTCGGAGGGATATATTTGAAAAATCGCTCTATATATATAGTTAATACATTAAATATATTTCTCATTCTTAGTTCAACTATTTTTATAATGCAAATTTATATTTTTTACACTAATCTCTACCTCCAATTATTTTTCTTCGTTCAAAGTAAACAGATAAACTGAATTTTGTGTTTTAAAACAGTCGTAAATTTCAAAAATATAATAAAGGATATTATTATATTGTTTCTCTTTTCAGATTTACATCGTATGAAAATATCGAATTGTGTGTCCGAATTTTTATAATGCGACTCCTTTTTAAAGTTCCTTAACGAACTGAATAAAATAATTTCTTTCAAAGTCGTAAAAGAAACCAAAAAGATCTTTTTAAAAATTATTTCTATTCTGAAAGATATTAATATTAGTTTAGTTTTTAATATTTAGTTAGTTATTAATATTAGTTTAGTTGTTAATGATTAGTTACTAGTATTTATACCTTGATGTAGATGAAAACAAATAGCAAAATGAATTGAATCAAATGTTTGAATAATTTTGTTAGGAACATTAAGAGACTGATAGCATCGTAAAAGTCTTTAACACAGCAAATTATCTTAAGATTTTTTTTTCAATAATTTATCAAAGAAGATATATTTCTTAGATAAAGTAATAGATTTATAAAATCTAAAAAAAATAGGAATTTCAAAAATTCTATATTTATTTTACAGTACTTTGAAGCACTTTTTTTTTTTTTTTTTGTTAATATGATAATGAAAATTCTTCATTAAAGTCTAAAATCTGAGTGGATAAATGAGATAGCTTTTGATGAATCTTGTGCAAAGTGCAGCAAGATTTTTAATTACATGTTTTTAAGGACGTTCTAATGCAAAATAATGCAGATAAATGCTTCAATGGTGCACGGGCAATGAATTATTTTTGAATATTTAAAAGTGTAACATTCATAGTTATGCCCTGAAATCACAACCTGTTATTTACTCGTGTAAAATAAAGGATTATACATTACTTCACTCAGATTTTGTTATGGGAGTGTTACTTATGGAACAAAATTTCATAAACTGCACACATTGGGGCAGGATCAACTTTAAAAGTTGCGGGGTCCAAACAGGAAAACATATTTTATCAATACTTTATTATTATTATTAAAAGCAATCTAAGGATTTGCAATCAAGGTAAAGATCAATGCTATTATTTACCTCTCTACTTTCTCCTATGCATATGCTTATGAGTGCAGCGGTATCCGCATTTCTTTAGAATAGAATCAAGTATAAATTAGGTACGTCTTCCTATCCTTTTAGATTGGAGCAAAAATTCGATACATATTTGTAATAATGATGTCAAAGCAAAGAACCAAATTTCATTTATCTATTTTTTGTAATTTTAAATGATTAATCAAATACTCACGAATAGACAGACTTACGGATAATTAATCCTTTTACAAATTATATTAAAAAAATTAATATAAATCTACATTTAGATAAAATTGCATGATACATTTAACTGATCTAGTCGCTTTTTGTTTTGGGGTATCATGCTCACGCATTCACGGTCAGATAGATTTCCCATCAGCCAGTTTCATCTAATATTTGAGATAAGGTTACATTTAAGTTAATTGCAATTAATTTATGAAAATTGCAATACGTTGCCGTACGAGACGGAAAGAATTTAAAAGTTATCCCAAATGCTTTGCATGGAATGATTCCAAGGGTACATGCTCTGCCTTTTTAACCCTAGCTATTGAATTGAGAGGAGGTCAAAAAAGGCTAATAAAGGGATTTAAATGGTTGAAAAAAGGAGATAAGCCATATCCAGTATGCTGTATTAATCTGAAATTTGAGAAACAATTGTTTGTTTTTTAAGTCAATTATATAAATAAATACTTGTTATGCAAATTTTCCAAACATTTTAACAAGTTTCTAAAAAAGGCTGAATTTTTTAATCTACGTTATTACGTTTAAATATTACACATTTTTAATTCTTAATCTGCTTTTTAATGTTTTTAAAAGTTGCATTTAGTTTCCATGCATGTTTCTTAATACATTTAAAATCCAGTGTTTATTGCTTTTAGAATCTCAAATGTGTTTAACTTCTAAATTCCCAGTCTACATTACAATATTTTCATAGTTCGGTGATAAAAGAATTTTTTTTTTTAAATGTTCCTTTTGTATAAAATTCTATTTAATCGGATTTTTTTTTTTCTGTGGTGAACATTTACTTTAAATAAATAAATATATAAAAGTCTACTGACTATGTTACAAACCTTGGATACTTTCAAATCCGCTAATAACTAGATTTCCGAATGATTTCAAAATTTCACCCACGTATATATATAATTCCAATCAGCTCCAACTTCAACCACAAGACCAATTTCATTAATCTTTGCTTTATATGAGAGCTTATAAGCATAGATACATCATAAAAGATCGCATGTCCTTCATCACCTTCCTTCAAGAAAAATATTATATATATATATATATATATATATATATATATATATATATCTTCACTAGATTCGTCACATGGCGGCAATTTAAAATTATTTCCAAAACCTTTCGGTGCTTAAGCTGCCCCAACCGATTCTGCCAATTTTTATTTCATATTAAAACTTTTGTCCATTAGATATGTCATCGAAGATCGCTTGCTCTCTATGATTTCCCAATTTTAAAATAATAATAATAATATAAACGTCTGTGGATGATATTGTGAGTGGATACTATTTGTTTTCTTTCAGCATTTCTTCATAATTCCGTTTCTCTGAGTGCTGGAAAATATATGAATATAGAATTTCTGAAACTTGAGAATAAATTTTTTACATCAAATTTTGGTGATAAATTTGCAAAAACCAGGTGTGTGATACGTGCAATTTTTAAATATCGTACAGTAGGAGATATCTTGAATTAATAAGTTTAAAACTGCTTGAATGAAAAGTATCAAACTAGTTTTTCAGATTAGATGAAAATTAGAAAAAACATTTATGTATATTGTATTTTTTGAAAGAAAATTTTAAGCGTTATAAACATATTGAAATTTATGAGTAATAATATACTCCTGCATAATATCTTAAAAGAATTGTTTGTTTGTTTTAGCTGCCTTTGAATGTTTTTGAAAATGACAATTTCATTGAATGTGAACACAAAATGGTGGAAATAGATGAGGGAAAAAATAGAAATAAATGTTGATTGTTTTAAATTTCACTAACTCTTTAAAATCACTAGAACAGTATACAACTTCAAAAATAAATTCTAAATAAAAACATTTGATGTGCATTTACACTGGCACAATTTATAAGGTTTTAAATTGTATATTTCATTATTTTGAATCATTTAAAAACGAAGATGTCATTATTTTTCAATAAAAAATAATGATTATAAACAATATTGAATTCTGATAAAACTGCTACGAGATGTTTCAGGGCCTGGATAACTAATACCTAGGTAGTCAATTATGTGGCTCTAAAATAATATATTTTTTCAGCTGTCCAACCAATTTGCTGATTTGCACTCAAAAATTGTATGTTTTATTATAATAGAAGATGATGCCATTTCTTCTAAAATATAATACATCAGCTCTTTATTGTTATTTATGCATTTCAGATTAACAGAACTATTTATGATTAGTTCTAATTTTAGACATATGCTACAGCGTTGCAAATGTTATTGCTCGATACAAAAATATTACAATGATTTATTTAAAAGAATAATAAGGAAATATGAAGAAAATTTTATCCTACATTGACTGCTCTCTCTCTCTTTATATATATATATATATAATGAAATGAGATCGAATATATAATGAAATTTTTTTTCAACGATTCTGCTGTGCAACGATTCGCAAAGTGTTATTTCAGCGATTGGGGTTAAAAAGAAACAGAAGTCTTCCCATTCACTATTCTTAGAAATCCTCTGATTTTTGTAGCCGTACAAAATAAAGGAAAGCAATAAAATTTGACTTGAATGAGCGGTAACTTGTTCCTACCCTTAGGGACTCTTGACCCCACATGACGTTTGGGGGAAAGCAAAAATTCGGCTAACGCTTTCAGTGCATCTCGTTTGGAAAACCGACGCGCTTTTACGATACATTACTAGTCTGGTGTCTCTCGCTTTTCAGAAGTTTCACACGTAAAATGAAACCACCCAGAGGGTTAATGTACATTATTTTAATTCTCTATTAAAGAAAATATCGTAAAAAACCAGCGAGTTCTCCCGAAAAACTTTCTCGCATACACTCTAATAAACTTGTCATGCCAGAGAGCGTCCTACATGTTATACAATATTAGCGAAATATTAACTTTCGGACTTGAATTTCATTTTTACTGAATCTATCGTGTCAACCTTGGCGATTTGACGATTAAGCCTTGGCATGCTTTAATAGTATCCGAAAATCGAATTTGTGTTTTAGACACGTTTTTCTCAAACGATTGGAACAAAAATTTGGCACAAAACTGCAAACTGCAACTACAAAATCCCATACCATATTTGATATATTTAAATCAATGCGTTTTTGAATTATCGTGTTTACGTTTCTGAAAGTACAGGCAGACTATTAACTGACATAACTCGAAGTTGAATTTGGCCTAAAACTTAACAGGTGTCTGCTCTATAGATGTTAAATCCGCGACCGAATTTAGCTCTCTTAATTTTGTAATTAAGATGTTAACTTATATTCGTATAGCCAGAAAGACGGACTGAACAGATTTTACTCGACATTTGAAAGAAATATGAAAATTTGGTATAAAGACAGTAAACCAAATTGCAACCATCTAGCTCAAAGCATTTTCGAGTTATCTTTGTCACAGACAGACAGATAGACATTTTCTAAAAATATGTTTTTCGAACTCAGGGAGTTCTGAAAAGTGGAGATTCGCCGAAATCGTGAGTTCGATTCTTTGACGATTACTATGCTTTCTCTATACTATGTATACCAAAAAGTAAAATTATGAAGCCTTCAAAACCAGAAGAATTCTTATCCTTTGACCGAAATGAAAAGCAATTTAATGATTGATAAGATTAAATTTTGATAAAGATTTTATTTATAATTTTTTGCGGCTAGCTTTCCTCAATATCTTCTAAACTGATCATCATTTTATAGATATTTAATTTATATTCCCTTTCTTTTTTCCCAAGTCAAAACTTGTTTAAAAGCACTATTGTCTTAAACTTAATATTTTGAACTTGCCACTTTTATTTAAGAAACAAAAGTTTTCTCCCCATAGAATTTAGAAACTTGCTTTTTATTTAATCAGTAGTATTGGGATTATTTTTATTTTATTATTTTTCGTATTATTTTTATTTTATTATCTTTATTATTATCTTCCCGTAGTGACATATTTATATTATTACCATACCATTATATTATGAGGTGAATCCTAGCACAGCCCAACTCTTGGCGTCTTTTTGAATTCTCGCCAACCGAGTGGCGATAACGTCGCCACTGTGGCGACCAATGTATGTAGATGGATTACGGAGGAGAACTGCCTAGAATCTTTATTTTTTTTATTATTAATATTTATTATTATATATTATTCTAATAAATTTTTTAATTTTTTTTAATTTTTTAAAATTTATTATTATTAATTATTTATTATCATTATTATATTATTAATTATTTAAAGAATTTTAAATTTTTAAAAAATATATTATTATATCTGGCCTTTAAGTATCGTTTTTCAGTTGAAAATTAATAATAATAACAAATATTCAATTAGAAGTCAACTTGGCGAGATTTCAAATAAGCCGCCAAGATGTGGGCCCATCTAGGATTTTACCATATTATGTTTTGCCGCTTTACCTAGCCTTGTTTTCTTTCATGACGGCTATTTCTAATAGCAAAATCAGAAAGTCAATTTTCCAATTTACATCTCTTAAAAAATAACAATACATAGTTAGCAGCAGGTATAGTAAACTAACTTTTGTTTAAATAATACTTCGATTTTACTATACATATGCCATGCATTTTTGCTTTCGTTTTAAAAACAATCATCTTTCCTGTGCCTCACCTGCCATTTTATAACCTAAAATATCATAATTAGAACACTTTTAAAAAAATAACAATAGAAAACTCAAATTTGTACCTTGAAAACATGATTTCTGCAACATGTGTTAGTATTTTAATGTATGAAAATAAATCTTGTTGAATTAAAGTAACTAATACTTCACAACTGACTAATTTTAGCATAAGAATCAAATTGACTCCGAATGAAGGGGGACTTCGATGGCATTTCGCTTACAAGTTCAATTAAGGCCATTAATGTTGAGGAAAACACATCGGTGAATACCTTTATATCAATCAAGGTAGATCAATGATTTTAGGAATGAAATCAAATGCTGAATTTTACCTATCTAGCTCATTGATTCTGTGAGTTATTCTATTCACAACCATATGGGATCATAGATCATAGATCTACCATAGGAATCATAGATCTAACAAACGCTGAAACATGAATGTAGTTTATGAACATGAATCATTTAAAGATTCCATTCGTTTTATTCATCTATGTGCAACAAGTGATTTCATTCATGCTTCATTTCTTTTACTTTCTCCTATACGGAGTATATAAGGAAGAAGTATTAAAATCATTAAAATATTCGACCTCGATATTTTAAGAAACTCCCAATTGCAGACTTCCCCTCCGAAAAACACTATTATATCTGCCTATCTGTGAACACGTTAACTCAAAAATACATGGAATTAAAGCCATGGAACTCTAAAGTAGCCTCAATACTAAATTTGTAGATTTCTATCAAAATTTGGGTGAAAAGTTTTAATGAAAAACACGCCTGAACGTAAATAAGTAAGAACATGAGAACGGAAAGAACTATATGTATGATATTTGGTACATCTTCTTATCATCAGAAATTTTGATGTGCATTAAATTTTGGATCAAATCTATCAAAGTAGTCGTGCATGGTAAACGTGTGGTAAAATATGGTATTTGCGGACGTGTAAAAATTATATATCTCAAAAAATGTCAGGACTTGGATATAGAGAAGTTGACATGCAGTCTTGTAAGCAGAATAGTAGATTTAATTAAAATTTTGAACTCAATCGATTGATGGGAATACACCAAAAACATATACTCAGTTTTCTTTATTATGTTAAAAAGCACAAAACGCACCATGCTGGTCACTAGATGTGGAAGTTGGAGAATGGATTGTCATGATCTTCGAGAGTTTGCTATCTCCCTGCCTCCATTACACTTCCCTTCTATATGTTTAGGGGATGCAGAGGAGGATATAAGAAAAATAGAAAAGAAAGCACAACTGAAAGGAACGTCTAAATATACGAAACAATTGAAATGTTAGAACTAATTGAAGAAAACTTATAACTAATTAAAAGCATTTTCAAAAAAATTTCTAAATTCAGTCAAGTGATTTTATTGTTGTAGATTGCGATGCAGTTGAATAGATAATAGTATCAGAAGCATAAACCAGTAATTTTGTAATTTACTTTCAAGCACTTCTTGATAGACCCAAGCTTGAAAATTTTATAAGAGTACATTTGTGTGTTCACAGAGACGATACACTATTTTAATATTTTCACAATGTATTTGTCAATGTATTGATTAATTTCATTTCATCCAAAGAGAATTCCAGAAAAAAATTTCTAATTCTATAATATTTATATATATAGCCGTCTTGGTGACCAATTGATAAACTAGAATTAATAATTGCTAAACATTTCAATGAAATATTTTGTGTAGCTTGTTTTAATGGCAACCTCTGCAAAATATTTTTAAATTTCAAATTTTGGAAGACATATTTTTTATACAATTAGAAAAGCTTTTTACTGTTCTGTTCCATTGTGCAAGGCACATTTCCCTAATATTTATTCTATATTTTCATACATCCAATTATATTGCACGAAGATACATCAGCGGTTAAAAATGTTTTAAATGTTATGCATTGCTTGATTAGCAGGTTAAATTTTTATAATAAATATTACAAAATTTCAAAAATTTTACTAAGAAGCATATACTGAAATCAAGTAAACAGGGAGAAATAATCTGATTCATATTAATAATAATAAACAATGAGAAAATAGAAAAAGGATGAAATATTAGTTGGAAAAATAAAAGCGATTACAATTCCTTTTCAACTATGAAATCTAATAAAGCCAAATAAGCTTTAAAAACACTGATTAAAAAATTTTTGAAATTACATTGCACGAAAAAAAAAATATTTTTAAGATCACTTTTAAACCATATTTTTGAAAGTTATTGGGGAAGAAATGTCAACATTTCATTTCAATTGATTAAAATTCTAAGTAATTTTTTTTAATCGCATCAAGAAGCTCATCCTAATCTCCAACATATATATGTGCCGATTGTAACAGCTTTAGATCAAATGATCTCTTGCAAAGTGAAACAGATATTCATATATTCTTTTATATTAGTAAAAGAGATATTGTATATTAAATCTTTGGAATCCCTCATCCAGTATCACATGACATTATATTTTTGTTGAACAGGCCACTGGATATATTTTATTGACATATTTATAAGGATTCCCTCTAAATTTCTTTTAAATTTCATTCACACAGCTATATTTATAAACTTGAACGCATTTATAAATTCATTTACCAGCACTCTAATAAAATGAACAAACATACAGGGTTGAATTGATGACTCAAAAATTTTAATTAAATATTTTTAGATTTCAGTATAATAATAATAGTGTGTTTTTAAGAATTGATTAATTAAATTTATCTCAATAAAAGCATCTATGTCTCATACAGAAAAAAAAATAAGAAGTCAACACATAAAGTGTTTTTCATTGAGAGAATTAAAAATGTATCTTAAATTCGATAAAGAGCTAAAGATTTTTGTAGACACATAAATTATTCTAAAGATTATATGTAATAATTTTGATCACTTAAAATGCAATAAAAACTTGAACTTATATATATTTTAAACTCTTAATTTCAATGTAATTAATTTCCAAGATTTTATCTTAATTTAGCCCATAGTAACTTCATTCTAAAATATTCTCGTATTTCGTGATCCAGTTCCACTTTCTCTACTTAATTAATTCAAGATAAGCTTTATAAAATTGCTGAATCGGCTAAACACCAACACTTTGACATGCTCAGCGTGAATTGATAGAAAACTGTCCAATAAGCACATTCTTTTTAAAAGATCCCTGTGTTTCCTTTACTTGTGATTGACATGCGTCAGAAATCCCTATCAGAATCGTAATAATATATTAGCACTGTAAAAAAATATTTTCCCTATCCATACCTCATGTTATACAAGACGAGGGATAATTTATTTTGTTCATTCTTCTCCACTTCGGCTTTTGTGCTCGCTGTGCAGGCAGCAGGCATGCCTTGTCCACGTCTCTGCTTGTAAATAATTATGCTTTCCCGATGGATTAAAAAGAATTTAAAAATGTAAAAAGTCTTTTCCATGTCTTCAAAACTGCATCCTGCTTCACATAAAATACTTACATATATATATAATGTTAATTTTGATTATACCATGCAGTTAATTGTATTTTCTTTTGAAACATGTGACATACAGCACATTACCACAGCTAATACAGATTTTGACATACACATTACCACAGCTAAAATGATCAATGAATGAATTAAGGAAGGAATTAAGAGTTTTTTTAAAAAAATAAATTAATATTGCAAAAATAGAGCAGAAATATAAAATATATTTATTCTCTTTAAATAGATAGATAGATATAAAACAGATTTTTTCACAAAGTTACTATAAAATAAAAGTTTTTTTCTTTAAAGAAAAATAGCATCTTAATATAAAAACAGATTTTACAAATATACAAAAATTGATTCATACAAGCAGTCTTTTATTTACAAGAAAAATTTACAATTCAATAATAAGAAAAACATTAACATAAAAATAAATTGGAATTTCATAAATTCGCAGCTGTTTGGATGATTTTAAAACCTACGGGGGACACCACATCATTCCATTTCGATCGGGTGCTTTTATGTGTGGAATATCCCATATCCAAGGTTCATCTGGAATAGAAAAAAAAAGGTGGAATGAAGTAAAATTTGACTATGTGAAGAAAAAAAAATACGCAATAACATGCAAAAAGTATATCTCAGGCCTTTATAAGAAAAAAATTAACTCCCCAATCTCATCTAAAACTTTATAGTAATTTGGAACATTTAATTCACAGACAAAAAACACAGAAATAATTATTATCTGATGCTTCCTGAATTTATTATTTTTTTTTTCAATATCATAAATTAACAGTATATTAAGGATATTTTTCAATGTGATGCACAATTTTTTCCACTGTTTAATAGGCAATTTATAAAAAACAGTTGAAAATAAATTTTGGCAATTGAAGCCATTAATTAAGATCTACATTGAATTTCAGGATCAATTTGTATTACTGAAAAGATATATGTGGGTCCACTCTTATATTGTTACACAGATAAGACCTAATTGTAAATATTTCAAAAAAAAAAAAAAAAGTCAAAAGATAATCTTTGCTTCTTATGCTAAATACTAAAACTTTTGTGGAAATTTTTCAGAAGTAGAACAAGTACACAAATAACCCAATTTCATTTTCATTCAAGTTCATTTTTATTATTCCATTATGCATAGTAATCAATTACAATCAATGATAATGAATATTGATGTTATTTTATAATAATCTTAAGTACTCATAATCTTTCTGTAAATAATTTTACTCCATATTATTACATTAAATAAATTTGTTAAGAAAGTAGCAATCAAATGTTGTATGCTTCATACACTGTCCCATTTTTATCTTTAATGATAGAAATAAGGCATTCTATGAAGCATACAACCTTTGATTGTTTGACCTTTATGATTGATTTGATTTCATCTATATTTAATGACAGAAATGGCTAGAAGACATTTTATAACCTTTGATGATAACCCAAGGTTATTAGGCTGGTGCAAAAATAGTTGTGACTTCTAAAAACGGTCATGTACCTTCCATCATTTGTAAAATGTGTTTCATTTAATGTTAGTAATTTGGCACTTTAAACTTATTTTTGATGTAAATTGCATACAATATTATTTAAATCCATTTGAATGATACTGCTTTTGACATGGCCTGAGAAAAAGATAATTTTCATCATATTTTACTTTTTTTTAATTTCACAAAGGGGAGGAATATGTTGACAATCACAAAGATCTGCGTTGAGTTTAAGGTATTGATGATTCAAATAACCCCATGTCAGAATTGGCTTATCAAATTCCTTTTGGCTGATTTGCCATTAAAACTTGGATATTGTTTTCAGTGATCAATGTAAACTGGCATTATAAAAAAAATCATATCCATTATTTAACTGCAATGATATGAAAATCAAACTAAAATTAGTAATAATAGGGGGGAAAATGGATAAATAATGGAGCAGAAATAATTTTAAAAAAAAGAATCTATGCACTTTAACTCCAGACATTTAAAAAATTTTGAGTGCAACAGGATATGCTATCCTGTAACTATATTAGTATTAACTAATCAAAATATCATAATATTCATTAATATATATAAATTTCTTTCAAATGTGCAAAGACTTTTGTGACATAACTTTTTTTTGTTTCTTTTTGATTATTAATTTTTCAAAAACAATTATATACTCTTATAGTATTTAATTAAATTTTGTTAGGATATAGTTATAGATATTATTTTTTAAATTCTCATTCTGAAATACTAATTTTTAGTAATGAATAGAACAGTATTTCATTAAAATTCATCAGTGAACAAACACTTATGGGATCCACTGTATAATTCTACATTAATGGGATTAAAATAATTCATAATAACATTTGAAAATCAACTTAATTATACTAATAATCACTTAATTACACTTTTTACTACTTTTGAGATTATAGTGAACTTTAATATTAATGAAATGAGAGGGAATGTAGATAAAACAGTCGTATATCAAAACAGCAAACTATTTGATGATGCCATAAACAAAAACAAAAAAGGGAACTCTCGGTGGTAACAGAAATATTAAAATAATGATATACAAAGATAGCTAACATGTATTGAATAATAACATTACCATCTTTAGAATAAGGTGCGAGAGGTACATCATAAGGAACTGGAAAAAGCTTACTGAAATCCTTTTTAACTGATGCAGGTGTTGAAAATAATTCCATTTCCTAAGAAATTGCATAAGTAATGAGAAGTTTTTTTGAGAATGATATAAATACATAAAAATCAAAAGAAAATACTACATAGGAGTAGATTACAAAACATATAAAAGAACATTTCTAATAACACAAGAAAGAAATATTTAAAGTGTTTTTGCCGCATATTGGAAACATTGTTACATTAATAGTTAATTCATTCTATATGTATTAAAGAAACATAAGAAAATACTGAATAACTATTCAGAAATAAATTACAATTATTATTAATAGAGGATTTGTATAAATTTGCAGTTCTTGTGCACTTTCTTTAAACATAAAGTATTCACCAAATACTAATATTATCTTTATGAATGGGACAACAGACACAGAAAAAGATTATACGACTCCACAAAAATGGCTTAAAAAAATTTGCTGATATAATGTTCTGAATATTTTTTTAAATAATCTATGGGTTTTCAAAATGTGATAAAGGTTTAAAAGATTGCAAAAAAAAAAAAAAAAAAAAAAAAGGATATAAATGTAGGTTTAATGATTTTGCTTTGTAACATATATATTATGAAAATGTATAGATAATGTATTTATGAGTTTTATGATCTTTTCGAACTATTTTATAAAAATAAGACAAGTGAATAACCATTTTTCTGTGATTTCATTTATTGGATATATGATTTATGTACATCCCAGTTTTAAGAGAAGGTATGTAATATTCATCTAAATAGTAAGTCTTATATTCTGAAAAAAATAAAGTACTAAAAAATAAATCCATATATATCTAGAACGCACAAAATCAGTTATTGAACTTCAAAAAATATCCTTAATATTTCCCTCTTTGTAGATCTATATAATCAGACAATTAAAAAAATCATAAAAATACAGAATGTATATCTAGAAAATGATACAAAAGATTGAAATAAATAGATTGTAAAAATTATCAACTCACAAAGAATTTTGGTAAAAATAGCACTCCTAATTCATATGATCTTATCATAAATTGAGAACCTTTCTTCTCCAAAGCACCCCAAGCAGCTTTTGATAAGTTAGCACTATAAAAATAAAATTTTAAAAAATTAATTATTCTACATAAAAAAAAATCCACAAAAGCAAAATTGCAATTCAAATAAAATTTCATCCCAAGTAAGCAAGTTTAAAAGAATATTATCTTTATCAATAATAAAGCAGAATACATATCTGCGTATACATGTATCTATGTTTCTGTTGTTGCTATACAGATCAGATTATTTAACTCAGGGCCATTAAATTTAACACAAATATATTTCAGAGAATACAAATGAGCAATTCAAAGAGAGTTTTTTTTTTTTTTAATTTTATTACAATTTTAGTTAAATAATACTTTTGCATTCTTAAACAATCACTTTCACAAACACCATAGCAACTTAGTTGTTGTCCGATTTTCCTCTAATTTTAAAGATTTTTTTAAATATTAGTATAGTTATTTATATTTCATATTTTTATATATAAAAATATTTTTCAATTCAAATTTAAACCATTTTTATTGATTCAATTATTTTTTATTGCATATTATACTTTCACTCTTGAAAAAAATTAAGTTATTATCACTATTATTATTATTATTATTTAGTAATAGTGCTATGAATTTATTTTTTCATTGAATTTTATCAAATATTTTGAGGAATCTAGAAAAAAAGTCATCTGAGATGTTAGCTTCATATCCAACATGTTGAAAGATTACACTAATTATTCTTTAATTATCTTATTCACATGTTTCAATCCAGCTAATCTGCTATTGTTGTCTCATATAACACATATAAAATGTGCTGTATAATTTTAATATTGGTGTCAACTGCACAATTTATAAGAAAAATAAGATAGTGAAGGCACAGCATTAGACACTATGTTATGTGTGACAAGATATTAGATGGCACTGTTAGTTAAGATTGTATGTAAATATGACTTGACTTTATTCAAGTAGTTTATAATAAACAGAACAAGTAAAGAACAAAGTTTTAAAATGTCTATCACAATTTCAAGTATAAAAATATTTTATATGTCAATTTATGTAAAAGAGATTTAATTGAATTAAACACCACCAACATATTCCAGCAAACCAGCAAGTGACCAAAGTGATTAGTAATTACATCTTTTGTGTTTGGCATCCAATGTTCTGTTGCAAAAATGACAAATCTTTGTACGCCTAACTAACCATTAAAGTGTGCCTCATAATTTTACAAATAACATGTATATGTGAACATAGTAAGCAATGAAATTTGTCAAGGGTGAAAGATAAGTCGCTATAGATTGAAATTTCAATCAATGATTTTAAGTTCTACTAATTCATAGTTTATATATTTTTTTTAAAAAATAGGAAATTATGTTAACATAATAATAATAATCAGTCAATTAAACAACTTTTTTTCAAGATTTGGGAGAGAAAAAAAAATAATGAAAAATATTGTAAGGCACAATTTTAAAACTTAGAATCTTGAAAAACATAATTGCATACCAAGTCATTTTATTTTGGAAAAAAACAAAAAACAATAGATTATAATTATAAAAAAAAAAACATGCCTAGTCAGAAGAAACCAAGCCATATTAGAATTATCAGGAGATAGGCGGATGTAGGTTTTAATATGAGGAGATGCTTCAGTCCGTCCCAATTTATCACTTTTCCATTGGCTGCAAAATTATATAAATAATATACAACTAGTTAAAGACAATAATAACTAAATAAATTAATAATATATAAATACAAAATACAAGCAATTTTTTAAAAAAATTTTGAAATATCATAAAAACATTTTAATAAAAATAACAGCAAGATATAATAAATTTTGGTTAAGTTAAGTTCCACAATGTTCATTTCTTGGCTGAGATTTTTTTTATTAAATACTAAACTGCAACTAAGTTGAAATTCTAATAAATATGGCTTTTCTTTTTTTATTATTTTTTAATTAAAACCCATGCAGACATTTTTATATTAAATGTATTGAATTGTAAGAACATTGCTATAAGTGGGATTCAACAACATCGATAATTTAATTTTAAAACAAAGGTTAATTCAACCAATGTTCTTTTGTAATTTGTTACTGCTAAATAAGTGGATTTTGGCAGAAAAATTAAACTTTTAAATAAATAAAAAAACTTCCTCTATTTCTTTTGTTATATAAATTCTTCTCAGTTATTCTACATGTAATTTTAATTCAAGTGCTGTGTAGTTGTTGATAATTATATATTTCAAAAACATATGCCTACAAATTAAGGATATTAAAGAATGATATCTTTAGAAAAAAATGGTATAAAAAACAAAAAATTCTGATGAAAAAGACTAATACAAACCTTCCTAAACAACACAAGTGTGTTTCTAGCAGAAATAAGTCACTAGATAGCACAGAAAGTATATTAAGATAAAGAGGAAAAGAAGTTGGTGGAACTCTTCAGCCATATAATTCATAACAATGGTTTAAACTTTGATTGCATAAATGGCCCTGGGTTTTGGAAGACCTTTATATGCATTTTTTTTTTTTTATATGGCAGGATATTTAGTAGAGTACAGAGGCAAATTTCTGATTAGAAAACTGCCTAGAGCCAGTTGGCAGTTAGGAAACCCCTAATAGTTTTATTTAAAAAGTTATTATTAGTTTAATTACCAAATAAATTAGTAAAAAAACTCTGTTAATTAAAACATATAAAAAAACAGTACTAGCTTTTTGTCAAGTATAATTGGTAAAGTTCCTATTTGTTTAATTATGCTCATTTAGTTATTTCAGTATTCATAATCATAAATAAAAGTTTCCTCTGGTTAAATAATATTGAGTACAAACATGAAAATCATGTGGCCAAAAGTCCATGTTTTTGTTTAAAAAATGAACACAAACATTTTACATAGTTACTGAAACAAAAAATTAGCTTAAAATAAATAATAGACATATTGAACAAGTTAAAAATATATAGAAAGGAGAAACTAAATAGCCTCCCAAATAGAAATCTTATAATGTATTCTACCTATAACATAAAATGTCTAAATCTGGTATTGGGTGTTAGAATGCATGCTTATATTCTTAGCTGTAGTAATTCACAACTAATTTAATTGTGTAGAAAATACCATAGAAGACAAAGCAACTAATGATGTAATGTTATTCAAAATCAGGACCTAAGTCTAGGATTGCATTAATTAAAGCTACACTTCAAAAGATCCTAATGAATCTTTTTCAGAAGATAGAATAGTCGTTAGATAAAATACATTATCATATTGGAAAAAAAAATATATTGAAGATTCTACGAAATAAATAATATAACTTCTTACTTCAAAAATGATTAAACATAAAAGTCTGCGGTTTAATTACTTGAAAACAGTGAGATCAAAGAGGCTGGATGAAGAAAAAAAAAAAGGGACAGTAACATTTGTTGGCAGCATCATGTAGAGATTGCTTGGAAGCTCCTAAAAGCCATGCAATGAACTTTCATTTTTGAATTTTTATACTTAATTTTGATTTAAAAAGTGACATTGTGGGCATTTCTTTTTGTCCCCTTTTTCTTTTACCTTTAAAAAAATTATTTTGTTAAATAGCATTTTCTTAAAGTTTACTAATAATAATATGCAAGTTTTAAGCTGAAATAATTAATTAGATAGTGCAGTTATTTGAGTACACAAAAAGAATCATTGCTATGATGTATTGTGGATCAATAGTAATATGTCTATCCTGGAGATTGCTTAGATGAGAACCTATAACTTAGAGAACACATATGAATACTCATCAAAGGATCTTCATGGATGCTTTTTCATGGGGCAGAATAGGTGGTTAGAACATATCCAAGCACAGATGTGAAGTGTGCGAGTGTATACATATATTTTTGACTTATTTTTTAATAACTATCATTATAATTAATTTATGAATTTAACAGTTGGTAAATATATTTTCTATTCAATTAAACCATCCATTACTAAATTCAGAAATATTAAATGATTTTTTTTTATTTCCTTTTTTTCAAATATTTTAAATAATAACAGAAATACAAGAAATAAAACAAGTCGGAAGAACTAATAATCCTTGCAAAGCTAAAATTTCCAGTTTTTTTCAATAAAAAAAAATTTTTTTGCTGGAAGACCGGAAAATTATTATCAATTTTTTTATGATAATATATCCAGTAAATATGGAAAATTCTGTAATTTTTAAGAATAATGAAAAATGCAAAAGTATAAACTTACTGTAAATAATTTTTTAAATAAGGTTGCTTTTGGGCTACTTTTATGCTGTAAGGTAAAGATACACCAGCTGGATAGCCTTGAAGACTTTTGCGTACATTCTCTACGGTCGGAAATATCTAAAAAAATTTGTTTGATTTCAAATAAAGCTAAGGAACAGCTGGCCATGTAATATTATAAATCATATGTATCTAACAAATTTGAAAATGAGAGAAAATTTAAAATTAAGATGTAAGTGAAGTTTAGTTTTAGTCCTATTACCATGCAATCTGCGAACATTACAAAATTCATATAGAAAATCATACAAATTTTTGTGATGATTACAATTATTAAAATTTAATAATTGAACATTTTTACTAATACTTTATACAATATGGTTCCAGCAAACAATCCGTCCCTCAAAAAAAAAAAAAAAAAATAGTTAAATTAGATATGATAAAGAAAACAAAAAAAAATCAGGAAGTTAGAAAGAAGCCTACTAACCAATTTCACACTGGTTGATAGAGATCCTAAAGATGAATTTTTAACAGTAGAAAGGCTTGTGGAAAATTCGCTTAGTAACCATTGATCAGGAGACGCACCCAAAGAACCAATACTGGAAAACTGACAAATTAGAGGCCAATCAGGTTGAACAACTTCCTTCGGGCTTCCATGAAGATTAAGAACCTAAATAGTTTAGTTAAAATTAAATGAAGAACTTAATTTTATTTCTTATTTGAATAACATCCTTTTTTATACTATTAACAGGGAAAATGTCAAATTTATAAATCTATAAAGTCGGAATTAATCAATTCAAAATATTTCATTTGATTTGACAAAAAAAGTGACAGAATTTCCATATATACAATGAAAATAAAAAAATTTAATCATTTGGAAACGAATCCTTGATGCCACTGGGAGCGAGAAATATTTGTTTATGATAATATACAAAATGAATGACCATGTAAATAGCCTGAGTTGGAAAACTCACTTTATTGCAAGTTGATTAATAAATGTATTTACAGTATATTAGTGACATTTTTTTTTTTTGCACCTATTTATAAGAGGTCTTTATTCACATGAAATTTACAACTGGAATTCAGATAAACTTATGTTTTCTGAATACCACATTCGTGAATAAAATACCTTCATTTGTCTATAAATATTTAAAAAAAACTTTTACTAAAGCACACTCAACAGCAGAACAGGACTATATTTCATTTACGGTTGTTATTAATGAAGTCCAATAACCCTTACACTGTAAAACATATTTCACATCAGCTGCATTTTTCACACAGAATCTGAAAATAATGATAAAAACTATTTCCAAAAATAAAAAGCATGACTGTCCTTTAAAATAATCACCACATGATATATATAAGAAATTATATCAAGTTAAAAAAAAATTAGATATGACAATGAAAATTTAGATATTATACAATGACATAAATCGTGTAAAGATTAAAAGTCAGATCAATATATTTCATAACTGATTAAGTAATAAATGAACCAATTTTAGAAAAAGGGAACTCTCCACAAGATTATTAAAAATGGAAAACATGTAGTAGTAAAAATATTGACTCATTGACACTTTATTTCATATACAAATATACAGCAGTTACACTTAAAATATTTAAAACTATACGTTACTTTTCTCAACTTTAAATGTCCAAATGCAGTCTTTTTAGATCCTACATGACGACCAGGAACAGATCCAATCAGAACAACTCTAAAATTTAAATTTTTAAAAAATAATCAAACTAATGAAGCAATAAAAATAATTTTTTTAATATTTCAAAGATTTACAATAATAAATTCTATTTTAAAGCTTCCTTTTTTTTGTTACATAGTTTAAAGGAAGGATTCCTTTATAAAGAAATAAGCTATCATAGTATAATCAATTTTGTCAAGAAAATAATTTATTAAAAATATTCTTTCTAAAAAATATTATTTAATTAAACAAAAATGGATTTAAATTTAAAATTTCCCATTAACATTGTATGAAAAATACAACCCCACTCCCTTAATCATTTCTCTCTAATATGAGTTTTAATAATTGGTAAAATACAAAATGGACTTGAAAAGTGCAGTGTTAGAGTTAGTTGAAGTTATCATCATTGAAATACAACTGCAAAGGATAGGGATATTAATTATAAACATCTCATCAAAAGATTCATTAAGATTTATACATTTATATTAGTTTCTTAAATAACTATCAATTAAATATAAAATCATAAAAAATAGTAGCTCACCCGACTGTTGAAAAGTCATGCTGTTTTATAATTTGTAACCACTCGTTTAAACCTGGAGCACCATACGAAGAAACATATTCTAATAGATCACTTTTAAAATTGGTTGGTGAATCTCCATCAGTAGCAGATGGGCTTTTCAATTTAGGAAGGACAGGACTTACCCACATCCTAAAAACCAGGTTTTAAATATGATAGTTCAGTAACTATCAAGTAGCTGGCTGATAATTTAAAACTGTATCATTAAAATTATTAATCACAAAATCATTATATTTATTTTTTTAAAAATCCTAGCAAATGTAAGTAGAGAATAAATTTTATATCAATAAAAAAAGCAAGAGAATAATAATTATATATTATAGGAAATAATTCATTTTTAAATATTACATCAATAAAAAATATACATATTAAGTAAAATTAAAAATTAAGACAAGCATTAAAATAATTAGGGACAATTTCACACAAATTAGAATAAATGGTGAGAAAAATATTAGAAAAATCATGGCAATTACAACCCAACTAAATTGTCCTGGTCAAATAAATATCTGTGTAAAGGAATATATTAATATCAAAGCTTAACAAAGGAATATATTAATATCAAAAGCTTAACTGTTAGCATAATGTCCGTAGTATTGACTTTAGAATACAGTTTTTGTTTCATTTATGTTTACACACATATATTATGTGTATTTATATTTTTATTTTTATTTATGTTTTTCTTAAGTTTTACACACACAATTGTTAAAAACTGTTTATACTGAAATCTTAATATACTTTATTTAAGTAATGCAAAATACATGAATATATATAGTATAAATATTACTTAAGTAGAATAATAGGATTTTTTATCCTTATTGAAATAAATTTATAATGGACATAAGAAATATGTATTTAAATTGAGTTGTCAATAATTACAATGAGAATACGAAAAATATTCACTATGGAACAAATGCTGAAACAATCGTGGTTATCTTTCTAAGAGATGGCAAATTTCCTAGTATTCCTCATAAGTACGAAAAGTACTCCAGGACACTTTCAAATGGGCAAATATATACATTTAAAAATAATCTATATAAAAAATTACTAGAAAATAAGTCATTTATAGTGGAATAAAATTAATATGGGCATCGCAATAAATGTGTTAATAACTATTTATTCAAAAACAGCAAAATGTCACTATGTTGAAACAACTAAATAATTTTATATCTGAAAAAACACTGAAACAAACATGCCAATTAAACTATATTTAGTGCTTCTTCTGAATGACTGTGCCTTCAGCTGAAAAACTGCACAAATTAAGATCATTTAAACATGTTTCTTCCCCCTTTATATTATATGAATAGGAAATATTTTAGTTATTCCAAATCATGTTATATTAATACTAAATGCTTAAAAATAAATAAATATTATATTTCCTCTAATATTCCCTGGTCAATGATATTTTGCATTCAAAACAATTAAATAAATTAATATTTCTAAAAAGACAGTAATTTCAAAACAAACAAACGACAATAAGAAAATTATAACAAATATGACATTTCTATTTAAGAAATACCTTAAATAAAAATGAATAACTATTCAAAATAACATAATCAGAATTTTAAACCATTCAAATGATAAAATATTATACCCTTGAGTCCTTTGAAACCAATCACTATCCACAATATTTGAAGTATGAATAACAACTCGGAAACCTTCTTTATATAATAGGAACATCATTTTTCTGAAACAGAGAATAATTTTTAGAAAGAAAGACTGGACTGGGTCAGTAGCACATCAATTTAGAATATTAAAAATTTTACAAAGCTATGAGATTTTAGTTATAAGTACAGGCTAATTCAATTTAATTAAAATTTTTAATGGTTTGATCATACATATAAATATGGAGAAGAAGATTTTGATTAAATATGAAATTAGAAAAACATTCACTTACATTTGAAAAGTTAGAAGGAATAATGATGAATTAAATTTGAAATTGAAGAAAAATTACTTACGTATGGTGGGTACCAAAAGGAATATCAAGTTTTGCCTAAACCAGTATTTTGAAAGGAAAAAAAAATTGAATTATAAAAGAATAATTAATTAAAAATTTAAAAATCAAAAACTAAAACAAAAAAAGGTCTCAAACATAGAAATCAGGCTATATTTAATAACTAGAAATATCTGAATAGTTGAAATGTGTATTAACCAACAGAAACATGCAGCAAAACAGTAAAAAAAAAAATCATAAAATATAAATTGAGCTACCTGACAAAAAGTTATGTTTGAGTAATTTGCTCCAGAATTTTCTAGTCTCTTTTTAGATTCTCTTTGCTCTCCATGTACAATTGTTAATGGGCATTTTCTGCACACAGAAAATATAAATTTTTAAAACATGTTTCACAATAAATTAAATTATGATTATGTTATTATATTGAAATGTTAAATACCATTTAACCTTTATATTAATTTCAATTTGATAATGATTTAAAACAATTGTGTAATCTTTAAAGCAACTTTTATTTGCAGTAATTGCTACTGTTCATTTAACCTTCTGAAAAATGTATGTAGCTTCCTTCATTTTTCATGTTCACTCTAAAAGCATCTAACACATATTTATAAGCATACTTTCTAGCACATCCATGGAATAGGTATTCTTAGAATTTTTTTTATAAAATATGATTCAATAAGAAAAAGCTTGGCTCATTAACTTTAATGTTTCAAACCAGACAAATCAAAATAATTGAATTATCACAGGGTTAATAATGATCTTACGCAATCTGTTCTTGCTTCTCTGAAACTGATAAAAATAAATGCATGAATTTTTCAAAAACTGATTTATCTAAGCCTGTATTTTGATTCAAAGCTGCACCATTTAAATTTATATAGAAAACCAAAATGAAAAAAATTATTTAACATTCAATGGAAATTAGTTTATAGTTTGGTACTAACAAAATTGCAGATAAAACCCCTTCAAAATTGATACTTCAAATAATACAAACAATTGCTGAACAATTAATATAGTATTATAACAGCATTTACTTAATACTTTTTGAGAAAATAGGAAAAAATAAACATAATTTTATGAATATTTTCAAATAATATGATCCATTAACATTATTTTATCTATAGTTATTACTTTTAAACTCTGATTCCTCTAATAATATTTTTTTTTAAATTTTTCAATGTTGTTCAACTTACCTGTATTGTTCTGGATATTGTTTCATCAACCATTCAATGTCAAACATATAATTAAACTGAAAATAACAAATAAAGCAAATTTAAATGCCAAAGAAAAATTTTCATGTCACCATCTCTAATTGATTCATTACATAAAATTTCTTTGATCTACAAAGTGAATAAGTCAAAGTCAAGTACTTTCATATGAAATATACATTCTTCTAATTTTGAAAAATCCTGACATTATTCAATATAAATATTCAACAGCCACAACATTATAACAAAATAAATTTGCAATGTGACTTAATTAAAGTAATTGTTGAAAGCTTTTGATTAGTTACATTCAAAGATTAAGTTTGTTATGCATAACAGTAGTCAAATTGGGGGCTTCAAAACACTATTTTTCACTTAAATAAAATAAACATTACTGTAACTAACTCAAAAAATAAGGTAAACAAGTCTGATATATCTTGAAATATGTATAATATTTAAATAAAAATGCTCACAACCACATTAAAATATTTTTAAAAAAAATAGTCACATAAAATATAATTTATAATAAATGGATTCATAGGATGACAAAAATAAAATAATAATAATAACTTCCAAAAGTAAGACTTCTAAGTAAACATGTTAAAATAAATAAAATATATTAAAATTTTTTGCTAGTTTTAAATTTAAAAGGAAAAATTTATAAAGGAAATCTTGATTACTGATGTACATACTTGAGCAGAAGAAACCAATGTCCCATCTTTGAAAGATAATATATCTAATAAAAAAAAAATAAAGTAAAATTTTATTAAAACATACATAAGTATGTTTATGAAGATTTTAAAAATAAACTGAAATTCTTTAAAAGGAGAAAATTATAAGTAATGAGTATAATTGAATAATAAAAGTAAAATGTAATCATTAATATAATAAATGCATAATTATAAAAGAACTGAGTAACTTATTACTATGAAGAACAAAAGCAAATACACTAAACCCATATCAATATTTACATTATTATTGGCAAGAATAATTTTAATGGCAATAATATTAAATAAAAAGGTTTTTATTAAATATTTAAATTTATTGCAGCATATACAGCTCATTAATGATGAAATTAATCAATCATCTGATTTTTGCATAATGAGGTTTCAGAAATGTCTCCAGCATTTAAAGATTTATTATTAGAGATTAGCCTAAATGATCATATTTATTTAAAAAGATGCACTGCATAGTTATAGCTGTATACCAAGATAACTGCTTCACATATTGAGTGAATATTTAAATAACAATTAGGAATCATTATTTTGATTATTGAAAAAAAATCTCAAAGTATTCTGGTTTGAAGTTACAATAATCTAATAGAAATCTTTCTTCAAACAGTAAATTTAAAAACATAATAATAATGTCACAAATTTGTATGTTGCAGTTAGTTCTCTTGTAAAGAAGACAGTTTTACAGATAGCACTTATGGATGCTGGATCAATGACATTCAGTCTTGATGGCAAAATGGAAGATTCCAGAATCAACCGAAATTTTGGTAATAAAACCATTCAGATGTGAATTGTATAAATCCTTCTAAAAATGTCTGTGCCCCACCTCGAAAGCTATAAAAAACTAGGAAACCGATGTGGAGTGGAATAGCTATGTGGAGATCAAATGATCAATCAATCGTATACCAAGTCTTCTTGTCAAGTATAAAGCCAGCATCGTGTGCTGAATAGCCAGTTGAATAATCAAATCAGTAATAAATTGGCAGTGAAGTTCAGCTAAAACAAATAGACAGTGAAGAATAGCAGTTATAATAATACTAACTTCTTTCTACCTGCTGAATTCTGTCTCACAATTGCTTGCTACCAATTCTCCATTTGTGTGCTGCTTAAGTGCTGTTCTTGAATGTGCTTGATTATGTTTTGATAACTGAATGTTTGTATCCCTTTGTTGAATAAATGTCTTTAGTTGTTTTTGAGCCTGTTCGATTATATCACTATATACTTGCCACATTAATTTTGAGGAATCTTGCATAAACAATAGACAGTGAAATTTTTACCATTTATTTAAAAACAGTTGGCTCAAAATTAGAATTTTAGAGGATAGCTGCACTCCCTTTAATCATCAGGGATTTGATTCCTTAGATATTAACAAAATTAAAGATCAATAGTTCTTGATACAAAATTCAGATGGTAAGATCAAAATGTCTGCTCAACTATAACTCTGCAAATGATGCACATATTTTTTATACATACTTAAAAAAAAATCTTTTTATCAAAACAGAGATGAAATGCTACAATATCATAAAAAGATAATGTCTTATCTAAATGAAGTCAATTTTGCTAATAATGAAAAAATGAAAATTATTTATTATAGTTTCTTTTTTATGTAGGAGGAATGGTAAAAAAATAATTACCTTTAATATCCAATGCCAACATGTTATATTTTGGATGGATACCAGTAACTTTTGTAAGAAAAAACTGATAATTAGGACACTCTGGAAGAGGTGACTGTCGGATTTTTGTAGATTTTGCAGGACTTGGTGTATGATTTTTTAAATCTTCAGATTCATCACCTTGAGCAAATGAAATTGAAATAATAAATAACATGAAGACAATACAATACTATAAATATAAAAGGAGCACAGTGAAAATAAAAGATAAACATTTTACAATATCAGCATAATAATGACCTGCTATCAAAATTAAATAATGATAAAATGAATAATAAAAAATCTTTTTATAAAACTCGTGAATTTTTTAAAAAGTTGTAAAAGCATTTTAAATAAACATACACAGAATTTTGGCTAAAAAAATTGAGAATACACCAATGAAATTTTTGTAATATCTCACATAGAAACAAAGTGCTCCTATGATGTTCCATATTTTTTGGCTCTTATAATAGCCTCTAAATGTTATGGGTACTGATTCGATCAATTTTTGGTGGTATCTGAAGATATTTTACCCCTTTCTTCTTTCAACACTGTTTTAAATGGGTTTTGTTTCCAATTTTGTGTTTTTGAACCACTTTTTCGAGTATGGCCCATGAATATTCAGTGGCATTGATGTCCGGGTACTGTAGTGGTGTGTATAACTGCTGTTTACAATGAAAAAGGCACCATATTTCGACGTTACAGGCATTCTGTTTGGGGTCGTCGTCCTGCTGGAAAATGGAATATCCATCTAAACCCAAATTTTTAACACTTTCCTTCACATTGCTGCTACCATATGGTTCATCCAACTTGTTGCAGAAACTTTTCAAATCATAGGAAGAAGTGTAGGTGCTGAAACTGTGCTAAATGCCATTAGAAAAGCTGGATATAAAAGTCGCATTGTTAGAGAGAAACCGTTCATCAGCTTGCGAATTCAGAAAAAGCATTTGAAGTTTGCAAAAACTCATCAATTGAGGACCAATAACCTTTGGAAGAAAACTATATTTAGTAATAAAAGAAAACTCAACATTTTTGGCAGTGACAGCCATCGTACTGTATGAAGAAAACCTAATACTGCTTTGGATCCAAAAAATTTACGTCCTTCAGTTAAACATGATGGTGACTCCGTCATGATTTGAGGTTACATGGCTTCATCCGGGGTAGGAAATTATTTTTTATAGATGGCATTATAAATGATATTGTTTACTTGGATATATTTCACAGCAATCTAAAGGAAAGTGCTAAAAATTTGGGTTTAGATGGAAATTTCATTTTCCAGTAGGGCAACAACTCCAAACAGAATACACATAACTTCAAAACATGGTGCCTTTTTCATTGTAAACACTAGTTACACACACCACCACATTACGCCGACATCAATGCCATTGAATATCTGTGGGCCACACTCGAAGCAGTGGTTCAAAAACACAAAATTAGAAACAAAACCCATTTAAAACATGTGTTTCAAGAAGAATGGGGTAAAATATCTTCATATTCCCCCAAAAATTGATCAAATCAGTACCACGACGTAAAGAGGCCATTATAAAAGCCAAAATATATACAACTAAATACTGACACGTTCTTTCTATGCAAGATATTACATTACATTAGTGCATTCTCAATTTTTTGAAGCAAAATCCTGCATATGTTTATTAAAATTGCTTCTAAAACTTTTCAATTTAGAAGTTTTTTGCTGATTTTTCTTTATTTTTACTCTAAATTAAACCATTTGTTATGCGTAAAAATAAAAGGATGTTTGCACTTCCCGGTAATGTGTTATTTATATTGAAAGTCAGATTTATCGGATCAAGTAAAAGTAAGGTGTACTCTCAATTTTTTGAGCCACTATATATATTACTTTTCTTTTAAAACATAACTATATTTTTAAAATCTTTTAAAATTAGTCATAGTGTAAAAAATTTAAAGTATGCATCTTATCCTCTTCTGTATGCAAAGGTTTTGATGAAAACATAAAGGGTTTTAAATAATTGCAGAAAAGAAAGATTTTAATTTCTGTATCCAATAATCATGATAGTTTGTATAGTTACATTTGATAAATTTTCCTTTTCATAATCATTATTTATTAATAAAAGAAGAATTAAAATAAAAGACACAAAAATTTTAAATAAATTTATTTTATCTTACTTTCATGATTGAATTCTTTTATGTGATCAGGATTTTTGCGATAACACTTCTTTCCATATACACATTTTGGACGATTATCCGTCTCTTTCCTTTTTCTTGATATATCTGGATTTGGATCTGAGCATTCTTTTTGTGTCTTTTCTTTTGTAATTTTTATATCATATTTATTGTGTTTCTTCTTAGATGGGGAAGTTTTTTCTGGATCCTGAATATCACCACTATGATCAAAATTTCGAAGATGATCTGGGTTTTTCCTATAACAATTCTGACCATATTCACATTTTGGTCGAGTAATATTTGGTTTTGATTTCACAAGTTTTTGTTTTTTGGGAGAAACCTGATCATCTGAATCTGTATCAGATAAATCATGAAAACTAGGTCTACGTTGACTCTTCTTGGAAGTTTTGGCATTTGTAGAAGAACTTGATCCTTTTTCTTGTGATCGCCGTATAATTTCCTCCAATTCATCAGAATCAATAGTGCGATCAGAATCACTGTCCATTGTAAATCAAGAAATTCCTTTAAGAAAATTATTAAAAAATATAATTTAATCATGAATATTAAAATAGAAAATAGATATTGAAAATAACACTTATTCTTAATTCAATTCAGTTCACAATAATATTAAAATTGAAATGTATATTGTAAAAAATATTTGTTCTGTATTGAATTCTGTTTACCATAATATCAACTTAGGACACATTATATGTCAAATGGCCTAACAAGAGTATGAGAAGCAAGTGTTCTGGACAGTGTTATCAAAGAGTGAAAAAACTGAGGAATCAATTACATTTAACTCCTATTTCTTGAAATTTTAAACTTATTTCTTAGTGTCTTGAAAATTAAAATGGCTCCAATCAAGTATGGGAAAACAAAATAAGAATATTATTCTCTTAACAAATTGGGAATCAATTCAAACTAGATTTCTCAAAATAAAATAAGAAATTGTGTTATGTTACAGAGATCCAATGGCCCAAAGTCCTTCTATCAAACAGGAAGCATGTTAAGTCTTCAAAGATTTGTGTCTCATTGGGTGGGGGCGGGAAGGGGGGTATTTGACTATTGAAAACATAATGATTATATACATCCTTTACACATAAGTAGAGCATTATTAATATTCTATGTAGGGGTTAGAGTACTTTATAGGGTTCCCTGGTATAATGGAAATAAAATGTTCAACCATCCATATTTATAATAGTTTGGATATTGGTTTCTTCTTTAATTCATGGCAGATAATTAAGGTTAAAGTCTTTTTCCAATTTTCAAAGTCCAAAGTAAAGCACAAAGAAATATATCTATTTGTTCATTATAGAATAAATGGAGCCCATTTCAAATTGTCAATATTAAAGAGTTTCTAAAAAAAATTATAATATGCAATTTTTTTTATAATTATTGCCACTGTTTACAGAAATTATCACTTTCAACATACCAAAAATAAGATTATAGATATTATACAACTGAAATTAATACAAATAATTTGTTGAGTAAATCAGCTAATTGACAAAAGTGGCTATATCATATCAATTCAAAACTGCTTTTTTATAAATTATCAATTAGATTTAACTACAACTTCAATCATAGTACTCCATTTCATAATATTTAAAAGGGGGGAAGAGTCTGAATATGTGCATTACAGTTTTAAATAAAAGAAGCAAGGTGCTATTTTGGACTCTGCCAAGGGTTCTAGCTAATGACACTAGTATAAATCACTCAAATAAAGGTGCTTTTCTGAAACAACCAAAATAGAACATAAACATCATCTTCTTATATAGCAGTGCAATAATTTTTATCATTCATTACTAACTAAGCACATTTTAAAAATATAATAAAGCACTATAATTGAATTAACAGAAAAGTCAAAATATTATTAAATAACAAAGCAACTTACTAGAAATTAAAAAGTGCTCATTTCCTGTTTAATTATTTTTATTTCAGTTTCTTAAAAAGTGGGGGGAGGACGAATTTTATTATTTTACTTTAAAAAAGCTGAATTCATGAAGCATGGAAGATTGTGCTTTAAAAGAAAGGATTATAAAATATTAAAATTTTGTTTCCACAAGTTTTACAAATACCTAAATGTAACATAAATAATTCAAATAAAAGTAAGACATTCATGACTATGCCATTTCATGCATGAAAGTAATATTAAAATTGGAAAAATCATCATTGTAAATTTTGCTATGATACTAAAATCTCAGTTTAATCAAAAAGAAAGATATTTAAATATTATTTTCACTAAAATTATTTTATGCTTAAACATACATACAATATTTTAAATACCAAAAATTTTATTTCTTACTCATTATGGCAATAAATATGTTAAGGCTCTACAAATGATTTTCTTCTCAATATTCTTATATTTTAATAATTTACACTAAATTATTAAAATAATTATATAAAAACTTCAAAAGTAATAAAGTAAAACATTTATTAGCATTAATTCTATATGTTGTTATAAATACAAGATTGAGAAATCAAGTCCTAATAAAAGCATCAAACATTAATAAATTCTTCAAAACTTAGCATGCTTATATTGAAGAAAATATTTAAATATAAGAGAAATTTATAAAAATATATTTCTATTTTTAAATATTTTTATCAATAAAAGATATATACCTATAAATAAAACTAATTTTTAAAAAAAAATAGCTTGCAACATCTAATCAAAGCATATATTTTGTTAATTGTACTAATCAATACTCACTACAGATTATTTTTAAATATGCACATTGATTATTCATAAAGATTGAACAATTTTATCATCTGAATCCAATTAAGAAAAGGTTTGATGAATATGTATGCGTTATGTAGTACAATTAACTAGCAAATATAATATATTAGGCATTTAAACATAAAAAACAAATAAGTATACACAAAAACAAATTATTAATGCAATTCACAATTTCATGATAATAATTTCACTGCAACACACAAAAACAAAATCAAAAATTTAAATTTTTTCATTAATTTGTTTTAAGTGGTTACGCAGAAAATAAATTTTCATTTAATAATTCTGATATTAGTCTAATTGTGTTGCAAATAAACTAGAACTTAATATTATAAAACATTTAAAATGAAGAAGATTATAATCAAAAACGGCAAAATATTTTTTTTTCTGTTAAACGTAATTTCACATGCTTACAGGGTAAATCAAATAATAAATTGCATATAAGCGCTACTATTAAAAAGCGGAAACAGACGGCAGATTTCGAAAGTAAACAAATACATTTTATTCGACCATGTGTTTCAGTGTACAGTTAAAACTTACCTTTGAGATACTGAGATTAAGTACGGAAATTTTTTTAAAGTGTAAATGCTTTGAATCTGAAGAGGTTGATAAGATTTCAGAAATATTGAATAATAAAAATAACAACAAAATTTGATATTTAAAAAGGTGGGTGTCGCTAAATTCTATTAATTACAAATTGCAAATTGTAGCATTAAGAAAATGCTTTCCCCTTCTCTGCGATTGGTGGCATCTTTAATATCAAAACAAATCATAGCGAAGTTATTTGGTTCTTTAAAGTTCGAAATATTTTCAAGGAATAGCCTATGAAAAGTTGATTATCTGGGAATAAAAATAAGGATATTTGTTTCTTATTTCATTATTATTTATTTCCTTATTTGTGAACTTATTTTTTAAATTGGCCAATATGACTACTATTAGACCATTCACTTGTGAAGATTTATTTCGTTATAATAATGTGTAAGATGATTTTACGATAATTATAATGCTCCATGCTTTATATTTTCTCTTTTTTTTATTATATGCTCATTTTCTCAAATATATTTATCTGATAGGAAGTTTTAAAAAAACTGACGAAATTATTGCATTATTAAATGTATTTATGTGGTTTTAAAATTTGACTTTTATATTTACTTAAGACTATATAATAATTTTTGCAAACAATTATTACTAGTATCTTATGTACAAAATCATTTTTATCCATTTTGTTCCATTCAATTTTTGAAAGTTTTCTTTATTTAAAATTTATTTTTAATAAATTAGCATTTTCTTTTAACTTAAAAATTCTTTATTTAAATTTGTCGAGTAATTTGTGAATATTTTTTAACTGATGTTTATGAAATAGTTGCTTTTTCATAAAACTAATAATGTTTAGTATTTTACAATACTCTCTAATTTTATATTTAATCAACTTGTGGTAAACTTTTTTCCTCTTAATTTTAGAAATTTGGATCCTTTGACAGAGACAGTATCCTTTATACAAAATGATAAGCTTTACATAATTTTTTTTTTTTTTTTCAAATTTGCATAGGTGTTATAAGTTTGGACTTTATGACATTTATTTTATTTTCTCTCTTTTTTCCTTATATATTTTTGCTAATGAAAATGGGCATTCAATATTGTTAAAAAGAAAATTCTGAAAATTAGATAACAATAAAGATGATTAGATTGCATTTTAAAGAAATACTACACCTATATCACATGCAGTATAATCATAGGTTAGAAATAAAAATTATTTTACTTGAATGATATCTTCAGTATAAGAACAACCTAGTGCTTTTATATTAAGGTTAAAGTAATTGAATATTGAATTAAATTTATTTTCTTAGTTTTATGTTCAGTTTTTTTAAATCCAAAAACAATTATATTGAGTATTCTTTACTATAGATAGTTAGATATTTTTAGTTTTTTTTCTTTTTCATTTGTCTTATATATGATATTTTGGAAAATGAAATATGATTATTTTATGTTTTTATTTTAAAATTTATTGCAGCTTATTACAATTTAAGACTACATTTCCAAGCAATTATATTGGGAGTTATATAATTGATTGTCCATCTTTGTGTGGTCTATTTTCTGACTACTTAATCATATTGCGGAAAAATAAAATTTAAAGAGAAAAGAAACTTGCTTTGGAAATTGGGATTTTTGTGCCTTTATTTATTTATCCTTAACTTGTTCATAGTATGGCCTATCATTTTATCTTCAGTATTTAGCTCATTGGCCTGAATACTTCCAAGTTGCTGAAGCTCCAAATGGAGACATAATGGGTTACAGTAAGTATTTGATTTATCTATACTATATCTGTTGGATAATTTTCAGATTTTATATATTTACTATATATTTATATCTTTCTCAAAATAATTTGCCTCAAGAAAAAAAAAGCAATTCTTCAAAATCATATAATAAGTTTATTAATGTCTTATTATTTTTTATTTTTTACAAATACATATAATAATTTTGTTTATTTGATTTTATTTATTTTTTACAAATACATATGATGATTTTGAAATTAAATTTGGAAAATTAGTTCTTTAAGAGAAACAGATAGAAACAATATTGTTGAAAATCTAAACAATAATATTTATCGAATATTATGTCATTCTTTACATACTATGCAACATTGCTTGTTCTTTCGATAGCAGTGCTCGACTATGTTAAAAACTATCATCATCATGATAACATTGTAAAGTAACGATGTAAAATTTTGATAGTTTTGTTGTCTTTTTTTTTTTTTTTAAATTTGAACACCATTATCCAAATTAAAAATTTTATTTGTTATTGTACATTTCAGTATAAAAATTCTTGATTTAATATTTCTTCCTTCCTTTAATTTTATTGCTTTAACTAGATTACCAAATGCAACATAAAATGCAAATTTGTTGATAAAATTGATAATTTTCATTGTGTAATATGGCAATGCTCTGCTAAATTCCGTTTTTAAAAGTATTTTTTATTTTAAAAATATTTTTAAATCAAAGTATAATTTTCAGATAATGCATACTGGTAGAGTCTTGGCTTTAAGAGTATAGATAGCTTCAAAATCATATTTCACCAAATATTCATCTGGTGGTATGATGCGTGATAAGTCTAGCATACTTCTTCTATAGCCAAAGTTTAGAAGTACAATGTTGGTTCATATCTTTTACTTCATCATCTGACCATGACTCAGAATTCTAAATTCCATCTAAGTATAGCCTTATGAGAAATTAATCTTGCCAAATCAAAGAAAATTTGTATTTTGTTAAATTGCCAATATTTCAAATTTAAAATGAGTCCTATAGAATATGCTTTGCTTAGTTATTTTCTTACTAAAATAATTATTTTTGATTCATTCATTTATAATTCTCAGGAACCTTGAAAGCAAGTTTTGCTCTTTTCGTATTTTAAGTTAATCAGATTGAAATCACCCTTAAATTTAAAAGGCAAGATAAAACTTTGCAAATATTTTTTTAATGATTTCTTTCCTTTACAGTAATGGGAAAAGCTGAAGGTCATAGCGAAAATTGGCATGGACATGTGACAGCATTAACAGTTGCACCTGAATACAGACGTTTGGGTCTAGCTGCTACTTTGATGGCAGGGTTAGAAGATATATCTGAGAAGTATGATATTAATGATAAAATTTTGGCAACTTTTAATTGATCATCTGTATTTCCTATTTTTTCATTGAAACAAGAAAATTTAGTGTACCAGAAGTTCAAATTAATTTCCAACTTTAGTCTTTAAATAAAATTATAAATTTCTATTTATTTGTAAAATATGCAAAAAATAAAAAATCTGAAAATGTAACCATAGTGCACCAAGGATGAAGAAAGATACAATCGTGAAATTTATTAAATAAGTACGGTGACATCTAATATGCAAATGATCCAATACAGTTGTTGCCAAAGTGCAAGACCACACACCCTACAGTAGTGTTGCAGTTAGGAAGTGAGCCCTATATTAAACTGGTACATATTGAAAAAATCATAAACTTCATGATCGCATTCCAACTTGAGGAGCATTTTAGTAAGCAAAGAATACCAAGCAAATGTATAAGACATTTTTCACAATTAAATGAGTTTGAGAAAAACCTCATTATTGGTATCAAAACTATTAGCTGGTCAACATGACATATTGATCACCAGTTTCTGCATATGTACATGAAAGCACTCTGTTGAACAGTACAGATCTATCTATGTTGTCTAGTGACACACTAACCGTGCAGAAAGCATAATGGTTTAAGAGCCATAGCCTATGATAGCAAGTTTACTTGAATTGTGTCATGTAAAACCATAATGAGCCAGCATTATGTTGTGACCATTCTTTGACTCCATGTGTCCTAAATAGTTTTCTGGAGACAATTTTCCAGCTAGAAAATAACTCATCCTCAAGACTTCCCACATCATGTTCAGACTCTTCCACTTTTGTTCCCTATAGAACATGTGTGGGACCAGATGCTGCCTTGTCACTGTGTGCATGATTTGAAAGTGACTGTTCAAGATTTGTGGTTCAACACTCATCTGCCTCATGACAATATCAGAGATCTATTCAAAATAATGCTGGAACATGTTTTGGCAGATATTGTAGAAAGTATTCCAATATGCTTTTGAAATTGCACGGCATTTATTTGATTATATATTGTATTTGTTTAATTATCTTTATTTTGGGATCCATTTAAATCACATCTGCATCATTATGTGTATTAACCCCTTACCTGCCGAGGATAATTTGCGAGATTTGGTCCCCAGTGCCACGTATATATATACATATATAGTTGCGAGACATATATACACCAGGGGCAGTTAACACATTGGCTTAGAGAGACATATATATACACCCACGGCAGGCAAAGGGTTAAATTTCATTTCTTCATGCACTATTTTTCAATGTATTTGTGTGTATTAAAACATAATACAAATATAATTTCAGTCCATCTCTCCAATTAAATATTTAGGAAATAATAATTTAATTAGTTAGTGCATAATGGAAGTAATAAGCTTTATTTAAAGCTGTTTTAAAATTGATTATAACTTTCTAGAAAGGCCTCAAAAATCATAAAATAATTTAATCTAAAAAGATTTAATATTCATCTTTTATTTATTTCATGTTTTTACATTTGTATAATGTAATGCATGTATATGATTTGTATATTTGTCCTCATTTTAGAAAAAAGGCATATTTTGTGGATCTGTTTGTTCGTGTTTCCAATAAAGTTGCTGTGGATATGTATAAGCGATTAGGATATAGTGTATATAGGCGAGTGCTTGAATATTATTCAGGAGATCCAGATGAAGATGCTTTTGGTATGTTATGTCTCATATATATATATATTTCAAATTAATAATGACAATACATATTTGAATATGATTTTGGAATGCAAAATCATTTCCAATTTTCTTTTTAGATATGAGAAAAGCTTTATCAAGAGATGTAAATAAAAAGTCCGTTATACCTCTGACACATCCTGTACGGCCTGAAGATATAGAATAGAGATATCAAAAAGAAAAAAATTTAGCTATTTCATATGAGAACCGTTTTGGGTGAACTTAGAATATAGATTTTTTTAATCAGAACTTTTGTATTTTCAACCTTTTTATACTACATAATCACTGCATGTATGCATGCATGTATTAATATCTTTTCATTGCAATGTTTCATTTCACTAGAATAAAATATGGAAAATGAAATTAATTAAATCTGTATTTTTAATATACTTGTTTTAAAGATGTGAAAATTGAGATTGCTACTTGATTGAAGAAACCTATTAGTCAGTCAAATAAAAACTGACGAGTATTGTTAAAATCAAAAGTTCACTGATAGTTACAAATATTTGCAGTTCCAGTAAATGAGGTGATAGATTTCCTTACAACTAACTTTGGAGAATGAATTCCTTAAAATTCAACTAGCTTTCATCTCAAGCATATATGCTTTACAAATTATATTGAATAATATTTTTCTAATATATAAATAACTTATAATCGCATCAGCATAATTTTCAACTAAATAAATCAGCTTGATATGAAAATTTTTCGATTTTAATGATATAGACTGACAATCTGTCATATTCAGGTTCAATCAGATAGTCATTCTCAAATATTATTTAAAATCATAAATTAGCATTTACTTGATTTTTTTTGGGGGGAGGGGCAGCATTTTGCCTTGTATTTCTTCATAAAATTTTGTGCCAGTGTGCTAAAAAAATGCCTGAAACAATGTGGCATTATTATATTCATATAATTAAAACCATTATTTGAAGATTGCATTTAAAAAATATCATTGAATCAGAATTTAAAAAATTTGTTTCAATTTACATCCCTAAATATATTCATAAAAGAACAAGAGAAAAAAAATGTGAATCAAATATGAAAACTGCCTAAACTGTAATTTAGTAGAAAACCACAGTCATAATTTCTGCTGGCCTAACAAAAATAAGCAAAAAACTAAATGAATAATACTCAAGTTCTCATGTCTATTATTCATTTAGCAGTTTACTTTTATTTTTTTAATTGCATTTCTCGTTTATTCTAGTAAAGTTAATTGCAATGTAAATGTCGAGATCTTTTTGTTATTACTATTTCCAGACAGTAAAAGGAAATGTAAAAAAATTTCATTTGTTGAAGCAAGATGTATAGTTCTTATCAGAGTACTGTTATTATTACTTATGCAACATTTTAAGATTGAGATGCTATAGTTGCATTCATTAATCTTTCATTCCTTAGGTGCAGTGAACTCTCAAAACATAAGTTCCCCACCCCCTTTTTTACCTACTATGTGTCAATTTTTAATTCTTACAGTTAAATGTACCTAAAATAAATTTTACCACACCTTCCTTATAAATCGTTTTTATCACTAAGATTATACATTTTTAAAGCTATTATGAAATGTAGAATTTTGGTTTTAGTGATGGGCAATTAAAGCTGAAACTTCACAAATTCTCAAAGGTTTATGAAGATAACTTAAAAGGATACAAAACCACTGTCAACTGATTTCAAGAAAAAAAACAAATATTCTCACAAAGATTACCTGGACTTAGGTGCATTAAGCTTACTAACTAAAATTTGTCATCTTGGGAAAAATAAATTTGCTTCTAAATTAGAATGCAAAAGAGAAACTACTTCATTAAAAGAAACATGATTTACTGCCATTTAAGATTAATTGATGATTAGGAAATAGATAATTTTATGAACACGATATAACCTTTTTAATAACAATCTTTTAGAAAGAAAAAACAAGTACAATTTTTTACATGTATAATTTTTATTTCTAAATATTACAAAATCACTCTGAATTTAATTGAACAGATTTAATTGTAGATATATAACTGACCTGCAGTAAACATCTTTTACATGTTACAGAATCTTAAGTATTTCTACCAAAAATTAAAATAAGTGCTGTCAATTAAATCCATAAAATTTTAAAATCTTTACTGAAATCTTGAAGTGCTTACAAAGTCCTGTGATTTACAAGTACACAAAAAAAATGAGATTCTCTAAATGCAAGCAACTATCAGTAAGTAGAGTTAATTAACTCAGTATTAACACTTGATAAAAACTGTTAGCATTCAAAGACAATTATATATAAGTTATCAACCATTTTGATTTGTTCTACCAGTTAAAAGTGGTGGAGAGCTTTGCATATTTCTACAGTTATTTCACAATTTATAGCATAACTTTCATAATTTAGTGCTATGCAGAGTACTTGAGAGAGAGAGGTACAAAAGGCTTCAACTCTAACTATTAAGAATAAAAGACGCAGTCCAATACATCACATAGATGAAGCCAAGACCACAGACTAGTACAAATACATGCTAGCTAATAATTATTTACATTTGATGAAGATTGATGTTATTCATACTTTTAGAATACATTTGATAATTTTATTGCGTGTGACTATTACAGATGTCAACATAAATTATGTACATTTGGTTTGATTTTTTCCCTTCAATTTAATATTATCAGTTATGTATAAAAGTCACAGAAACAAATGCAAATTTTGACACCGATTTGTAATAAATGTAATATCACAGATTTTTATCTACAAATAGTAAATGGCTAGATGAATTTTTTAAGAAATGTTGCAGTATAACTATATATGTTAATAAAAGCTCACATCAAAAACTACTTCACTGAAAATAGCCTAGAAATATCCATTCTTTCTCTTTACAACATGAATACAAATCATCATGTATTAAAATATAGCTTAAAAAAGGACTATAAAAGTTTTTAAGTCACATTTTTAGGCTCATTTAGTTAAGTATATCAGAAGACCCAAAAAATACAGAAATATTTTTAAATGATACATCAGGAAAGAAACAGTGATGCACTCAAATGTATCTTGGGGGAAAAAAAGCATACAAAACATGCCGTATTAAAAACAAAATGATATTCTTTTTCTAAAAAAATGCCTTAATACCACAGCGGCTTTCCATCCTAAACTTATGTTTATACTACAATATGATATTTAAGTATGAGAAATGCAATTATCCAGAAAATACATTGATCAACTTTTAAGTGAGAAAGTTGAAGTAGAAAATATTGAGACGGATCAACACTGGCTTGTGAAAAGACTAAAGAGCAGTTCGTTCATCATACACGACTACTGCTTCATTGTCAACCAGTGAATCGGTATCCTTGTGTGTAAATGGAATAGTTAAGTAAGAGGTACGGCTCTTGTTGACGGCTATAGCTGCTGCACTGTCGCTCCGCATACGATTCTTGCGCTTTTTGCTGAAACTGACCTGAAAAATTTCAACAGTATTTATATATGATATTTTATGCCACAAGATATATTTTTGCACAAATTTGTAAAATTGTTTATTTTAAACACCTAGGTAATGAATTACAAATTTTACTTCACTTTTAATATTTCTGAGTTTTGTTATTTTAAAAAGCCATTTTAATTCCCAGCAATACATTATCTAAAATAACTATGCTACAATAGAGACCAATGCTGCTCCAAATTGAATCTTCCTGAGTAAAGGCAATAAAACACTGACTATGATATGTTTGTTCAAGCAGTGATATTTTAATACAATGTGTAAATATACAAAATATAAACAATACTGCTTTTAAAATAATTAATATACAGGAAACAGTTCATTGAGTTTAAGAAACAAAAATTTTTTTTTGTCATTTACCTGAATCAGGTATGGCCCTTATTAATGCATATCACTGGAATTCTATTTGATGTTATTTACACATTTTTTTATTAGGAAGCCACACAAATTGTTACGATTCCAGTAAAAACATTAGAAATTTTATGATTTCATCATAAAATTTCATTATATAAGAAAGATTTCATTATAAAGATTTCATTATATAAGAAAATAAATAAGGAAAAATACTAGTATAAATGTAAAGAAATATTATTTATAAAGCTCAAGAACTGTATTGATTCAAGTAACTTTAAGGGCATGAAATGAATGTTCATAATTTACAGAAATTTAATCTGAACACTTTGCCATATATTTTATTAGAATCGATAATAGCAATTATATAATTACAATTGATACTACATAGTGACTTACTTGAAAGGTTTATTGGGTCTTTGATAGAAACAATAGCATTTTATACGAGTTACAAATGCTACGGAAAACACAGAACAGAATTTTGTTGATCGTTTCAATGGTGTAGTCTATTGCTTTGAAGCTCTATTGTGCACTACAATGAGTGTCCTGACTCTATTTTTTCCTTGCAGCTAAATTATTTTAGCATTTTAATCAATAGAAATCTATCATAATTGCTTTTTTTCCCCCATACCAAGGCAATCTTTCAGAATATGTAAAACAGAAATATAGAACATGTTTTTGTACAGCTTTAGATTATAGACTAACCTGCAATGTTTTATTATGTGCCTGTACTAAGATTTAAATGGATAAGTCTATTTATTGGAAGGCAAAAACTAACAACTGATTCCATTTTATGTCATACATACAACTAAGAGGCTGCTATAAAATTTGTAATTCTTAGTACAAATCATTTTTATTTCAACTTCTAACATTTTTAAATGATTGAAACCTATTATAGTAGTTGTTAAAATTTAATAATGATCCTTTATACATTTTTTTCAGGTCTATAATATATTTATGACAAACACAACAATTTACAGTTTTTGAATCATAATAATCTACAATTAAATGATGTACCTTTGATAAAAACTGCATATTTCTGAAAAATGTTTTGTTTAAATAACTCTTAAACTATTAATTAACAATTTATTATTAATTATTAAAAGTGGCTTATGAGATTTTACTTACTTTTGCATATAATTCATTTAAATCATCTTCTGTTGAAAGAGGTCTTGGTTTTGAGCGACCCCACAAAGGTAGACTACGAGTTTTCATGGTAGTATTAGCACTGACTGTTGTATATAAGGAACTATAAACACAAGGGCCATCAAGAGCTGAAAATATTAAAATCGCCATATAAGTGTAGTCACTAAAAATTGATATTTTATACAAAGTTCAAAAGGAAATGCAAAAAAAATACAAAATTACTTTTAAAAATAAAGGAGTGGTTTTTGTACTTATAGTATACCTATTTTTCACTCAAATTTATTTAATACATTTATACTACATTTTGCACTATTCTAAATGAATTAGTATTGATATTACAATAATGAATTATAATTAAATTATCAGAATATTCTAGTATCATTAATAAAATCATGATACAAATAGTTTTGTAAATAAATTTAAAAGTATATATATATTTTTTTTTACAAATTATCTTTATAAGGATCAGAATTTGATTTAATAATCCTCTGAAGCTGAATATCATTACCAAAAAGAATAATCTAATATCTTCTCTCATAAAATAGCAAAGCAAATGGATAAAATATGTATATTAATACTAAACTGAATCACTAACAATTTTTTTTTTTTAATTTGCTATTCAATATAACTTTACTATAAGCCTATTATTTTCAGGCAAATGAAAATTACTTTATAATATCTTGATATAAGTTAAGATTATATTTATCAGATTTAGGTTTTATATCTAATTACAATATATAAGCCAATTGAAATGTTACATTTTATTGAAGAAAATAATAAAAGTAATGTAATAAAATTAATGATTGTAAAGGGTTTTTTTTTTTTTCTTCAAAAAATTTTTTCCTTCCATTAAATATTTTAACTAAGAAATTTATTTTATAAGATTTCATTTATGATGTTTCATTACGTTTATCATGTGAATGCTTCTGAAGCAAATTGATTCCAACTTTGTTTCTTTTAATAATGTTTATCATTGAAGAATGTCTTAAAACAGATAAAAATAATATGCTAGAATTAATTATTTCATAACTGTGCCAAAATGGTACATATTGGTAATGAAAGTTACATAAAAATTCAGAAGAGAAAATAGAAATATTTTCATTAAAAAAACAAGAATTTGGTCTCACTAAATATTAGCAGGTGATTATGAGTTGGATATTTCCAGATTTGGAAAGTGTTCCTATCATCTTTCATGAATTTCGTTTTAGAACAATTATATTATTCAAAAATTAATAAGAAAAACTGTATAAATATCTCTGAATAGAGCTAACCTAAATGCAATACAAACTACAATATTTTGTTTATTCTTATTTAACAAAAATATATGTAAAACCCTAAGTCAAAAAAAAATCCCACTCAAAACTCCATTGAGAAGGTTTTTGCCTGTGCTAAATATTTTAGAAATAATTTATTGAGTAGCTAGGCAATTTAATTAATTATATGCCATGCCATTACCTTTCAGCACCAGTTCAATTTTAACACTAGTTAATATTACAAACTTCAGTTTCAAATCTTATGAAGGGATAAAGCAATTACCTATATCAAAATACTTTACAGATCATACTGAACTTGAAGGAACTATGAAATGATGCTATGACACAAGTAATCAATTTTTTAAATCAAATTTTGTTTTTAATAAAATATACTTCAATAAATAATTTGAATATATACAGTAAATAAATTTACTTTTTGTACTGTTTGCTTAGTCATTCTTATGTATATGTATGCCCGTTTATATCCTGAATTATTTCAAAAATTGTAAACAAACTGTTGATATTTTTCAAGACTTTTGAAATAGTGTTACAACAATATTGTAATATATTTTTGAGATAAGTGAGAAATATCAATGGTTCCCATTTAAAACATGTAAAAATAATGTATTCTGGGGATGTATAAAAACAGTCCACTTTTCTAATGCTGAAAATAATATATAACATTTATCAAAAAGCACTACATTAGAAAGATTAAGTGCAGTCTATCAAAAAAAAGAATATGAACGTTTCTCATTGCTCACAGTCTACAATTATTAAAATCAAATAAAATGTATTTTATTTGATTAAATATATATTCTTTTTTAAATACATATAAATTGGATTGGTGTTGGAAGCTTTATTTATATTTATTTTCATATCATCTCCAAATTTTCCAATAGCAATCCTCAGTTTTTTCACCTGTTTTTTTGGAATAGCAAAGTTTTACATACAGGGTGATTCAAAACTAATCGTTCAAATTTCGTGGATATATCTCAGGATATATCTTTGTAGGATCAATTCACTTCTCAGGAAATCAATTTCACATAGGAAAGTATGTCTGCAAACTTCATCTACTTGGACAAATGAAGTGAACACAAGGAAACAGTGAAGTTAAGAGGCAATGAATGTTATCTTATTTTCAATAAGGTAAAAGTGCATTCGTCACCAGTAAGTGCTCAAAATTGCGACCATTTACACGGAAACGGGATTCACAATGCCATTGCATCGACACCAAGCATTTTCAAAAATGCCTACCATATTACGGACAAAGCGTACGTCATATCCGCCGAGATATGTGGTATCAACATGACAGAGCTCCAGATCATGGCAAAATTGTTGCGCGTGCTTATCTGAATCGAACATTCGGAGCTCAATGGATCGATCCTTTGGTCACCGGCCACCTGATTTATCACCCATGGATTTCTTTTTGAACTGGATCTTGGAAGACCATATCTACGAGACCCTCGTCGACAGTGAACTGAACTTGCAGGTATTGTTCGTGATATGCCAACGTTTTTGAAAATGTTGTCAATGCAAGGTACAGTGAATCCTGTTTTTGTGTAAATGGTCACAATTTTGAGGACCTACTGTGAACATGTATTTTATCTAGTTGGAATAAAAGTACATTCGTTACCACCTAACTGTACTGTTTCCTTGTATTGCCTTCAGTACATTTTGTACATGCAGATGACGTTTGTGGACATACTTTGTTTCCTGATGTATTTCCTACCTCCACACGAAATTTGAACGATAAGTTTTGAATCACCATGTATATTCATATGCAAGCTAATTTATTCTGGAGAATTTGAATTTGTATTCTAAATTTTGCATTATCATTTTTTATTTAAAAAAAATAGAGTTAATATGAATTTTAATACGATTGCGACTTCAAGTACAAACAAAAGTGCATACAATTTTAAAGACCACTTTTCTAATATCGATTTTAATATGTAGTAATTAGATTCAGAGAAACAGGCAGCATTTGAATACTCTTTTGATGGACTTTACAAGAAATTCATAACTATTAAAGAGCGTTACAAATTCCACTTAAACTTACCATTACAAGATGCATACAGGTTTTGTGGAGGTGCATCTTGAATAATATCAGAGCTTCTGAATGCCATTTCAGGTATGCTAGGTAAGCCCAAAGATGGATCTTCTAAATGGCGATAATTTTGGGGGTGAACTCTTTTAGGAGAATATGACCCTGGCTGAAATGCGACGGGCAAATGAACAGGTTGACTGACAGGTCTCTTTCTAGAAAACTGTCTGCTGACAGGATTAACCTTTGGCAACTATAGGAAAGTCAAATGTTAAATATAGAAATGAATTCAGAAAGATAATTTTAAAGAATGTTTATTTTTTATTTATCATTCTAAAATGTGAAACAATTTTGTCAGTAATAACATTCCATGATATAATTTATTTATGATCACCAGTTTTTTAATTAAATAGAAAAAAGCTTTTCACATGCATAATAACCAAATAATCTAATATCGTCTCTTATTTTGAAGACATATGAAAGGTATTGAATGCAAGCGGTGAGATTTCAATCTTATGAAAAAGTCAGTATCAAAGCTAGCATTCTATTCTGCAACTTCCAAGGTACATTATATGAAGATTTGATCTTCTATTATCTTCAATATTTCTTACATTGATAGATGCGAAAATTATTTTATCTCTCAGACAATGGAATTAGAAATATTATGTATACAAGAGAAATTTTATATATTAGAGCGTTCATTAATCGAAAATCTATGTATAAATATCTCTACTATCTACTAATACTATAAATATATCTACTATCTATATCTATCTATGCATTTATACATTATTTATTTAAATTAGCACAAAAATGATTTTTACACTGCTTTAAATTACAAAAATAATTTTTGTAATCCAATGATGCCACTTAGTTGCTGTAAAATTCTTTATTTTAGATTTAATTAACCTTTAAACACGTTTTTAAGTATGTTTCACAACAATAATTTCACTGTTGTAAATGAAACTGAAACAGTTTTCAATGTTTTATGTGAATTATTTGATCACATGATTTTTTCCACTATTGAAAACTAAAGAAGGATATTGTTTATATATCTACGTAGTTTACAAATCAAATAAAGATAAAATAAGAAAAAAAATTGAATTCTGCTATCTTAAATTTCAAGTTATCATGTGAGAACATTTTTTCAATGAATTGCTTAGAGCTAGAAAGCGATATTTGAAACTCAGAATCGAAACGGAGGCGTTTTGCGTTGAACGTTGACGATTGTGATTCAGAATCCAAATTCTCAATCGCAACGTTCTGTGTTTGAAGTTGAGTGTTGCGATTGAGAATCTGGAACACACTGCATACGTTTACGCTTTCTTCGTTCTCGTTGTAAAGCTATTTTACGTTCATGTTTAATTCGATCAGCTTCTAATTTTAAATTTTCTTCATTCGTTTTTGTGGATTGAAGGTTTTGTCCCTGAAGGTTTGATTGCAGGTTTTGTTCCGGCCTCTGCTTGCTCTTTCGTTCCCTTTCTTTTTCTCTTTGCAAGTCTTCATCGGGAGAAAGCTTAGGACACCCCATTTATGATTTATTCATAGTCAACGCGATTTCAAGCTTCACCCCCCCCCCAACTAAAACAACATCATGTTTTTTTTTTTTTTTTTTTTTTTTTTTTCCGTTCTTGTTTTCGGTTCTAGGCTCCTAACAACGTAAGCGACGCAAATGTGGTATCGTTTGATAGAAGACATCGAGTAGAGTGTATTTTTGCAAAAACTAGTCAAAAACCTCGCTCGAAAATTCAAATTTTTGCAACTTTGAGAGTCCGTAATTCGCGAATCACTCGGAGTAGCAACGTGAAACTCGTATCGTTAAGTGCATTTCGACAAGTACTATCCAAGCAAGTACCAGCAAATGCAATGCAACTCGAATTTGTAAATTTCGAGACCTGATCTCGGAACCTATCGAGACCAGAGTTTCGGTAAAAATGTCATTCGACTCTAATCATCGAGACGAGTGTTTAGACGTGTCGCACTCGTCTCTACGTTGCATAGAATCCAAAATATAACAACTCCCGTCTGACCGGAAGCTGACGTCATCGACATCCCAAGACCCATAGGAACTCTATGGTATCGATCCGACATTGATTTGACCGAATATTAAGCAAAATCCGTACTGCTCATGCGCAATGGATCCAAAATTTTGGGGGTTTAGAGCACCCCCGGGGTTACTTCTAAGTGAAAACGCCATGTCTTTCATGACCGTACAATGTGAAGACTATGAGGAAATAAAAGTTCACACAACTAAGAAATTAAAGTGACACTAGTGTTTCAGTGACCAGAAAATAATTATTTTTAAAACACAATTAAATAAAAATAATACGCATACACTTTGTTAGTTAAAACACTTTCTTAGAAACAAATTTTTCTTTCGATTATATGGATAGCAATCGTTACTTCAAACGGGATCAAAAACTAGACTATAAATTTTTCAGAGACAGAATAATTATCACTTTAAACAATAAAAATCTATTTTATTTTTATTTGTATTAAAAAAAATTATTTTAATAAAAATATTATATTTTAAATAAACTTTTAAAAAGACACTCTAAACATTAAAACAAATTATATCCTAAATATGATCTTAAATGTGAATTAAAAACATTTTTGCAAATAATGCACATTAATTCAATTGTTTTAAACTATTGTTTCTAGACTTCCTTATATATGAATTAAATTGTTAGTGTTTTAAGACCAGCAACAAATTCTTTAAAAATAAAATAATCTACATTATATTATCCTTTAATTTAAAATTTTATACTGAGCTTTTCAAAATGCTTTCCTGTATTTTTGGACACAGAAAACATTTTCATTGTGTGTAATGTAAATTATACTCAATCATCCATCCATAACTCAAAATATAACTACACAATTATGTATAAATTTTTTTTTATTCTCAATGTTAATACATTAACTAAGATCTTTTAATAAATAGTTATTATTATAACTTAATCGATTTTAAAACATATGAATGTTTTTATTAAGATATTTTACAATTCATAATTACAATGTTATTACAGAAAGAAAAATACAAAAAACTGCAATTTATATCATGTCTGTTATTTTATTTTATTTATTTATTTATTTTTTTTTTTCATGCTCAACCTCTTTTGCAGGCATTGTTTCTTACAACTCAATCATGAAAATTTTACTATTACCTCAAAGAAATTGAAAAAAAAATTCAAAAAGAAAGCATTGCTAAATAAGTTTAAATGAAAGTCCATTAAAAATAACAGTTAATAAAATTTTTATAAATATTTTTGCTTGAAAACATACAAATAATCTAAAAGAAGGCTGTAATCTATAGGTTTTGATGACAATTTGAATTTAAGAAATAACCAATTCTACTTGTAATGGCAAATTCCTGCTTTTGACTGACACCATATATGTAATATGATAATAACGTGATAATAAAAATTACATTATGTACAATTTATATAATACATAATAAATTTAATTAATAATACATTTTTATTATTGTATTAAATAACATGTTTGCTTTTTTCAAACATGGCAAATAATAAAATAAAATTATTTTGGGTTTTGTTATTTCTCAAATTTACTACCTAATGGCTCTATTGGTATTTAATGAAAAATTAATTAATAACTAATTAATTAGAAAGTTCTAAAAAATATTAAATTATTGTATATGCATGAGATGTATTGCATGTATCTACTGAGATATATTGCATGTGCATATTGATGTAATACAAGTACAAAGTTTCAAACCTCAAGAAATGAATACAAAATTCAAAAAAAAAAAAAAATCAAGTTTTTACAAGCATGAAACAACAATAAAAAAAATGCTCACTTCTTTGCCTTCTTTTAAGGGTACAGATTGTGATCGAGTAAGGATTGATTGGCAGATATCATTTTTGATTCCAATTGTGCGAGTAGATACTTGATTTGGTTTTGTACCCAAAAATACCACAGAATCGCTACAATAATAAAAACAAAAAAATATCACTGAATAAAACTTTCCAATATAATTTGTATTACATACAAAGAGAACATTAGCTAAATAAGGAAATTTTTCCGTATTCCTAACGAGTTTTCAATAATTAAAGAAACTGCTTTTATTGTTAAAATTCAGTGTAAAAAAATTTGTAAACTGCATAAAAGAGAAGTAATATGTTCCTTTTATATAAAATTTTATTTGATAATAAAATATTCTACATATGAAATACAAATTAAGTTTCATTTTGGAAAAAATAATCTATTAAATATAATTTTCAAAGAATACAAATTTAAAGGGATAAACAATAATTGAACAAATATATAGAATTGAATAATTAAACAGCATTTAGCTATTCTTTCTTTTCAGTAAACATTGTGACAAAATACTAAATCAATTTTAACACATTTTTAAATAACAAGAAAAAAATTATTTAGAATATACCTATGGAGCATTGTTCCATTTCCTTGTTTCATAGAACTGTCATCAGGACTAGAATTATCAAGACCTGCAATGATGAGTAAAAAATAATGCACAAAAGTTTTCATAAAAAGTTTCATACACTCTGCAGCACAAATAAAGAATAACCAATAAATAGAAAAGCACTTACAATAAGCTTTTTCAGGTCTTCCTCTGAGTTTACAACAGTGCCAAACAATGAGTGCAGTTAAAATCACAATAATTAAGCCAGCTGCACCTAATTTAGTATTAAAGAAAAAAAAATATATGCCCATTGCTCAAATTGAAAATCGGATTTAAAAAACATATCAAGTGGAAAAAAATTAGAAATAAGTATTGTCTAGATTTGAAATCATCAAAATTCTTTACATTTTTATAATGAGATGAGTTTCATGCTAATTTTGCACATTTTAATTGATATTGGTTTTTATTTAAAGTGGAAAATAATATTTCCTCACTTACATATTAACCACAACTGTATATTTATTTAGTATATTACTATGTGTTTTCCCATTGCATCACAGAAGCAATTTTAGTCTCAATATAAAAGAATAAAAACTTGCTTAATAAGACAATTTTTATATTAAAAAAGATTTCCATAAATTTAGGTTCTTTATTTACAGATTTTATTGCTGAAAAGGGATGCATTTTTTTGTCATCTTTTATATATATTGCCAGTACAGAAAAAAAAAATGGAATTTTTGTAATTTCTTTTAAGAAAATATAGTCTTAAGCAATACAGCATGCTAATTCGCTAATAAAAATGCTTGCTTTCTAAAGCATCATGTTCGATCTTAGAAGTAATTCAAAAACGCTAGAACAAAATGTCTAGTAAATTTTAAATTTTTTCTTGCAAGTGTTCCAGAACATTCTAAAACTCGCTAGTAATGAACGATATAAATAAAGGCATTTCAAATCGAAACGCTATCTCCTTTCCATGTGAATACAGCTTGCATAGTAAATCAGCTGCCTAGAAATTATCGAATTTTTACAATTCTAAGCTATATATGCAATTCATAAACAATTAAATATATTTGTGAAATTTACACAAAACTTATTTACCTTGGTAAATAAAATTTAGACAAAAAAAAATTAAATTAAAATCTATATATTTAATCCTTTTAACGCCGATTTTTTTTTAAAAAAAATTAACATATATTAGTTAATTTAGTTTCCTGAAAACCATAAAAGTTAACGCGCAAAATTCTAATCAAATTCTGCAACAAGGAAGAAAACAGAATCTTGTGGCAATTACGATCATTATGTCTGCAGGTAAAAAAAAAGAAACTTCAGTTCAAAAAAAAAAAACTTTAAAACATTTTTTTCGTTAAAACGAAAAAATATTTTCAGCAATTTACCTATAGCAGCTCCAATTAAAATGGTGAGATCATTAACACTAAATCCCAGTAGCATCCTCGGTTCAGCTATACCCGAAGACACAGAGGAACTGTTGGTAGTTCTGTCCATGTAGGCCAACATCGTAACACTTTGTTGCAGAATTATTTCCCTATATTCGTGAGAACCAGATGCCTCCTCTTCAAGGTCCCCTATAAAAATATAATTCTACCATTAAAATCATTATTTATTTCATCAACAAACATTATAATAATTTTTAAAAAAAATAGGTTAAATGCCTAATCATACGCAATTGCAAAAGTGGGAGCTATCTCCATATTACTTCACTGCCCTGAATATAAGTGCTTGAAACACAGTTCGTCTTAAGGTATTCCCTCGTATCATGGCCATTGACAAGCTGAATATAAGGCACAATGGCCCGTGTGTTTTCATTGTTATTGAGGTAGAAGAATTCACTTTTACAAAGATTGATCGGAGACTAACCCATTACCGTCTTGTTACCCGTACACAAAGGAAACACGGAGTTGCTTTGGTATGCTTTAAACAACAAATGCAATTCACGCTTTTTACAGAACAGGACTTCTAAATTTTGGGTCTTTCAGATACAAAATTCATGTAAATTCCTAACTCCTTCCTCATCTGATATTCCTCACTATTTATTTGTTAAGATTCTTGACATAAAATATTTGATTATTTTTTTAAAATAAACTATTTTAATAGAATTTTATTATAACTGTAGTTTATTAAAAATGCTTTTCTTGTTTATTTTCAAAATGTGAGACCACGAAATATTATTTTTACCTGAAAATGGATATGGAAAATGTTTATTAAAAAGCCTGCCATAGAGAATTCAGCCAAAGTAGGAAATATCCGTTGCAAGTTTTTTTCTAAAAGCCTTTGCTTAAGAGTGTTTCCGTGATTAAATATTTGTGTGAAATCTGAAGTATTTAAGAATACAAAATGTTTATTTATTCAGTTTAATGTCTTGCGTTTATGCTATTCAAGGTTTATTTAGATATGGACTTGGAATCATAAAAACATAACGAGAGAAAGACAACTTTGCTTCTCAAATTTTCACATCACTCCAAAATATAATTTTTCTCTACCTTCTCAAAAAGTAATTTAATAAAAAAAATTGATCGTTTTCTGTAAGGAAAATTCCTTGTCTTTCATTTTGCAATTCTTATATTATTAAATTTGACATAAATAAATGCAATTTTTCAAACATTTTTTTTATTAAAAAATCTTCCCGGTTTGATTGACGCCTAGGTATTTTGCATAAAACTTTGGAAAATGCGGAAGGAAAACGTTAAAATAAAATATACTTCTTTTCTTTCTATGACATTCTGCAGAATGACTGAATATGAGATAAAATCAGTAATATGCAACTTGATGAGCATAATTCGAGATAATTTTTTATGTTAATAATTAATTAAATTTTGAACTGTTTTATTTTAAAAAATTTCTATCCTTGGAATCAATATGAAAATAAAAATGTGAAAAAAATATATTGTACAGGGAAAAAAAAAAAGAAATTAATTCGAAAAATTATACCAAATTTTAGATTAAATTGTTTGTTATAAATAAATGACTAACATTTTATATTTTAACATTCAAATGAATCTACTATTTTGATACTATTCTTCGGAATATGTAATTTCATTTGAAGAGGTAGGAAAGGAAAGGAAAAAAAGGAAAATGTAACAAAACTGTTTTATTTTTCTTTTATAATCATTTAAACAATAATTTTATTTAATTATACAGATTGGATAAGGAATTTTTAATCCATTTATATCTCGGCTAATTTTTTTTCAAAAAAAAAACTGAAAGCTCTGGAAGTTTTTATAAATAATTCAAATAAATCTTGAATTAATGTTACATGTAACAGACAAAAAATCTATATTGTATAAGTTGACTTTAAAAAAAAAAAAAAAAAAAACTATATTTTAAAAACTGTACCCAATTCGGCAGATTTCAATTAATTCAAAAATATCGTAAAATTAATTTATGATACAGATAAGAAATGAAATAAAGAGACGCAATGAATTAAATTCTATATAAAAGTTCAGATGAATACAAAATTTTGAAAAATACATAAAATGTCTCTTATTTTGAACGTTATAAAAATTTTACTGAATATATATATTTATTTTCATAATCTTATTATTATATAGTAATTATATAGTTACATATTACATATTTTATTTAGTAATAAATAAAATAAAAACAGCATAAGTACTTGTAATCATATTTTTAAAAAAAAATTGTTCTAATAACGATTTTGCAATAATTGAGAATTCAAAATATGCATTTGTAATGCATTTGTAACATTAACTTCGAATGCATTTGTAACATTAACTGAGCACAAAAGCAAAATCAAAATTTGTATAAAAAATACAAAAAAATGTTAAGAGAAAATATTTAGAAGTATATAGTGCGTGCGTGCGTGCGTGTGTGTGTGTGTGTGTGTGTGTGTGTGTGTGTGTGTGTGTGTGTGTTCGAATCTTTTATTTCTTTTCAGAATATACATCTTCGATTCGTCTAAGAAAGCTGGGCACATCACAAATATAAAATAATTTCCGTAATTTCTTCTTAAGGGTGCAATGAATTTCAAAAGAAATTTCATCAACTGACAAATTATTGCTCAGAATTTTTTACAATAATTTCATTATGTTATTCTTTCGTTGTTAAAAAGAATTTAGCAAGATTCACTGGAATTTTTTTTATTTGATACAGAAAAGGAAAATTTATATATATGTATAGAAGGATTTTTATGTATTGTAAAACTTTAAATTGTTCTAACTGCATAAACATTTAACAATGTCTGTGTGTGTAATTATATCTTTTAATCTAAATTAAGTCCTAATAAATTTCCTAACTTTTATCACAATTTCACCCATATTAAATTAATGCTAAAATGCTCTCTTATTTCCTGATCCAATGCCCACTTTTTTATTTAATTAATTCTGCACGTACTCTATAAAAATACCTTAGTTTTGCATTTTCTCAAGTTCCGAGTGAAGGGATAAAAATTCTTAATGCTTACCACATCCTTTTAAAAATATCTAGATTTCCCTATCCTAAATCGACACGTGTCAAAGAAATGTCCATCAAAATCTCATTGTAAAACCAACGAAGGGGAAACATTTTAGTCTCTTTTGTTCTTGTGTCGCGACGTAGACTGACATATTTCTTACCACGTATTCTTGTACACAAATTATGCTTACCGGGATAATATATATATATATGAAATCTTTGCTTCAAATCTAGATTTACTAAATTTTTTTTTATAAAAGATTTTAAAACAAAAAAATTATTACAATAATAATGCTCAAAGGTTTCCAATATAAAAGTTATATTAATTATACAAAACATTATTAATAAAGAATTATACGCATAGAAAAAAACTGTCAAAATTATCATTAAATACATTATTTGCATAATTATTTTAATAAAACAAAAATTAATTTCGAGCATACACTAAAAAATATTCATATTTAAAAATCTATATAAGTAAGACACAATATCAGTCAAAATCCTTATACTAAACAAATGAATAATGGAAAAAAAATCTAGCTCATGATTTCTTGTTAATAAAAGATAAGAAAAAGATCGCATTTTTGGTTAATATTTCATAACTTCAAGCATTCTCTGTAACTTAAAGCAAGACACCAGTTTTTTCTTTATTTCGTATATACCAATTGTGACTCTCTGACATCAGGGTATAATAGCATTTATTGCTAACAGTCCCAATTTCTTCATTTCAATAATCTTAATAATAAATTATATTCTTTGATACAAATGCACTGAAATATGGAGAATTGCAAAGAATCTTTCGTTACCATCTCACAAAACCATTAATCAATAACAAATTAAAAGACAAACACAGATTCCTTGTGGAATTCCACAAAGGTTTAGACCTCAATTTAACAATCGATCTATAGAAATCCGACCTACATCGTCGAAAAAATGGAGCACACTAGTGAAGTAAATCACCAATCGTAAAGTATGTCAAAAAAAATTCCATTCTATTCATAGCTATAAACCTTTGCAGAAACGATAGGGAATTTTGATTTATCATAAAACTTTGTTCTCCTCCCAAGTACAGAGTTAACAATACTCATTCAGGTAAGCAGGTAGAACAAAGAAAGCTGTCACTCTCAGAAGAATATCAGTTATGTGAATAAACCAAAATATATGGGTAATAACATGCTATTATAAAACAATGATTCAGTAAAATATTTTATAATACCCACTTTTGGCGACCAGCTGTTTCGCCTAAAATACTGATTGTGTTAAATTCCCACCTTAAGCATAATATTGATATTCAGGATTCAGTAATAAATATTAGAGCCCAGTTATTTTAATAAACATACACTTGTTCTATTTATTGAACAAATGAATCTTCCTTACGATGTCAACTACGATGACGTCACAATGTGTCCAGTAATCTGCCTTTTAATTGCATGCCATCCTTTGAGGTATGGCAACTTCATTTCATTAGATAATAAATGGAATCCTCCTTTAACTTTCAAACATAAATGAAAATCATGCGATTAAATATTGATTAAACGATGAAAACAACTTGATTTTGATGATTCAGAAAATGAAATATATTTCTGAAGATAGTGTTAAAGAATATTTTAAAAACTGTAAGACTTCTGAAAAAAACCTGACAAATAAACTGGTATCAAAAAGATAATTTGTTGAACTTTAAAATTGTGCAAAAATATACTCCCTGTTCTAACTTCAATTATTTGAATAATCGTTTTTACTTGTTCAAAATTTGAAGTTTGATATTTTTTTCAAAGTCAAGAAATCTATTATTTATTTATTACGAAATATATAATAACAATGTAAAACTAAATTAATCGGTCTTAATATTGCAAAGTAAGATAATAATTAAAAACATCAGTAGTATTTTGTGTCTTTGATATCCAATCAAAAGTCAAAAAATAATGCTGAAAAGAGTGATTTTTTTTCCCCAAATTTTCTTATGCAATATAAAGATGACGGTAATGATTATTTCTATCAACTTTTGACATTTCTACTATACACTGCTGACTAGTTGAAGAAATCGTTGTTAGCTTAACCCTTTCTAGGGCCGTGGGAAGTATGTTTCCCACCAAATTTATCAATCTTTGTATGAAATTATGTAGGTTGGCATAAGTTCTGACAAATTTTTTTAGAAAGACAGAAACTTAGATGCTTCAGTTCTTTATCTCACACAAAATGATGTGTCTTGATTTGTTACTTAATTATTAATTAACCAAATTAATTAATTAATCAAATTATATTTATCTAATAAGCTAAATGAATCCCTTTCCTAATTCTAATTTCAAGCCTAAAAATATTTTAACATAATAAGACTAGAAAAAAATGGCCCTTTAAAGGGTTAACAAAACAAGTACCATCATTACAAAATCTTTCGGACTTGTAAACTTAATTGTGAAATGAGGAAGTAAAATTGAATATGGCATAAGCATTTGATATCATAAAACATGATAGCCGAGTATACATACATGCGTAAAAAGTATAATAATAATAAAAAATTTTAAAATGCACGGTCAACTGTTTAAATTCAGTTTCTCATATTAAACTTTGACCTTTTCTCAATGTGGAAGAAAATGGTGATGGATTTAGAAGAATATCCATTTTTTTTAAAGAGATAGGGAGGACATGTCTCTTACACTTTTTGTGATTTGGAAGACAGGAATATGTAAGCTCTCACATTAAAAACTATTTTACAATTCACAGCCAATTAAAAGGCTAACATGGAACAATAATAATTCGTAATGGTAAGGAATTAAGAAAAAAATTCTTTTTATAATATTTATTTCAAGCTATAAAATTAACAAATATAATAATATAAAAATCTTATAAACAAATTGATAGTAGCATGATACAAAAAACATATTTCAGTTCTCGCAAATGTATGTATGAAAAGATGCCAAATAGTCAACACAACCAGTTGACAGCAACAATAAAAGAGCCAACTCGTATCTGCTGTAAACAATATGCTCGTTAAATTGTCAGAATTAAAAATTTGCTCAGGAAAATACATAAAATTATCAAGAAATATCTAATGTTAAATAGAAGGTCAAATTATACAGGCACCCTCAGTAATTGTCAAATAGTTATTCTTCATCCAAATAGAGATGGTGATAATGGTTATTTAGAAACTATATGACTTATAATATGATTCATTATGAATTAAAATTAATCAACTGTTTATTAAATACTCCGCTAGATGTAATTTAATACAATCTGAACAATCACATTTTTTTTCTTCAAATAACAGTGTTTTTAAACCATGGGTTCAAATCTCTATTACACAAAACCATTATGCATGTTGTACCCAGTGATTAATGAATATAATCCCAAATCAAAATTCCCATGCATGGAAGTTAACAGAGCGAAAAATTAACATCAAAGCCGTCTGCCACAGTTCAAAAGATAACGAAGTCCCTTTCAATTGACCATAGTGTTCATATAACTTTAAATTAAAATTTATTCTTGCAAAGGAAATTAGGTCTGACATTGCAGAATATAATTCTTTAAGAACCTATTCAATAAAAACAAAATTTTAATAAAAAAATCGAAGAAATTTAAATAAAGTTTAAGTAAGGTAAATATTATTTACGGTATGTCAATTTTCACAAGTAAATCTGAAATGAAAAAAAAAAGAATCGATATGCAAAAGAAGAAGAAATTCTTAAGTTACAAATACTTTAAGAGGATCAATATTTGATACCTAAATAATTTTTGCTTATATATTCATTAAATATTGCTGATTAAATCTAGAAAATATATTCTTGTAACTTGAAAAAAGATTGGCTTCTAGTCTTAAAAAAATATTTTTCTTAAATATTACTTAATACACAAATTATGTAATAACAAATTTAGACATATTAAATTAACGTCATTAAATTTGATTAAAACTTGCTTACATTTAATTATATCAATAACTAAAAAAGATTCTGCAACAATCCTTAAACTATATAAAAAAACCGTTTGTACAATTCCCAAAAAGATTCCATCAAATCAATCAATAAATCAAAGATACTCATTCAAGTTTGCAATAAAAACTACAGATTATGAAATGAAAAGAGTGATAACAAACCTGATTTCAAAATTTGTGAGTTAATCACAATTTAGCATCAAATACATCCAGCGTTTCCCCTTTATATCCAGAAATAACATCAAAACAGTAAAGGGAACAAATGAATCATCGCTGACATAAATTTTTAAACATTATTAACAAATGAAATCCAAAAATAGAACGCAATAGCAGAATTTATATCAAGAACAGTACTTTCTCTTTAGACGACTATTTCTAGAAAAATCGGAGAAAAAATCAATTTTTCTAAACAAAAAATCCCTTTCCTATAAAGCGACCTGCTGCTTTTTTGAACGCTGACAGCCATTGTAAAGCAATGGGCGCGGTACCCTAGACTGGCAGGTGTCATTCAGCCTGACAACAGAAATCGTTCGATTTTTCTTTCTAAGGGGAGGGGTCAGGGAAAGAGAATTACCAAATGATATACAGTGGGCAAAACTGGGTAAAAACACGTAATCTTCAAATAAAATGAGAAATATTTTACTTCTTTTGTTTCACAAAAACACAGTTCTTCTAAAATCAAATCCCAAATCCCCTTTATTCTCGCAGAAAATGAAATCCAGATTTTTAGGCTTATGGAAATGTGAATGATTATCCATTTGGATACCGTTTTATTTGAAAACTATTTTGCTCTGAAAAGAGGATTTCTTTTTGGAGATGCAATGAATAGTATGTAAATGCAGTAAATTTCATGAAATTAATTATTTTTTTCAGTAATATACAAACTGTTGAAAGGAATCAAGTAATTAGAGTTATAAAACAAACAAATAAAAATAAACGAATAAAATTAAAAGTATAAGAAAAAAAATTCTAGTAATTTTGAAGATTGGAGTAATTTTAAAAACAAAAGGTAAATTCAAAAGAGGTCATAAATTCTTTATTTCAGACATTACAGGCCATTAAAAATACATATAAAAGTATGAGTTTTTCGCAAACTTACGAAATTCCAGAGATAAATTTAGAAATACAAATTATTTTGACTTTTTTTTTTTTTTTTGCAACAAGTTAAAATAAAAAAAAACTATTAAATATAACAGCAAACAGAAAATATAAAACGCTTTAAAAACAATAAAATATTAAATTTGAAAGCATACAAAAAACCCCAAACGATTATAACCGTAATTAAGTGACAAGAATGCACAATTTAATATCAGAGTTATGGAATGGGATAATTTGACTCATTCGAAATTTTATAGCTATAGATATAGACAAAGAGAGAGAGAGAGAGAGAGAGAGAGAGAGAAAACTTTAAAGTTATTTTTAAAAGCATATATTGATTTTTAATTAAATAAATGAAATATATACAAATAAAAATCCATCTGTACACCTACTCTTTAATTTCATAATTCCGGAAGTGATAAAATTATTTTTACTAGTATGAATCAGGTTCACTCACCAAATGATTTTATGGCTAATTGTTTTAAATACATAAAAGTTATGTCTCGAAGAAATGAATTTCCAACAGCTGATACATAAAAATTCTAAAAATAACTGAAGCATAAGCATTCAATTTAATTAATTAATTACAAATAGAATTTCCATTCCAATAACGTAAATGAATGTTGCTAGAATGTTACTGTAAGTTGTAGAGAACAATTCTGATAAATGCAATAAAAATGACAGAGGAAAATGCATTTCAATGTTTATGTATTCAAAAACATATATAAAAATACAGTAAAATTTTCCCTAATAAATGATTTATTTTAAATGAGATTTATTTTTCCTAATATATAAGACGTCTTATGCGAATGAGTCATACATAAGACGATATTTTTATATACGAGTTAAACTGACTCATTTCAATAAAAATAAAAATGTAATCAATAGTCGCAAATCTAGTGCCAAACTGTCTCACTCAGATGCTGAGTCAAACTAATCATTTGGCACATGAGAAACGATGTCTGTCAATTCACAAATGTATCTAAATGCTTATAATATGATTTTCAGTAATTAAATGAATAACTCAACAAGATTAGCTTTTATAAAATAATTCCTGTGGGGATTTTTTCTTTTTAAATACTGCTTTTTACTAGAATGAGATGCGTAAAAAAAGATAAATGTAACAAATCCTAAGAGTAATTTTCAAACCGACACATAGTTCTTATTAATCAGGTAATGCCACAAAGTAAGTAAAAGTATTTTATAGTAACAAAATTCTGCATTTATATGATGGTATATTTCAAATGTATAGTCTAACATTTTTTTTTTTTTTTTGAAATAAACTTTTGAAATATTTTTTTACGGCTTTTCTCCAATTCTGAAATTAAACCAATTTTCTCTAAATTTTATATAACATAAGAGCTAGTTTATAAAGTTATATATTAAATATATAGAGAGAGTTTATATATTATAGTTTATAAACGGATTCCCATCCTTTTCAAGACTATCGCCGCCCTTCCCCCTCTTTAGAAGGAAAAAAAAAAACATTTTCTTCTAAACAACTTCTATAATAGTTAATAATAACTAATATTAAAATATTGTTGCCTCTAAACTTGCTATAATTCTCATGCAGGACTGCATTGCCTCTTTAGAGATCGTGTAGTCCCAACTGACAAATGAAAGTTAAGACTTTCGGGTAAAATCATATTTAAAAAAATGGAAATGCACCTAATATTTTTAATTTTGGTGACGTTTTTATTTATTTATTTTTACTTGTTTGCAATCATACACTTTATTCCTATGACACATAAGACTCAACAAATAATATTTTAAAACATTGAAAAATAAAAGATCTTCATGCGTCACATGGCGTACAGCTGGATTTCATCCTAGGTTAAAGCAGCTTTTGAAAGCAATAATAAATGACATGCCGAGAAAAAAAAAACATTCAATGCATTGATTTATAAAGTATATGAAGTTCAATGTATTGATTTCACTTTTCCTTTTAATATCAAATTGATCCTCAAAAGACGCTTTTGTTGCAAAAAACGTTAAAAAAATGAAAACTGCCTCAAAGCATTGATGTTGAATGATTGCAATGAACATTAAAAGAGAGAGTCAAAATCAAAAGTTAAGATGAGCTTAATAAACAAGTTCTAAATAAATCTGCACAAAAATTTCAATTCTTAACGAAAAGCATATTTATTTAAAAATGCACAATATAAATAGGAAGAATACACGTTTCAACCCAATGCATTTTTCCCGATGCTCGATACCCTTTATTGTTTTGGAGAAACTTGATTCTCAAGGATCATTTTCAAACTGACCAAAACGAATGACAGTATTTTTTAACCTTAGGGCGGATTAATTTACTCTGTCAAGTGCGAGTAGCTACTTATGATGAAAATTACTTCTAAACATGGAAGTTATTTCATATGCTAATTTTTGCGTCATTTAAACCTAGCTGGTAATGTCGTCATAAATGACACACCCTTTTTCAATGAATTTCGTTAAAAAGGTAAGACCTAGAATGGATTACTTCCCAGATCTATATGATGAGATACGAATTTCGTTAATAAGGTAAGATCTAGAATGGATTACTTCTCAGATCTATATGATGAGATACGAATTTCGTTAATAAGGTAAGATCTAGAATGGATTACTTCCCAGATCTATATGATGAGATACGAATTTTATATTTACTTAGAGAGTAAAAGAGAAGAAATTATCACTTCAAAGATTTCAAATCTGCAAATCTTTGTATATAATTCCCATTTAAGGTTCAAAATTTTTCACGCACACTCTTAATTGGGAGCTAGGAAGGTTTGTAAGCTCAAAAACTATTTTGTAATTTTTCTCTTATAAAACAGTGGATAGTTCATCGGTTATTGAAATTTATAATAATATAAATAAGTCTGAAAAGCATAGAATTGAAATATGAGCTTTAAAAAATATGATTAATAAGAGTCCTTTTATATGTTTCTGAAAACTTTTTTTTAACGTTCGGAACACATATATAAAATTCTTCCCACTGCGTGTGTATAGAATTTTATAACATAATAATTACAAACATTAAGCATGGTTTACACTTTTTTTTATTTATTTCTGGGATGTAATATAATTTTAAAAGAATATTTATAATGTAAAATAATTACATAATGTTCAGATTTTTCAAATAGCATGACATTCGATATTTTTCAAAATTTTTATTTTTTATAATAAAATGAAAATAAGTTTATTGTAAATATTGAAGTTTTATTCCAACTTAATAAAACTTTTAGAGTAATTTTCTACATATTTTTTCCTCGGAACGTACCGATTTGAAAGTATGAATTTGCGTATTATCGCCTCACAAGAATTTTTCAACTTGCAATTAAAAACTAAATATTTTTTTTAAAATGTTTTTATACTGTTCTATAATAAAAATAGCACACTCCTTTCATATTTCCTGTATTAAATGTTACATAAATTATAATATTTACTTTTAAAATGAACTTTTGTTTAGAGCTCAAATTTTAATGCTTTGAGAACGTATCAATTCTCTAAACAAGAGAAGTATTTTGAAAAAAATTATAATAATATTAATCAATATAAACATATGTTAATATACCAAGAAAATTTAAACAAGCACCTTTTATTATATATTGTTATAAATAGGTGATATTTTTTTCTTTTCTACAGAAGGTGGGTTTACAGATATTCTTAATGGATACTAAATAGTGTCACACTAATGGCCCCAGCCTTGGCGACCATTTGGAGATTGAAAAAACACCAACGAAAATTCTCCAGTTAGGACTTGAGATCAGGCAATTCTTCTAAAAAAAAATTCTATACTATGTACCTTAAAAAAATACCTATAGCTTTTCTGACAGAACACCGGATGTTTTTCTCATATGATCATGCATTTAGGCTTGTTATTATTATAAATTACGTGATTTAAAAAAACATTGCGCACAGAATGCAACAGCAAAGGCAAGCAAGCGAAACGGTGACAAGATAGACGATTTAAGGCTAAAGCATTACTATGCTATGTTTCGGTCTAGGGATTCAAATCTCCTTTTACTTCAATCAGCTGCTATAACGAGAAAGTTTTTAAAAAATGAGAAACTGAACAGAATTCAAGGCTTAGAAAAAATTATAGAAAAGAATGGAATCTTTCAGTTTCAATAATTTTCTGTTCCAATACTTTTTAATATAAGCTAATAAAAAAAATCCCTTTAATATAATAATAACTCCGCAGTTTTATAGTGAAAATTTTTGAATATTTTGTAGTGAATTTTACATTTATTGAAAATCATTTAATAGTAAGAAATATGTCGTCTTTTATTCAAACAGCAAAAAAAGACTTTATATATTTTCAATACAAAGGGCAATGAAAGATTTCAGTACCCGAAAAGAAAATTATATTTCGAGTTCTCAAAACGAAGGATGCAAATAATTCCATTACAATCCCCTCCCTGCACTGAATTGCATTTTAAAGCTGCCTTATTTTTGTTGAAAAATACAACCACTAAGGTTATATAGCAAACTTTTTAAAAAAATCCCATTACGGCATTTTAATTTTTCATTGTAATATAACAAAAAAAAATAACGCTCAGAAAATAATTAGAACAAATACAATTAATATATAGAGATTGACGTTGTATCAATTCATATCAGCATAAATATTAAGTGAAGTGAGAACAAATCAACCCGATTAAATTAGTAACAATGACATTATATGAATTCATATCAGGATAAATATTAAGTGAAGTGAGAACAAATCAAACCAATTAAATTACTGAGACTGCCGTTATATCACTCATATCATGATAAATATTAAGTGAAGTGAGGACAAATTAAAACAATTAAATTACAGAGACTGAAATATATCAATTCATTACACGATAAATATTAAGTTAATATTTAAGAAGCGAATCATGCAGCATTCACTGAAAGCTGTCAGATAATTTTAATTTTCTTTAAAGCACTTTATTAAAAAAAAAAAAAAAAAACTTTAACATAGAGAACATGAAATAATAACGACTTGAAGTAGAAAAAAGGAGCAAAAGAAAAGAAAAGGGAAAAAACAATCTCCATAGACATTATTAACCGACATCACAACATAAGTTTATTTTCTTAGCAAAATACTCTAAAGAAAATGCATACCAATTTAATAAGATGCAGCAAAAAATAGTGAAAAGCGTGATGCCAAAAAAAAAAAAAAAAATCCACTATGCTTTTTAATAAACCCATATTGAAGATCATAAGAATTTATTAAAATTCCTTACTTTATTTTGGAATACCCTTCTTTACGCTCTACCAATGCAATTTATCCACTCAAATTCCCTTAAAGAATTTTATATCAAAATCTAAAGAGAATGAAAATTTATAGACTTCCATGGACGTTCCAATTTTGGTATATGCATTGCTGAAGCAAATTATACACCAGATGTTTTATCGACGTACTACAAAGTAAAATATATTCGCAAAAATTTTGGCAGCAAAACCTTTCAAGAAAACAAGATTCCCGCTAAAACCATAAATCGATAAAAACACCATCTAGGATTTTTTTTCCCCCCATTCATTACTCTCAGAGCTCTGAATGAAGAGAAGCCAGCAAAGATACCGACTTCCGTGATAAAAAGCTGTTTCTTCTATCCAATCGGAAAAAAAAAGGGAAATCTCTAAATGGATTTTGCATGACATATAGTCACTGGAAACGACAATTGATTCTTAATACATTCCGAAATGATAAATAATTTATAAAATGTCAGTAAAATTGTACTAACGAATTAAGAACAGCGATGAAAGAAAACCTAAATTAGGTCTCCGAAGCAATTATGCAAAACATGGAATTATCCACATGGCGAAATTTCATTAGAAGTAATAAAATGAACATTCTAATACATAGTACAACATATACCCATCTAATATTTCAAAGATGCTCGTTGACATTTTCGCTGTTTCATACATAATTAAAAGAATACAAAGAAAAGAATTGAGAGTTACTTGATTAGAAGGAATTAGAGGTCTTAACATCCATTTATTGCTGTAGTTGAAACGATATTAATATCATGATTCAATGTCTCATAAATTTGGAATGCGCTTCACGAATTATCATTTTAAAAATGCTAATTATTGTATGCCATTTACTCGGCTCATAATACTACCAATTGAATTTTCTTCCCTCGACTCTTTCATGTACTTACACAATACAGAGCGGTTTTTACTTAATTTTATCATATAGTAAACAAAATCAGATATCATTTATGACCTCTTCTAGTTGATGTATCAGATAAAACAAATCTATTTTTTAATATCAACACTACATACTGAACTCCATTTAGCTATCACATTTAAGTTTCTGGGATTGCTGATTTGAGGGGATTGTTACGGAGTGCTTGAACTCCGGGTTCTTAACTTCCAGATATAACAGGTGAATAGAATAATGACATAGCTTTTAGTTTAGTTATATTAGCGTCCAGTTTTAAAGATACACTAGGGCTATTTTGGCACGGACCTCGTAATTTTGGACCGCGGTCAAATGACGAGGAGATACCTGAGCTGGCACCTCACCCCCTCTCCAAAACTTCCGCACCACACCAGCAGGTGAACGTTTAGCCCCGACAGATTTAATGTACACCAGACCCTCTTACACGACGATTCTTCGGTGGAATTAGGTCTCGAACCTGAAATCTTTCAGTTCCGAAGCCCAGACCTTACCACTAGGCCACAACGGCCCCTATAATGACATAGAAATGAAATTATATAGGAAGTGGTTGTGCAAGAAAAATGAGGGATTAACATATTAGATAACAATTAACTAATAAATAGTAAAAGGAAAAAGGAAGAGAAGAAAAAGAAAATTTACGTAAATGAATTTCGGCAAATTCGGTCCAGAGTCAAGTAAATGGCAAAGCTATGGTAATGTCTTAGACATGAAGGAGATGACGGGATCACTTAACATTTTTTGGGAAGAGAAGGTAGTAATCAATTTTTTTTATTGCGATTACTATCCTTTATTGTTGATGATTATCGTTTTTGTCGGCTTTTTTCAAAGAAACTTGTTGACAGTTTCTTGTGAAAGTCTTCATGAAGGTAGTTTTGCATCACGGCATGTTACTGATTTGCCTAACCATGAGTTTCTGGGATACTGAGTTCACACTTCGTGGATTGATAAACAGTCTACTCTTTGACAAACATGGTCCAAAATTCGACACAAATCTACAATTTAAGTGTGAGTGATGTACAAAGAAATCCAGTATCTCAGAAACTCTGAATAAAACATAGCCGTATTCACATCAGAAAACATAATAAAATAGGACCAAGAGGATAAATAAATCTGAAGAAAGAGAAGAAAAAGATTACGTCAAGGAGTTGGAATATAATGTGACCAAAGAGACGAATCAGAAAATCTTATTGGAGCACGACCAATCGATATCACATCAGAAAATATGAACCACATGAAACCAAGATCACAGCAGAAAATATGAAAGAAATTATATCAAAGCCATCACATCAAAAAAAATAGATAGAAAAAGGTTTATCAAAAATCAAACGAACTAGCAAAATTAAATCAGCTAACTTTTGCAGTGATATTTCCATGATTTTATTTCTAAATTATCCGCAAATGATAATCGTTTTCAAATTTTATATAAATGAAAAATATCCCCATTAAAAAAAATTCAGTGGAAACCTTACTGTTTAAAAGGATTAGAAATTTAAATTAGGAAGAAATAAAAAATCAGAAAAGTCAATCAAAAAGAGCAAAGTATTCAATTGAATCCACATTCGGATAAAAATTGAAATTTTCATCAAACAATTTCTGTCATCTGAAAAATCAAATCCAAGAATCCTACAATTGAAAGAACTTTAATTTGGTTGCGATAAGAGAAAATTATTCAGCAGAAGCATTTAGTATAACAGCGAAAATGGATTAAAAAAATTAATTTGTCACTGATAAAATGAAATCGAATGATTGAAATTTCATATGAAAGTTCACAATAAAAAATATCAAATTTCGAGTTTCAAATTAATCTCTCTTTTTTTAACTTTTAAAAAATCGTTTTACTTTAATTCCTTAATTTTACATTTAGCTACTTAAAAAAATAATATATCGTCAATCAATTAGATTTTTTAAATTTGTCATTGATAAAATAAAATCGATGATTGAAATTTCATATAAAAGTTCACATTCAAAGATATCAAATTTCGAGTTTTAAATTAATTTCTTTTTTTTATCTTTAAAAAAATCGTTCTAATTTAATTCCATAATTTTACATTTTGCTACTTTAAAAAAAATAATCTATCTTCAATCAGTTACATTTTTGTTACATTATTTAAAAATTATCAAAATATTACAAATTTGAATTTTTATTGTCAGATTTCATAAATGATTGATTCGATTAATCACGCTCAAATCGAAAAAATTCAATTTGTGCATCCCTTTATCGAATATGATATTTCGTAATCTCCGAGATGAAACAATTCTTTTCAAAGAAATAAAATAGTTTGAATATATATTTTACCGAAAATTAATCTCTTTTAAGTCGCTACATTAAATTGAAAAATAATTTGTTTACACCACACACACAAAAAAAAAAAAAAAAAAAAAAAAAAAAAAAAAAAAATGACGGGGGGAACAATTTATTGCTTTAAATTATTTTTGCTGGCAGTTTTCAGAACATTGAAGAATCAAAACAAGAGTAGGAAAAAATGATTTATGTATATTCGTGAGAGAATATGAAATAAAAAATACGATTAATCTACAAAAATATGTATTGCCCGTAGTTCATTTTTCAGAACTTTCACAAGATAATAAATTACTTTTAGTTCAGAATGTGTAATATTATGTTTTGATAGATTCTGTACTAAATCAATTTTGAAAGCTTTGCATTCAAAAAAATATTTCTTAATTCTATTAAAATGAACATGCAATGCAAGTTGCATGCTATTTAATTCATAAGTATTTAAATATAAATCTATGTGGAGCTTGCAGTTTATAATATATTATCTTGGAAGCAATAAAAAAAATCTACTGATTAAATTTGAAACGGAATTACGATAAATTGTTTTGAAAAACAGCCAAGATTTAGTCAATTTAATTGTAATTTTAGATATGCTTATTTTTCCATTTATTGTAAAAACAATCAAAAGATTGATTGCCACTTTTGTATTAATAATGAATTTAAATTTTGGGAATTAATACTGTCTACGATTCCGATTATATTAGAATTAGTTTTTCATTGTTTAATCTATGAAAGTATTTAGTAAATAAATATTTAACCTACGATTTAAAACAATAAAATTATGAGAATTCTCCCCTCCTTTCTCTCGTTTATTTCAAAATATGCAGGGTTTTGATATTTGGTATAAAACCAACATAAATTTCATTTCCAGTTTGTTTTTTCGAATCGTGATAATAAACGGCGATAAATTAAAAAAAAAAAAAAAAACTTTTTTTATCACTCAAGGAGGGCGAGATTCTTCTAAAAGACGAAGTTTTTGATGATTAACAATTCTTTCTTTATCTTTTGAATACGTGAAAGTAAAAATGCAAAACTAGGTTTTCCATGTTTTCTAGGTTGAACTATGTTTTCAGTCACAATTTGCGGGTTGTAGCTCAAATATCAGTAAGATTAAAATCAACTTCCAAATTTAAAAAATAAGTAGGTATATTGCTATAAATCAAATATGATTAATTTTAAAAATTTTATTATGTTATAAGATCTGGAACAAACATTTTAAAGGTCCTTTCCTGATACTTAAATCTGGATTAATCAATATTTCATTTACGTCACGTAATGGGCATTTAAAGATGCTTCAAGGATTTGATCAAACAGTTTTTAAAGGGTTAGTCAAATTTGAAAGTCCTCTAAGCCAATTCTTTGAACCATGGTCAATTTCTCAAAAAAAAAAAATGTGCAATCAAAAGGGTTAAGCAACACAATTTATTCAAGTATTTACTTTCCGTGATTGCTAATACTCAGAAGATTAAGCTCAGAGGCAAAGAAGATTATATTTCAGTACGTAGACTTTTAAGCATGAATAATACTCAGCTCACTTCAGGCGATTCTGTAAATTCCAGTCATCTTTGTTTGATGTTAATAGAACTAAACTATGCAGTTTATCAAATGCTGGTAGGTAAAGAGTAGAATTTTTAATAGTGAGTTGCCTTCTAAGACTTTTCACTTATTAATATTTATAGGCTAGATATGTTAATTTAAAAATTGTTCAAAACTTTTTATAATGCAGAACAGTGGACCTAAAATTTCTTGATTAGTAGCTGCTGTCTAAGAAATTAATTAATTAAATTTTTAATTAATTAAAAACTAATAAACATTTTAGCATTTTTTCTCAATAACTTTGGAGCATAAAAATCCTTTTTATACCAACCTAAATTTCAAAAATTAGCTTTTCAGTCATACTAATTTCATTTTCACGTAATTTTATCTTTAATCAATTTTTCAAGATTATTTTTAAACAAAATTTTATAACAATAGTTTTTCTTTGCATAGCAACCTTGTGCAACAAAATGAATCAAAAACAGTACGCGAATAATCAATACTAATATTTTAATAGCTCTCATGATACTAGCAATAATTAATATCAGATATTTTTAAATTTACCTTCTCAATTTATTACAAACTGTTGCTTTAACACATTTCAAACACGGTGTATATTTTTTAAACATAATAACAGTTTCAGGCATGCATTCTTTCTAAATTTAGTGATTTGAAAATCGTTACATGTAAAAAGGAACGGTTGATGCAGTCAAATTAAAACAAGACAGACGAATCAAACTAAAACATTATCATGATTCGATATGTCAGACTAGATTTTCGAATTCGAATTGTTTCGTTTCCCCACTCCTCTATCAGAGAGCTTTTGGGTATTTTATTAAAATTACCCTTTCTCAACAACAAAGTATATTATATATATATATATATGCTAACTTTTTTTTTTTAATTTCCTAAAAGGAAAGTTGAAGAAATTTCTTTGACACGGAACACCAAAAAGCAGTACCATTTTGTAAGTCGCCTCCCTGTCAGTATTCGAATAAATGTAATACAAAACACTCATTAAATGTCATATATTACTAATATGATTAATGTTTTTCGCCTCTATTTCTTTATTTCCTTTTGCGGTTTATATCCCTCGTAATTACGAATTTCGCACATCATTAGCATTAAAAAAATAAGACTTATAACGAAAATTCCAGAAAAACCACAAATGTGGTATCGCTCAAAAAGCCACACGCAACCCAAATGTGTGCGTCAATGAAGGCCAATTTTAATTCCCCCTCCCTCCTTTCTATCTTTTTTTCTTCCCTTCTATCGAACGAGAGAGTCTCGAATTAGAAATTCAAAACTCTCAATTCTAACGATATCAAGTAATGCAAAAAGAAACTGAATTTTGAACGTTTTGAAAAGAATCTGAAACGAGCTATCATGTTATTTATGTTTATCATACATCATGTTTAACATTTTCACTTAGTTTTTGATAAATTTCAGGCATACTCTATTTAAAATTTATTCCTTTATTTTTTGCCAATTCTCGAGATGATTGTTTTATTTCATTTATATAAACTGCATAATGTTTATAAATCAATTACCTTTTTACCTATACACATAATTAGATTAATTTTTAATAAAAAAATCAAATTAAAATTTTGAAAAGTCCTTTTACGGATAGCACCCTTTATTCAAGAAGTATATAGTACCAAATTTGGTTATTTAAGATCCAATGGTTTGCCCTGTTAAGTATTTTGAATGATTTTTTTTCATCGTTATTAACCACATGACGAAATTGACAGTATGTTACTGGTCGTTTCAATATCTTGAGACGACCATTTTTCGCCGATTTTATCTCACTAGGGGGTGAGACGTGGAAGAATGAGCATATTTCCGAAATTCTCCATCATTCATTGACCTTGATTCCTGCCCTATTAGATATTTTTTCGTTATTTCTTTTTCAAATGTATATGAGAATCGTGTCTTTTCTGAATTTATTATTTTATTTTAATTTAATCTGCGAGTATTCCGAGTTTACTTTATTTTTAAGTGTAAACATCTCCTTTCATCTTTCCTCTTACCCCTATTTTGAAGAAATAAATTCATCCTAACCCATACGCAAAAGCGCGGACAATTTTACAATTACATTGGCAAACAATAGTTAATAAACATCAAAAAGTAAAAATTTTGATCTCTTGAGTTGCACCAATAGATATTTTTATAACATTAAATGACTGGCAACAGTAACAGTAAAAAAAACCCATTAAAATTCAACCTAAATATCAAACTGAGAAGAATCTAATTCCATATCTGTCATTAATATAAACGGATTAATAAATATTTTTCGATGGAGTAAGTCTTTAAACCAGTCCTCCGTAACCGTAGCTCGGAGAGACATCCATCCGCATGAGTTCCAGTGGAACTGAACCGAGTTTGATGGACGCTTTCTGAAGTAGAAACAGAGCAGAAAATCGTCTGCAATTCTAATTTTATGACAACACATTCGGCATTTAAATTCTTGAGAGCTTTTTAAAATGTAACAATCTGCCGCATCTTTGACAGTTTTGGAAAAGAAATAAAAGTGACACTTAAAAAATATATAAAAGATATAGTATATTGTTAAAAAAAGGAAGTAGGAATATTCTTTTTTAACCATAACATTTTAAAAGGATTTCACATCATACACTCAAGTGACTATTAAGCAGGCATCAATTCTTACTTAGACTGAAAAATACTTTTTTACGCATATAAAAAGTCAAAAATTGTTTTCAAATTCATTACACTCAAGGTAATTAAATCATTATAATCTTTTTAAAATAACTGTATTATTAAAATTTCTTAAAATACCTTCCAAAGAAAAGATTACGTATCTAAAATAATAAAGAATGCAAATTATTATATTCTATTTTTTAAAAAATTAAACGAAGCAATTTTCTTAACTTTAGAATAAGACCATTTAATCTATAAAATCAATGCTGAGGCCATTAATCTCCTACGCATCCCTCATATAATCGACTTCCGCAAAAAAAACAAAAAAAAAACATTACAGTTCTGGGAAAACTACAAAATTGCTTAAGCAAATAAGCAGTATCCTATAATTTGCCGGAACAATAATATTTGAAAAGACCTTTATCTTTCTACTATTAACGATTTTCGCAAGAAACTAGGTTTTCTGAAAAATTATATATAAGCGGCAAGATCGCAATAAAGGAGACGGAAATATACAATCTCCTTTGAAATTCTAAGAGACTTCACCGACTTATTTGTGATTAAAATATTACCAACAGTTTTACCATACCCGTTAGACTCAGGACCGATAAAACTCTAATGTAAAACTATCTTATTGTCTTTGTCTTCCATTTTATAAATTAACTTACCAGATAAGAACGCTTGAAATTATCATGCACAACCACACGCTAAATAATTTCATTCCAAAATCCCATCCAAATGCAATATCCGAAGGTTAAGAACCCGAGTTCAAGAACTCCACTCATCCACTCGCAATTTCACAGATCATTTTTTTAAAAATTTTGAAAATTGAAATTTTATTTTGCTTAAGATAAAAACAGACTTCTAATTATAAGTTAATAATAATTTAAATAAATTAAAATAATCAGGAAGTCTTTATCATTTTATGAGTTCGCATATAAATTCTTACTAAGATTTCTATGCTCAGCCCAAAAAGTTGTGGGCTGGGGGGGGGGCATTTTCATTCTCCCCGCACCTTTATCTTATCTTATCTTTTCCCTGAATTTTATAATTTTTCAAAATTTATACAATAATCTGTATTTAAATAAATGTATTTAATAGCATTATTGAATTGACAGATAACGCACGTGTAAATAAGTAATTCGTTTTCTTTTCATTCAATCAGTTTTTCCTGTTTTTCTTTTATCTGAAATCGTTTGGTATAATATTAATTACAATCGTTTTTGTCATATAATTAATTGATATTCTTAAGTAAAAATATTACGAAAATATATAAAGGAAAACAGTTTGGTGTTTTTGATTCCTTTCATATTGCAGTAAACAAACTGAATAAATTATTAAAAGTATTATTTCACAATGATGGATTTGATTCTAAATTTGAAATGCAGAACTATAATTTTGCAGGAAAGGCCGCATGCAAAATTTGCGTTAAGTGTTAAATTATGTCCACAAACGTATTGTGTCTAGTTATCATTTCAAGGAACAAGCAAACACAAAATACTATCAAGAAAATAGTTTTAGTGAGACTCTGGTAGATCTAACACATGGAAATTTATTAAATTTTGGATACTGAATAATTAAACAATTGCAAAATTTAATGCATACGTCGCAAACGAAAAAATAAGAATCTTCTTAAAATAGAATTTTTTTTAATCTTAATACTGCTTATTAGAATGGAATTTTATGTTTTATTGTTGTAAATATGATATAAATACAATCAATTTTCTTTAGTTTCATTCATATGCAATCAAAATTTCATTAAATTAATCAACTAATTGATAATTAAGCGCCAATTTTTTTTTAAATAGCGTAAAGCCATTGATAACAAGTGTATAAAATTTGAAAATTCTGGCAAATGAGGATGTGTCTGAAAAATCAGCTACAAAATTTCACCTTTACAAATATAAAATGCGAAACTAAATAAATAAAAAGTATGTAAATATGACCGAACTTATGACAATTCGTACTGTAAATTATCATAAATAAAAGCAAAAATGAAGTAATTATAATAATTAATGTGAAAATAATTTAATTAAAAGCCGTGTTTCTGTAGATATACTACCAAATACAGGAAAAACCAAATACAGGATACAGGAACATATATCTTCCTGTAGATATACTGAATTTTAATGAAAACAATTCTTTAAGATTCGTATTGACATTCTTTTAGGTCTAGTAAACATTTCACAAACTTTGTAGTAAAAAAATAAATTTCGAAGTTTTAATCTATAATATCGTAGCCTAAGATTTTCTAACTGATTAAAACCTTATTCTTAATTACAGCAAAGATAACCTGCATACAAAAAATGCATTTAATATCGTTGCAAGGCCGAGGCACAAATAAAGCACTTATTAAAACAATAAAAAGAATTGTATTAAAACATAATTAATTAATTTTTATTTTAATAAAATTAGTGAGCAAATTTCAGAAATAAAATAAAAGCTAATCTCTAATAAAGCTAAGCTCTGAAAAGCTAATTTTTTGATCAACTGAACGACTGAATTTTAAAATATTCTATATATGATTTTTTGTGCGATAATATGCTTTCAAATTGCTGGGGAAAAAATTATAAAATTAAAATAAATTTTAATTTAAAATTTAATTAAAATTTTGAAAAAAAACTTTAACTCTAGGTCTAACGGCTAGTCCTGTAAAACCATTTGAACGATTTTTTTAATGTATAATGCAAAATTTCAGATAGAATGTTGGTCTATAAACATTATAATGTTGAAAGAAAGTAACTGGAAATATTTTTGGTGATATGAATAAAGCTGCAAGTTTGTCAGCTTTCTGAAATCAAGAATCTAACTTTAACCGCCATTTCTCCCACGTAGGGATTTCAGAAATTGCTAGAGTGAATTATAGAATTACTTTTCACTGAATAAGAAATTAAAATTATGTACACATAATTTTTTCAGGCTTTTTTTAAGATTCGGGTAAAATTAAAATAAAAATTAAAACTGAAACTTTCCGTCTTCAACTTATCCCAAACGAAATTACATTCATGAGCTAGTGAACAATACCTTACAAGTGGTATATTTTTAACTTTGATTACTAGTTAGAGTTCAATGGTGAACAAGAAAATACACCTCAGATTATAGAGCATGCTTATTTCGTTGAATAGAGCTGCACAGTAATGAATATTTGACATGTCATAAAATTTTGCAGTATAGTGTTTTCAGAATTTACAATCATTAACACTTAACAATTGCTAAATAAAACTTATCAGAATATTCATACACGAGAAAATGTGTACTTTTCCCTTAGACTAAACTAAACTTAGCACTTTGTACACTAAACACAATTTTATGAATGGAACGTCATTATTCTATCAGCTTAGGAACCACCAATATGTACTTAAACATACCAAGCACAAGAAAAGTTGATTAAAATCGCTAGTTTAAGTATCTGTATGTTATCACTGTTATAAATAAATATGCAGTAAATCAAAAACAACACATATTAAAGCGTATGAAATTTTGGTGTAATTTGTGGAACCACACGACATTTTGTGACAGAATACAAAATTACATATGGCATACAGTAATTTGAGAGACAGATGTGGATAATTTATGTAAGTGTTTTAAATCAATAAAATGTTTTAGCAGATTTGACATCAGACATTTTGATGTAATAACAATGAAATATTATCGAACTAATGGAAAAGTATCGCAAAAGGTTATGCATAATTCCTTTTTACGTGTATCTATAAAATTATTTTCATTTCAATTAATAAAATAAAAGCTTTTTTTTATGAATTAGCAAAGAGCAAGTTTACAGAAATCCCTTTTTGAGTTCAAGCCATATTCTTTTTAAAAATTTAGCAAAGTGAACGCACGTCCCAAAAGTTGCTTATGTTATCATTTCATTTTGAAATTTCATTCTTGTATATTTTAATATATTTAGATAGATTAATTAATTGATATAATTACGAAACACGCTTAATTAATGCAAAAAAACACATCTGAATTTTACATTCTGAAAAATTTTTCACATATATCGAAATATATTTTAAGATGTTCAATCACAACGTAGCAGCTCAATCAGTAATTATTGAGTAAATGCGATATGAAAGATATTTTCTGAAAAAAAAATTATACATCGCTCAGTTTTTTAATGAAAATTTGATCTAAATAATTACATTTGAAAGTACATAAAGTAATTTGAAAAATAATTACAAGCATTAAATTTAAAACAGAATGTAACATTAAAATGCATATCAATAATGATTTTTGATTTAATTTATTCAATTGATCCAATTCAGTGATCCACCAAAAAAAAGTCAAAATCGGAAAGGTTTCATAATTTACCTTTCAGCCATCCTAAAATAAATAAAGTATAAAAAGAAAAAATCTTCATCGAGGTTACTAGTTTGTGGATCAGTATTCTCACCTTATTTGGTGAGAAATCTTAAAGATAAAAAAGAAAGATCTTTTAACTCTAATTGGCAGTGAGTTATGAAATCGTCTGAGGTTAAATACCAAATGAAAGAAAAGGAAAAAACAAAATAAATAAATGACCACAAAAGAATAATATTATTCCATGTTTAAACTTTATCTCTTCTAAAAGACTGTTTTTGTTTTGTTTTTTTGTTTGTTTGTTTTTTACTGTTTTTAAACAAATTCTATTTTTACTTTTTTCACAATGGACATATTCATCATTTCCGCACACAATTCTTTATTTTCTAACAAAACAATGATTAGTCAGCTGTTCCAGTTTCAAAATAAATTAATCACACAGTTGTGGTAGAAATTATTAACGCAAAACACGTTTATTTAATAAAATAACATTTAAAGATTTGTATATATATGTTATAAATTTTATCAATTTAAAATAGAAATTAATTCTTTTTCAAAAGCAAAGCTCCGAAAGCTATAAATATATTTCTTAATCATAAAAAAATTCAATTACAATTCTTAACTGATTGAAAATCTTACGTCATAGTTTAATTTCAGCATTAAAGAAACAATTATTGAAAAACATTTTTATAAATGTCAAATTTATCTTTAATTCTTTAAGTTTTCTTTTAAATAAAATTAGTTTTCTTTCATCAATTTTTGGTTTTTCTCACTGGAAACACAGTTGAAATAATTATATATTTTAGTTCTATGGTTGAAGAAATGTAGTATATTTTTAATTCATTGCTTGCTATTTATTTAAAAACTTATAAAAAAACTGCTTATATAACATTTTTGTTTTGTTTTATTCGATTTTTATTTGATTACTATTTTTCAGACAATGAAAATAAACTCGAAACAAACAAAATAAATTTCTGTTCGGGTTTTGAAAAACAATCACATTTTGTGACAGATTCTTTTTAATTTGATGGACTTTTTCTTAATTTTTAATTCCACAGAAAAAATAACTTTTGCAGAATCTAAGGAAAAATTTAGAAAGAATAGCTCTAAAATTTTAAAATTATAAATAGTTTTTTATAGTAAAACAAACCATAATTATATCCTCTATAATCATTAACGAAATTCATTTTTGAGTGATTTGAAACATCAAAACAAACATTTGTAATGAAAAACAATTTCCGGTTGGTATTAAATTCTGAAACATATTATCATTTGGTGCCAGTGTCATTAGTGAAAATGTACATTTACAATTTTAAATCTGGTAAAAGCGCCCCCCCCCTGCCTTTTAGATCTCGCATTATTTCTACCTAGAAAATTCGACTTATTAGGTATAAAACATTCCCCATATGAAGCAAGAAACTGATAAATTGTATCAATATTTCTTACCTTCATTTTGAACTCGGTCTCGTAGATGACTCGAATGAATCCCCTCCAGTCACCCTCAGACGTGCTCTATCTACTACAACAGTTGATACTCCTACTTAACGATTGAAGCTCATGCAGTCGGTCGCGTACGTCACTACGGCGATACGATATGAATAAACGTTACGAAATACAAAATCTTTTAAGCCTCGCCCACCGACCAATGAGGAAGCTCGTCTTTACACACACGTAGAGTTCTATCGATTAAGTCTAAAGGAAATCGTTATCCGCGCGCTTTCCTGCCACAGGAAGACAACGGCTGGAAAGCCACTTTGCCGGGAGCGTCGGCGGGATATGTTGGAGTCTTTTTACGGATGGATGAAGACCACTCACTCTCCAGGGCTTTTAATGTCCGCTTTTCATTTGTATAAGTGCCCAGGAATCTGTCAGGACTGATCCTAAAATACCTCATCAGTGTTTTGTGAAGAAGTAAAAACTAAGACCAGCCGCAAAGAATTTATAAATTCCACGGGTTTCAGTTCGAATATTTGTCTAAAATACCTGTAAAATAAAATGAACCTAACATTTTAAAAAAAATTTCAGTAAGTCCAGAAACGCATGGAAAGAGAATATGCTATTACATGAAAACAAAAATTTATTACGGTAACCAAAATGAAGGAAATGCACATTTCGTTAATATAGAAGTAACATGTTATTCTTAAAAAAATCAAATATATATGTCATATATTTTTCGCATCGAAGTGCAGTAATTCTATGTTTTATTTTCGATTAGCCATCTTCGGTTTCCAGGCGGTTCGTCGGAAATAGTGGTTACGTTTCATTTCATTTAAATCTCTAATGTATAATTTGATGCCCATGCTTTCCACAATAAAATATTTTTAAAAATCAAATTGTGATAAACCATATTATTTTAATACCTTATATTTATTCTAATTACTGCGTGCATAAACCGTCCTAATGGAATCAAGACATATGACGATATCAGAGTACCTTTAAAATCATAGTTGTCCGAGTAATCTATTTTCTAAGTGGATAATATCTTTTATAGTACTTTAATTTCACTTTCTTATTCCTCATATCCATGTAAAAAAACTGAGTATCTAATAGAATATTTCTTCCTTAGTTTTCAATAATGGAAGGAAATGACGATTAAATATTTGATGATGTCTAATAAAATCTTTTTTTTATTTTAATGAATAATAATTGCAATAAGGAAATGTACAATTACAAATTATACAGATTAAGCATTTTTTATAAATTGCAATTCACAAAAAAGACAATTAAAAAGACAATTTTTTTAAATCTTAAAATGGCTTATGGATAATCTTAACAATGTTTCCGGAAGTTATCATAATAAAATGTCAATATTTCGTTTCATTTTAAACTAACTCATATTCCAATTTAAAAAAAAATTAATCTGTCAGAGGTGCTCATTCCCACTCTTCATAGTATATTTGTGCTAAACTTGATCATTCTAGGACAAATGGTCTGGCTTGTATAGCATCAAAAGATAGAAATACATGCACATACTTGAATATGCTTTCTTCTTTATTAATTTGAGAGATTTCCCATATCCAGTGTTTTAAATCATATCTGCAGAAGAGTAAATTCAAGAAGTTGACGAAATTAGATTTTTTTGTTGCTTATAAATCATAAAATAAATTATTTTAAGAGATATTAAGATAAATTAGTTTTTCTCTGAACGGTTAATATCATAGTAAGAAAGAGAAATTCATAGATATTTTTAATGAATATCAGGTAAATGACTGCACCCTTGACAATGAAACTAGTGATAAATATGGAAGTTCTAGTAAGCAGAAAAATTTTGGCAATATCTCTACTAGAAGCCGATTTTCATATACATCATATCACAGTGATTATATAAGCGGAGGCGTGCACACAAGGACTTCTCTCTTTGAGGTACTAACGGCAGAGGAGCTCACAAGATGTTTTACTCTGAGAGCTGTTCTGCCATGCTCCCATTTAATTAGCGATTTACTTTCTGTCAGTATGTTGTTGATTCTTGCAAATATTGGATTTAGGAACAGCTCAGCTGTGTTTAGCAACCCATATTTCGAGTTTTATTGTGGAATAAAACATCATTATTCGCTATGGAGCTTGTTGTACTTTATTCACCGTGCAAACACGGTAATTGGAAAAATATTTACTTCAAAATATTTATAGCTCAAAGCAAGTTTAATTCGAGAAATTGAAGTAATTTTAGAAAGAGAATGTGATCAAATACCAGCTGATATACTAAGCGACGTTTGTAATTATATTAGTCAACATTTATAGCAGTATCTTTAGATTCCGTTAACCAACGGGATTATACATTTATATTAATCAATCTTAACTACGAAACTTTCATATATGTTATGCATTTTTGTGATAATTCTTCAAAGTATAACATATTTTAAGAACACCCTACAGTTATTTAAAGGCCGAAATCCGGAACCTACGGCTTCGGAAATGTTTTCCACACACTCTTTGCGCTGAAAAGTCACTTTAGGAAACACGGATCTCATTACTCTAGTTTTCCAGCATAAGATTTTAAAGGGATGTCATCCAAATCTCATTATGTTATAAAATAAGCGTTTTAATCCAAACTGTCATTAGAATAATTGTCCTCCCCAGAAATTCATTTTTAAAAGCAATAAAGAAATCAAAACACCAAAATCGGATAAAAAGATCGCAAGTAATTAAATGAGCCGCAAAAATATGCATCATCATCAATCGAATGAAGGGAAACGTGGATGGGGGATTTCAACTTTATGCAAATGACTCTTTATCAACCGTAACGAGAGAAGCGGGAAGTTGCCATCAACTGTCGTGTTATAAAGAGAAATTTAATTACAGGGGAATACTTTTTTTTTTTTTTTTTTTTTTTTTTTTTTTTTGCTGCTACGAGCGGGGAAAACGCAACTTTTTTCTTTATATATTTTTATTCTTAAAATGAAATTAATGGCAGGAGGAACGGAAATAATTCCATGGAAAAGTTTTTTTTAAAAAAAAAAGTACCCTCTGGTGATAAACTGCGATGATTAAATTTTCGAGAGACGTGCTTATTAAAGGGATATAAAATTATTTACGATGGGACTCCACGAAAGGTATCATTCAAAATTCTTTTTACGAATGAAGCGATAAAAAAAAAGACACTTTCTTAAAAGCCATTAAACTTCTTTACCCAAAAGCCGTCTTCAAAATAAGAAAATTTTGTGGATAAGTGAAGCGTTTATGAAATAATAAAGACTCCTCACTTTGTCCCAAATATTATTTTGACATTGTTTAGAAACTGGGCATGCCATTCCAGAGTTCTAGATATTCTATTAGATAAATATCCCCCCAAATAACTGAATATTTCCTCCAATGTTAAAATATGTTGTTATTTAAAATTTTCACCTTAATTTTGAAATACCAGAAAGCAAAAATGAGAGTGAAATATTTAATTTATCAAATAAATATTTCTATCAACATAAGATAACAAATTACACATTTTATTTAAAATAAGTCCAATACACTTGATGTCCCGAAAAATCACTTACAAATCTGAATGATGGTGAAGTATATAGAAACAAATCATTTTTTCAATAGAACATTGGATAAAAAAGACAAGGAGATTCTTTACCCGTGAATAAAGACGAAGAGACAATGGAAAAAACTCTTAATACTTAAGAGTTGCAAAAATTTGAATGTTAACAATGGTTTCGGTCCTTGCCATCTGAGAACGGTTCATCTCGAAAATTACATTCATGTCGACTTAAATGAATTAGGTAACTATCTATGTATTCGTTAATCTATTATTTTAAAAAAATTTAAGAAATTCGGAATTCTAGTCCAAAGTTGTAGCATTACAATGCTTTAAGCTTTATTCCAATTACCCTTATTTTATTTTCAAAAATGTATTCTTAGCTATAGAAATAATAATATGCACACAAAGAAAATGTATTCAATATCGTTGCAACAAGCGTTTATATAAACGCAGTCATTAATACAACGACGGTTATTACAGTATAATATTAGTTTATATTTAAAACTGTTTTAAATATAAACTAGAAAGCTTCACTCTCTGCTCGCTTTCTCTCGAACAAACCCAATATTGTTCGATACTATAACTGATGTCCGTTAGGTTCAGTTAGCAAGTTTTTACCGTTCGTTCAATGTTGGCAGCTTTATCTTTCCATGATGACAATATATGTTTACGGATCGGTCTACTTCCGAATCAAAACTCAAAACCTCACAATGAGAACATTCTTTGTTCAGATCTCCAATATCTAAATATTGTTTCAATTTATCACATTTTGCTGCCATCGGCGCTTTTATTTTTATTTATTTATTTTTAAAAAAATATTGGCAGATTATCGTTTGGTCTTTCTTCGCATTTTTTCCCTTCATCTGATATTGCTAAATGCTCCATTATTATTTTAAAAAAAACAATGCAAGGTTAATATGTGTATTGTTTAAGTATTCTGACGATTACTAGCCGAGAGACAAAAAATTTCCATTTCTTGAAAAAGTTAAACAAACCGAAAAGTCATTCATTAGTGTTTCCAAAGTAGAAATAACAAAAAATCTTATTTTAAACTCATTTGGTGTTAATTAAAGCTTTACTTTTCCGGGGATTTTTATCATCAAGTGCAATATAAATATTGACTGAGACGTAATAATATTTTTTATTAAATATTTCAAACAATACCGGCAAAATAAACTTCAGATTCTATCTACCAATCACAAAGAGAATAAAAAACAATATTAACAGAAAAAAATTTTATATAATAGATAGATATCATTGAAAAATTCTTTTTTTCGTTTAAGTAGCTGTAAAAGTACTTTTTTTTGTGATAATTGCTTTGACATTATTGGGGGAGAAATTAAAAATATTGATTAATTTTTAATTAAAAATATAATAAAAATTCTTAAATATTCTTCCTTAATGAACACCTACTGCTCCAAAAGCAACTGCATGCCAAATATGATATCTCTAAATCCAATAGTCTAGACAGTAGAAAGATTTCGTTTTACATTACACATGTTGTGATAATGATAAGATTTTGCTTACCTTATATATGTTATGATGTATAAATTACAGATATAGTTCAGAAACGGATTGTAATACCCTCCGCTTTTTTATGCATGCGTTAGGGTGGGTTTAATCCGTCAAAATAGGGGTGAAACTATAGTAATAGCAAAATAGGGGTAATAGCGAAAATCCACGGTCAAAGGGAATACCCGAAATGCACGTATGGTTCCGCGTCTCACCCCTTAATGAGATGGAGTCGTCAAAATGTGGTCGTCTCAGAAACCGTTGACGAACTTCAGTATCCTGTCTATAATCATTATCATGTTAAACTTTAAAAAATTTACATTTAACCCCTTAACTGTATTATTTTCCTCCACTATCTAATCAGATGACACCTTCAGCCATCGGAATATGTTATAACATGGATTAATCAACGGAACTTCTGAGATATTAATGAATAACATGTCACTTTTGTATCGAATTGTAATGTAAAGGAATTACTTAATTTACCACTTTTAAAAATATAGCAATTCGATAAGCTTACCATACAAATTCAAAGGGTTAAGAACCTTTATCAACAATATAAAATAAAGCAACCATTAAGAATTGATTTTGAATTGTCTACTAAAAACATACAAGAATTAAAAACTTTAACTTCAAGCAATTATATGAAAAAAATCCACTATTTAATGCAAAACATCCAGCAATAAATTATTTTCAAATGAAATAACTAATTAAGTCTTCGTCGATAACATGGATTCATCAAACGTCACTTCTGCGACAAAATAACAGATGACTAGTCACGAAAATAGGTCACGGTCTACATAACCTTCACCTTGACTAAGATTCACGATTACGAAGCGAATTAGATGTGTTAAGTGGACCTTAGAATTGAGTAGTAATAGGAAAGCGGAAACATTTAATGCTGCTTCGCTACTACGATTAGGAACTGCGATGCGAAAAGGATCGATATGAATATAAGTACATAACATCGATATACTATGTTCTCTATAACTTCTTAATAAATAATGATTTATATAAATAAATGCCATTATTTTAATGCAGTATATTTGTCAAAGAAATCCAATAACTTTATTGCAAACGATTTTAATTATTCATTTATATTATTAAATGTTCTACGGTATCAAACGATTATTTTACTTATATATATATATATATATATATATATATATATATATCCCTTTGATTGCTAGCTGTTCTTAAACAGAATCGTTTCGCATGAGCGGCTTAAGGAAGGCAATAACGATCGCTGCAGACTGGACTGATAGCTTGCACCGGATGCATATTACGCCTACAGCAATCAAAGGGTTAATGATATCAATTTATCATATTTTTCCATTAATTTCTGGAATTTTCAAAAAATATTTTATATTTTATAACGTACTTTCAATAACAGACTTTCATTGTTGCATCAAATATTTAATCACGTGATTTTCTTCTATTGTTGAAAGCTAAGGAAACTAGACTCTGCTAATTCTAAGCAGTTCCTCAGAAAGTTAAAGTAAGTAGTAAAGCAGTAAAAGTAAAGCAATATCATAAAGTTTAATTGCATTATAACACGGGAAAGACAAAAGGCTATTCGAAATAATATACTCGAACATTTAATTTGTAATGTTACTGTGATATCGTGGGACTCGATTCCATTAGGATAAAGTCCATACGTACAATTAACAGAACAGATATAAAACTAATAAAATAACACGACTGTAAAGTATATGAGAATTTGATATTTAAAAATACTTTGTTGATGGATTCACTACTTAAGTTATTCATAAAAGATTTAACCGAAATTAAACACAACCAAATATTTAAAGCGAATCCATTAAACGCATGAAATAAAGACCAGCGGAAGTGGACTCCCTAAAACTTTCTCGCATACTCTCCAATAAACTTGTTGTGCCATAGAATGCCTTACATGCCATTAGAGTACAATAATTACAGAATATAAATTTTTGGCGTGAATTTAATATTTTTACAGAATTTATCGTGTCATTCTCGGCGAGATTTTTGGCGATTAATCAATCCCTGGCATGGAGTTAATAGTATCCAAAAATCGAATTTGTGCTTTAGATGCATTTTTCTCAACAAAGGAGCAAAGATTTGACAACAAACTGCGTTTGTAGTCACAAAAATTCATACCGAATTTGATATACTTAAGATGTACATACACACTTGAAACTTCGAAAATCGTTCAAAATATCGAATATTTTTTATTGCTTCAAAATATTCTCTGATTCTTTAGTTTTCAAACGATACCAAGATGCTGTCAATATTCGGAATATTTCTCGAGTTATAATTATTTTTCTGGAGGTACTTTCACTAAAAACTCTAGTTTAGGATTTTTTAAAACTCATTTTATGAAAAATATTTTCCCATTGTGTTGTTTCATTCAAACAATCATAACTCAACAAGAAATTAACCAAATACAATTATTTATATATCAAAATATTCTGTATGAAACAGTGGATGTTTTGAGCCTCAATCAAAGTTATATTTATAGAAATAAATTTTTAATAGCTGTTTAAAAGTTAAAATTACAGAAAAAATCTCGCTTTTTCTATACATCGTTAATGAAAAATTGTTAAAAAAAACTATATATTTTTATAACTTGATTGAGGCAGACAACATGAAGACTAATATTAGGCATCATTTCTAACTAGAATTGTGTGTCTGTACAAATTAGAATTTAAGATATCATGTTTGAATAAAATGCTAATTAGCTCATTAAATATTATTTAATTAATTAATAACTAGTGTAATATGGTTTTTTCTCACTGAAATGAGTTTAAACATATATTAGTGACCTACTGTGAAAAAACTGGATTTTTAAAGTTAAAATTTAAAAAAAAAATCTAGCGTGTACGTACACTTTAAGCCATTGCGCTTTTGAATTATCACGATTCTGATAGTACAAACTGACAGACAATCAACGCGAAGTTGACTTTGGCTCAAAATTTTACAGATGTCTACAGTATAGATGTTAAGTCTGTGTACCAAATTTTATCTATCTAGCTCTCTTCGTTTTGCAGTTATCGTGTTAACTTATGTTCGAACAGCAAGATAGAAGAAATACCTCAAAACAGATTTTACTCAGAATTTGATAGAAATCTGGAAATTTGATGTAGAGATCGTATACCAAATTTTAGATGTCTAGCTAAAAGTGTCAATGAGTTATCTTCGTCAAAGACAGATGGGTATTTTCCAAAAAATGTGTGTTTCGAACTCAGGAAGGCCTAAAACGTGGTGATATGGCAAAATCTCAAGTTAGAATTTTTTTGACGATTACTATACTTTCTCTATACTAAGTATACAAAAATACAAAAGGTTATTATTTTTTTTTTCTTAGCAACGTTTGCTACCATGTGATTGCTTTAAATAAATTAAGAAATTATAATCTTATTTTCCATGACAATTGGCTGAATCTTTTTTTAAAACTGCATTATATAACTCAGCTGGCAAATGAAGACTTTAGAAATACGTCATATATTATTATTTCAAGGCAATTTCAAACCATGGAAACATCCAAAACTTCAAAGGTGTTACGCGTCAAGAGTAATGTTTTAAAATTATTTTTTTAGCTATTTCTTTTCTAAAAAGTTTATTACTAACTTCAATGCACTCGATCGACTCGACTGTCCTCGTATTCTACTAGCATAACGGATTTCAAAATCAAAATGGTAAATTATTGCAAGCGGAAAATTTCATTTTAAACGCTACTTCCTGCCAACAGAAATTTCGAAATACTACGCAATTTTATCGTTATCAAAAACTCAGCTGAACTCTTATTGATTTCAAAAAATAATAACAAATACATGCACATAACAATATTTTGCCTCTTAAAGATAGCTAAAGTAATATCATTATTTGAGAAAAAAGTTATTCAGTTGAAAATATTAGGAGAAAAAAAACTAAATAATGAGAATCATAAATCACTTTTTGCTTAACATTACATATTCATTTGAAGTGCCAATGCCATGCACTTTTTCTCAACTTGAATATAAAATAATATAAATTTATTTATAATATAAATTTAGCTTAGAACATTTTAAATCTGGCTACAGAAGTCGCTTGAAATAACGACTAATAAGACTTTTTGGCTTTAATAAGACTTGAAATAAGACTTTTTGACTTTAATAAGACTTGAAATAAGACTTTTTGACTTTAATAAGACTTGAAATAAGACTTTTTGACTTTAATAAGACTTGAAATAAGACTTTTTGACTTTAATAAGACTCGAAATAAGACTTTTTGACTTTAAGACTTTTTTTAATACAAGTTCAAAAAGCACGACAGCAGCCAATTTTTATTAAAACAATAAATTTTAAAATTTTTCAAAGAAAAAATAAAAAGCAATAAAAAAATACCAAGCAAATTTAGTTTAAAAAAATATTTTCTGAATATGTTTTAAAAACAGAGGTAAAATGCTATGATAATTCAAAATAAGCTTTATTAAGGCTACACAGTAACTCAATTTTTTTATTTTAATGTTTAAAATTACATTTTACTTTTATTAATGTAAAATAAGTGCTCAATAACTCTACCCTAAAAAAATTTTTGAAATAATTTAATTTTTAAAAAAAAATTTGAGCTTTTTTTAAAACTTTAAGGTTTTTTTAAATATGAAGTCTTTTTCCAGGTAGTAATTAACATATTACATAAAACTTAGTATGGATTTCCTCCTGCCAACAGTATTTAATTTTTTATTATTTTTTATTGTAAAAAACACACACAAAAATCTGAAAAATGCAGAAATTCTGACTTTGGACCTTTTTAAAAAAAATTACTACATACCTTAAAGTTAATTCCATACTAAGTTTTATAAAACATATATTTCTGAACATTCGCAAAAAATTTCACACCTCTACCTCCATTTTTAAGAAAGCCTTAGACATTCGAAATGTAGCATATAAGCAAAAACACAACATAGAGAAAAATGCGTTTAAAGTTTTGATTCATCTAAATCATAATATAAAATCTATCCAATTTGCCTGTAACTTTTACAAAATGTGATTCAAGTTATTCTAAATTGTTTAAAGTTAAAAAATGCAAAAATTTATTTAAACAAAATAGTATATTTGTATATTGAAGATATAAAGAAAAACTAACGAAAAATCACAAATCTTTAACATAACACCTTTAAAAAAATGAATACGCATATCAAAATTGATTAAATATATATTTCTGCTATTCTGCTTGATCGATACAGTTGTAACTTTTCAGCATTTACTACAAATGATCCTGTGGAGAGTCTCATGTAGTTTTGTTTCATGCGCCGAATACATCGCTCTAATAGCTCATTTGATGCAAGCCTTTGGTGAATTGGTAATATTTTTGCCAAATGAGTTTTTACAGGTGTTTGAATCTGAAAAGTAGGAGTGGTAACATTGTTTACTCTCCTGTCATGCATCAAAAATTCTTCAATAACTTAATAAAAAATAAAGCTACAGCTCTAAAATTTTGCAGGCACATTTAGAAAGACTCAATTCCCCATACGAGCCAATAAAAAAAATTCGATTCTTTTTTTTTTAATGATTTTTTAAGTACAGTGTTGCCTTTAAGAAATTATATTTATATTTGCATCTAATTCTTAATCAACAATCAAGTGTTTATTACCTTTAGTTTTCGATTCTTTTAAAGTTCGCGTAACAAGTGTACAACTTAATAAAACAAAACAAAAAAGCTTCAAGATTATAGCAGAGCTATTCCATTTGATTGCATGGGTTTCCTCCCAATGCAATCAAGCAAAAAAACACACTCAAAGGGCACATTAAAGTAGATTCCAATCAATCAACGTGAAGAAATGAGTCAAGCTGCAAAAGACTCAGAATAAACTTATATTTAGATATGGTAGCTTACAAGAATTAAAATGACACCTGCCATTTGCACGTCTACTAGTTATTCAAAATCCACTCAAATTATTGGAATATGTCTGGTCTTATTTATGACGACGAAGATTCAAGTTTTGTACTCATCCATATTTGCTGGAAAGAGTGTCATAACGTAGCAGTACATTAAAAAAATCATATGCATATACAGTCCCAGTCGAATGATACTTTTTCCTGTAAAAATTACAAAATTACAATTTTATGGATTTAATTTCTTGAGCTGGTTATCCAAGTAGGCCTCTTAAATTTAGCACATCGAATGTGTAAGAAAAGGGGTGAAATTTAAACATAAGCTTTAAACAAAAGCTATTAACCTGAGAAAACACATTAAATTAAAAGGTGTAAGTATTAAAAAGACTATAAAGATACTATAAAATGTAATGATAACTGAATTAGTTCATGAGTAAATTTAAAAACGCTTAAATTTGGATTTTCATTTTTTTATTATTATTTTATTGAGAAAATATTTAAAATTCATCTTAGGAACATGATATAAAGTAAGAAATAACATTAAATTTTCAGGTCAAAATCTACATTAATTTTTTTAAAAAAAAATTCGAGTTTGTTGGAAATATTAAGAACATCGAAAAATACCTTAAGTACTTTTCTGTCTGTCAGAATTCCAGAAAACGATTTCTACGATTTCAAATGATACCATAATAGTCTATTTTGATGGAAAAAAAATGTCGAAAATGAAGTTTGAAATTAACATTTTGTCTTAATTCATAAACCTGAATTCTTTTTCTTATGATCGTTATGCTCGTAATATTACTGTTGTGCGTTTTTCGAGAATCAATCGCCATTAAGTAAGATTTTTTTTTAGTTTACAAAATTAAATTTTATTACTTTTTTTCCTGAAAGTATGATATCATTTGAAATCGTAGAATAACACATTTAGAACAGGATTTTTTTTTTCTTTCTGCACAAATTCTGACTATAGAAAAGTGCTTAGTAGGCATTTTCAAAAAATTGTTTTTTTTTAACATCGTCGAATTTTTCAAAAAATTATAAAATAATACAATAATAATTTTAAAATCTTACTAAATATTTCTATCCATATATCATATTCTTAAATAAAATTACAAAAATTATCATAAATTTTTAAAAAATATATTTTTTTTAATTTCCATGTTTGTTTTTTTAATTTAATCTTGACTTAATTAAGCTATCATTACAATTCATCAATCTTTAGATCTTTTTAATACCTACAACTACTTAGTAACCTTAATCTTAAACCTATCTCGAATTAATAGTTTTTTTCATTTAATACCCAAGAAACAGGTCTTAAAACTTTTAACCTCCTTCACTCCTTTATCCAATAACGTATCCGGCTACAAACTTAGAGACCTGTTTTAGATCGCCAGCTTAACAGTTTAAACTAATTGCTGCTATATATTTGTACTTTGCTTTTTTTTTCATAACAATTTGATAGGATTAAATAATCACGTAATCCATTTTTAGGTCATTAGGCGACATCCGCTTGGATTGGTTGATTTTGATAATTCCTTTGCGATTTTTTAATGTTGTTGTTGTTACCAAGCAAAACTCTGTTACAAAACTTTTTTGCACCCAAGGACAAGGATACAAGAATACGCAAAGGCATATTTTCTATGTTTCAGATACTGAAATCGAGGGGAGATTAATGCTAACAATAAACTAATGCTGAATGAATGCTAATAAACAATGATAAATCAAACAAAACATGGCTCACCGTCAACAGCATATGTTATTCAAAGGGAAAATTAGCTTCAATGATTAGAACGGGATTTTTCTAAGAGCAATTTTACCATGTAAAGCAATTATCTGAAAATATACACCCACTGGATTATCAAGAAAAATCAACATCAAATTATCACACATGCAAATGTAAAACGCTACAAAGACCTTTCAGCTTAATTTTTTTAACTAGCGAGAGAGGTCTCACTAAACTTTTTTGCATACTTTCTAATATAAGTGTTTCCCCAGAGAGTGCCCTTCATGGTATTAGCGTAGAATAGTTACGAAATATTAACCGGCGTGAATTTAGCATTCATACAGATTATATCGTGCGATCCTAGGTGAGGGTTTTAGCTATCAATCTCTGTCATGCAGCTAATGGCAACCAAAAATCAACTTTTTGATTTAAATCGATTTCCCAACCGATTGAAACAAAAATTTGAGACAAACCTACACTTGCAATTATAAAAATCCCATACCAAATATGACATACTTAATATGCGTTTTTGTATTATCGCGTTTACATGCTTCTGAAAGTACATACCGACATATAGTCAACCATTTGACTCAAAATTTTATAGGTGCCTGCACTATAATGTGAAATCTACGTACCGAATTCTATCTATCTAGATCTCTTCGCTTTGTAGCTATTCAAACAGCCAAAAGGACAAATAAAATCGAACTGATTTCGCTCAAAACTTGACAGAAATCTACAAATTAGGTGAAAAGACCATATACCAAATTTAAACTATCTAGCTCAAAACGTTTTTGTGTTATCTTTGTCACACACACACACACATTTTCCATAATTGTATTTTTCGAACTTATAAAGATGTAAAACGTGGAGATTCGGCAAAATCTCAATTTCGAATTTTTTTACGAATACAGTACTTCCTTTATACAATGTATACGAAGAATTACAAATACAAGAACAAAATTCAGTTGCGAAATAATGAATTTAATTCATCCTCAATGTGAGTGAGTCTAACACATTTTCAAACAATTAGGGGATACAATTTTGTATCCTAATTAGAAGTTTACGGCCCCCTTTAATTCCATTACTTTTCGCGCAAATCTTTCATTTCCTCTTCCTCTCGCTTTATTAATATTTCAACCTAAAGGACAAAGGTAACGTGAGAAATACTTTTGTTTCCCCGTTTGTGGAACCCCTATCCCACAAAGTTGAAATGTTGGATTTATTTCATTTTGGCGCCAACATTCGTCACCGAGAAACTTATAGCTATCAAGATTGGGCGGGTTCTGTCGACAGTTCGATTAACGAAAAAAGCACCATCAAATACTTTAAAAGAGATAATTCATAATATGAGCTGGCGGAAATGAAATCTTCATTTTTTTGTACATTTATATGAAACGAAACGTTTTGAATTTAGCCTCATAATAGAATGTAAAGAAATCCCATCCACTTGATATACGGTGCAGGGAGTTCAACAAGCTCAACAGGAATAATCCTGTTTGTAATGCACAGATAGTTTCATCGCAAGAAAAACAGTTTGTCAGATTGTTCAGTCGATTGCTGTAGCAATGATCCCCGACATGGCAACAAATTTGGCGACTTTGGCAACAAAATGGAAAATTTTTAGAATCTTCAGGAATTTTGGCAATAGGTCCATTCGGATGCGATTTAAAGTAATCTTTCGAGAACCTACTCTCCCTTGCCTTGGGAACAATAAAAGGCCGCGAGACCAAACTGAGTCAGTCATTTGAGTTCAACTCAAGTTATTAGTTGAACGAGTTCTTTCTCTATGAGTACTTCGTACTGCTTATCATTACCATGCTGCTTGCATTCTGCTAATTGTTGGAAGTGCTGCTTTTTATTGTTTATGCACGTCTCAGCTGTATTTTGTCCCATGCGCATTCGTGTTAATAAACGTCGTTATTTCTTACTGAGGCCTGTTGACTGTGTCACCATAAATGACTACAGCAAACCTGTCGATTTTATGGAGAATTTTCCATTTTTTTTTTTTTTTTTTTTCTGTGGAGAAAGTCTAACAAATCCTATAACGAATAACTAGGCGTTACTCCACAAGACAACAAGAAGCGAATAGTAGCAAAACACAGCCAAAGCATATACAAAGATAACACATTCAGAAACCAACAGCACACAAGTAAAAAGACAAACAAATAGTTATTAAATAATCACAACAGAACAGTAATGCTCTAGATGCGCTAGAGAGCTCAAACAACAATGCAGACAAATAATTCACTCAACTGATGCGCTTTAGCTCTCTGACGTTTACATAGGTTTTCTGACAGGGTATAAAATTTTCTAGAAAAATCGTGGAATCTCGAGACCTAACTGAGACATTGCCAAAAATCCAGCATTTTCTAAAAGCTTAATTTTTGTCGCCAAAATCGTCAAGTTGCAATACGGTCACTAACTTTATCGGAAATGTTGGAAGTTATTGTCCTGGTATCTGCTCAATAACCATTAAGAATATCTGTAAATCTAGTATGAGATTAATTGTGCAAGGAAACATTATTACTGTTTCGCAATAATAGTGAACAAACCTAAATTTGTATTTTGGCTTAATGACAGATTTCAAATGATTAAAATATCTAAATTTATTCACCAAATTTCATACATGCAGCTTGTTATTTTTTTTTTATTTATCATGTTTAAATACACAGGGGCAAACAAGCTGTTTACTTTTCGACAGATTTAATTCGAAAATATATAGAAATCTAGAATTCCGGAGTAAGGATTCAATCCAAATTCAACTTTTTAATTTGTTGCATTCTTAAGTTGCCGCGATCATACACACAAGAATCAATCTATCCATCCTCGGATTACACTAAAACTTTGAAATTGGTTCAATAATTCTAATAATAAAACTTATAATGCCCCATCTTTCGTGTTCATTGTGTTCATTTACTGACATCCAGAATTAATTCTAAAAAAATCGCTCTCTCATTCAAGATTGAAAACATCAAGATTCCCCAAAATCTCAAGATCATTCTTTAACGATACTTTAACAATACATTGAATATTTTTGAGTATACGAAGTTGTCCATATGTGTCTACTGCATCTTTAAAGGAAAAGGGAATAACTTCTTTACCCCTTCAACATTTTCTCTTCTGTCAATTCATCAACTGTGAATGATTCCGAAATCATGGTATCGATAACACAAATCCAGTATTCCCCGAAAATGATAGCGAAAATCAATCGAAAAAACGATGTAAAACCTAAATTTAAGGTCCGTACAAACGAAATACTTTATTAATACGTGAATCGGAACTGTGATGAAACAATGTATATAAATAAGAATAATTAAACTGTGTTTTACTGTATATCGCATCGTCATAAACACATTTATTGATTAATATATAACTATTTTACGGACATCTGCAAAATATACAATAAATATCTATAGTTAAGACTAGCTACATTGGAGACCAATTAGATCGCCGGGGTACTTAGTTGTGTTTGATTTTTATTAAATTTGTAATGCATAACTTGATGCTCGCAATAAAAGGAGAAGTCAACTTAATAAAGTCAACTCTTACGATATTGTAGTGTCATTAAGACCTAAATCAGTTATTTATTTCAAACAGAGTTTTGTCTTTTACGGTACAATAATACAATTTCACTTTCTGATTAATTATTAATCGAATCATTCGTTCTTAATTTTCAACAATGGTAGAAAATCAAGAGACTAAATATTTAATAAAAAATTGAAATGCTTTGAATTTTATTGCAAGAATGAAATGTAGGATTGAAAATTATGCAAAAATATTTTGTTTTAAATGCCGAAAATTCAGGGAAACACAACAATAAATTAGTATCGGTAAAAGGACAATTTTTTTAAAACTTTAAAATGGCGAAAGAGTCAAATTCGAACTATAATATTTTCAGAAAAAAATAATTTTTATAGAAAAAAAAAGGATAAAAAAATTGTTTGATTTTAATTAAAAATTCTAACTTGTTCTAATTAATTAAAATTATAATTAATGTTTCAACAAAACAGTTTCGAGGAGAACATTCTCGCTTTCTAAAATATATTTGTACCAAATTTATTAACCCTAAGCCAAATTATCAATCTTGTACAACACCGGATACATACAGATATATTTTTTTTGTGGTTGATTTTTTTACACAGTTTTCCAGCTTTGGTTTCATTACTTCAATTAAAAATAGCTGTTTTTGATCAAAATATAAATATTAATATTTTCGTTTTCTTCCATTCGTTTATGCGGAAAGTTATAAATAGCAGATTTCGTAAACTGGAGCAACAGTGACAAGCAATTTAGCCAGTATTAAAAAGATTGATTAATGTGTACCAAATAGACAATAAATATGCAAATGAACCCAGCATTATATTATTTTGCCTCTGTTGACAGCCACGCCGAATTATTTAAAGCGCATATAATAAATGTTCGAATAAACTTCACAGATTTGGTGCCTCCAGACGAAATATAATTAATCTTACTCATTCTGACAAGCTGTGAAATTTTAACTCAGTTAAGTGAAAGTGCTGTTGCTTTGTTCCGTTAACTAATTTGTGGCATAATTATTTCACAATTAAAGCAAAACACTGAAGTCATTATTTCAATTTATTCACATAAAACAATTTAAAATATTGACACAGTATATTTCAACTTTCTCTTTATTTTCTCGTATATGAATTCTATTTTAATTCATCATGCTTTTATTTCATTTTACTACTTTTGATTTATCTTCTTTAAATCTTTTATTAATCTATCATCAAAACAATCGATTTTGTGGCTATATGCATATATATATAATTACTAGCGCCTTTAGCGACCAGCTGGTTAGCCAGAGATAGCTGTTATACTTAATTTCAGTTAAATCAATTAGATAAAACTTCATTCCATGGTTCTGTCAAACATTAAAGCCCTCTTATTTTAATAATCTTACATGTATTCTATTCATTGTGTATATGAACCTTTCTACTGAAGACCAGTTCCATGACATCATAGCGCAACTAGTATGTCAGATTCATTTATCTTCAAAATTAGGCGATATTCTAACGTTACTTTTTCATTCGTCCTGTAAACTACAAAAATATTAAGCAGTATCTTTCTTTAGTTTTCAATAATGGAAAAAAATCAAGTGATCAAAAATATTAGATGAAACAAAGAAAACAATTAGGGGCCGAGATAGCCTGTCTGGTAGGGCGTTGGATTCGCGTCCCTTGGGTTGCAAGTTCGAACCCCGCCGGCATAAGACTCTCCGTGTGTGTGGTGGCTGGCGCATGCATAAATCTGTCGTGGTCACAAAGTCCTCCATGTCGAGAGTAATACCACTGGGGGGTACTGGTTAAGGGATGATCGTTGTCTGAGTCAGGTCTAAATTACGATCTGTGGATGAGTGAATGAAATGCATGAATGAAGTCCGCCCATAAAAAGAGTTGTGACGTGTGTGTAGCTAAGTCGTACTCTGGGTCCTAGATGGCGCTACTGAAAAATCAAGAGACGCACCCTTGGCTTAAAATCATTGACTTCTCAAGTCAGTGGGCTTGTTTATGACAAGTGCCATTAGAAACAACAAGAAAACAATTTCGCTTTCATTCACAACAATGAAAATATTATTGTGAAATATACTTAAAAAATGTTTGGAACTTAATTAAATCTGTAATAAAGAATTTTACAGCAACTAAATTGGCCTCATCGAAAAGACAAATTTTTGAATTTTAAAACAGTGCAAAAATCATTTTTGTGAGGGAATATTTTCAAAAATTATTGTGAAAAAAAATATCAAAATTTAACTGTTTTTTAATTTTAAAAAATGCTCCGAGATGCACAGTTTTACTCTCCAAAGTGAATCTAAACGAAATTAGGTATTTCTATGTCAACCAGTTTGATCTGTAGAGCACCAACGCACACATATACACATTATGCGTAAAGAATAGTGTCTGTAAAAATTGGATTTCAAGTTAGAAAATGAAACTTAGAAAATTATTTTACCATCAAAATCATAAATCTAAATAAAATTTTGGATCAAACCCATTTACTATAAATCTATCTGTTAACCTCCATTTATATAAACATTTATTAAAAACGTAATGAACTAAGTACAGGAAATTCAGCATATTGTAATCTATAATTTATTATTAAAATTATAGATCTGAGCCAAATTTTTTGAAACCAGACGATCAACGGGTAAATTATTTTCATTATAGATGAAGCTAAGCACAAAATGTGTCAAATTTATTTATGATAGGAACTGCAATATTTTTCTGGTGATTTTAGGAAACAAAGCAAGAGACACTGTAAGTTGTATTCGAATGTCTAACTCTGAACTCAATAGACAACTGATCCCGTAAGATACTCCTACTTAGTTTTAAGAGATATCTATTGTGAGAAAATTGCAAATATATTAACAAGGATTGTAAGACAGCAAATAAAAGAACGAAATTCCAAAATAAAAGAGCATTATCCGAATACTTTAAAAGTGAAAAACTAAATAAGAATTTTATAATTTAATGTTCTGATTCCAAAATTCCAATTAAATTATCCTTGTAAGTTATTTAACAAGAAAAATTATTGTCTGATTCGCAAAATTCCAGAAATTTATAATAGAATTTTTCAAGATCAGAGCAGAAGACTTCGCAGGTAAACATATTCCACACACAGCGTCAACTTCAAACTTTCCCACAAATGTATCCTTCGCACGATACAAAGAAACTTTGTCAAATAAGAAGAAGAAGAAGAACTTGGCATCCACAACACGCTAGACTGACCATCATCCCTTTTGTTTTCCATCCATTTATTTCATCCCTGACGGAAACAGCAGCTTCCTGGCATCTTCCCAATACAACAGATCGTTCATCTCCAACATTTGGCGAGAACACGAAGAGGCCAATGACATTCCTGCGAGGCGCCTAATTTCTTAGCGTCAACTGTCTGACCCGCATTTTTAGTCTTCCGGATACAATGGAAGAAGATTTGGAAATTCATGTTGTATTACTGAGGTTCTAACGCTGTTTCTTAACCGCGAACCTCCTTTTATGCTCTCACGGTATAGAAATGAAACCATTAAAATTTCTCAGATAGAGATACATATGTATAAGCAATTTATACATATTATTTAACATAATTTATTTTCACAAAAGCCAATAAAAACTTATTAAAAATTAATGCAATCAGCTTTAAAATAAAATCAGATAACACCGTGTTTAAATATATATTATTTTGAAAATTTAATTTTTTGATGAGATGCATTTTACTAGTAAGTTTTGATTAGATTGCTGTCCTATTTAAATGGGTAATTAGAGCTTTTGGCAATCAACTTTTTGCCCATAATATTAATAGCATTCATTTACTAATATCAACAAATTTTCATGAATACATCTTATCACGGCAAATGAAAATACTGTTTATAGTTATACTTGCAAAATATATACATAGCATGCTAATAGATTAGCTATACTTACAAAGTGATAAAATTAAACAATATATGAAATTGGCGAAATCAATTCAGTTGTTGAGGTTGAGGGTTCGATCAAAGTTTTATCATGCAATATCTAATGAAAATGATGGGTCATGGGAGGGATGAGACTACTGATGACGTATTAAAATACCATTAACTTACAAGTGAAATAATTGAAAAATTGTCGAAATCGGTACAACGGTTGAGGAAGAGGAACTCTGTCATATTTTTTTCTCCCATAGTATGTACAGTAAAGTAGCGATTTGGCGTTTTTTTTTCCCCAAAAAAATAGGTTTTGTGGAGAATTATGAGCTTTTCTAGGGAATAAAAATTGATGAAATCGAACAAACAGTTGGACTTGCAAGCCTAGTTCTTTGATTTTCCCTAATTATTTTAAATCCATTGATTTTTGAAGATACACGAAGGATATTATAGTATGGACTTGTTATTTTTAAAATGTATTCAAATGACAAAATCAACACTCCTCTCCTAATTTCCACATTCCAACAGGCCCTGACAAATTTAACGTGCCTGGCGGGTCTTAGATAAAATCGAATCTCGAACCAGTAAACATCTAATCCAGAAACCAAAACTTTAACCCCAAAAACTGCGGTCTATCAATTTTGGAATAATGGATCTGATATTTAATAAAAATATCAAAAACTAATGGAATGTTGAGAAGAAAAAATTCGAAAAGATTTTTTAAATCTGCTTTTAAAAATTGAAATACATTTATATTAGGATACAATTTTCAAATTTCCCTTCGTCGAAATTTACATCAATGTTCTTTCTCATTGATATCAGTTAATAAGAAATTTTCCAAAAAAGATTAAAAAATAACATTCAATCAATAAGTAAATAACAATAAAGACTGCCTCAAATTCATTGCGGAGATGGGGGTAAGAGATCTGTAAAATGACAGTAGATGCATCACTTTGTTGAAAGAAAAAAAAAATTTCTACCTCTAACTATGAATAAGAAACTATACTTAAATTTAACTACTCCTAAGAAACTAACGGGAGTGTTTTCCCCAAAACTTTCTCGAATATTCTCTAATAAACTTATCATGCCAAAGAATGCATTGGCATTGGCGTACAATAGTTACGTAATACTAACCTTTGGCGTGAATTCAGCATTTTTACTAAACTTCTCATGTCTTCCTTGGCGGATTATTTGGAGATTAATCCCAGCACACGTTAATACTACCCAAAAATCAAAAATTTGAGTTATAGACACGTTTTTCTCAACCGAACGACACAAAAATTTGACACAAAACCGCACTTGTAGTCACACTCCCATACCTAATTTGATATATTTAAGTCATCGCGTTTTTGAATTATCCCGTTTACATGTTTATGAAAGTACAGACCGACAGACTGTCAACGCATAGTTGAATTTGTCACAAGATTTGACGGGTGTCTACACTATAGATGTTAAATCTATACCAAATCTTATCAACCTAGCTCTCTTCGTTTTGTAAGTATCGTGTTAACTTATATGTGAAAAGCTGGACAGGAGGACTTCTAAGCAAATTTGACAAAATTTATGTAAAGACCGTATACCAAATTTTAACCATCTAGCTCCAAAACGTTTTTGAGTTTTCTTTGTCACAGACAGAGAGATCATGAACGAATAGTTCCTTTTAAAAAAAAATGCGTTTTTCGAACTCAGGTAGGTTTAAAACGAGGAGATTCTTTAAAATCTCGAATTTGAATTTGTTGACGATAACTATCCTTTCTCTATACAACGTGTATACGAGAAACGCATTTTTTCTATACTACAAATACGAGAAAATAATAAATAACGTTAGTGATTAGTAATACTGCTGCAACATTAATAGTGGTGAAATCAGTTACTTCTTCAGATAATACTATTAAAGAACAATTCCAATTACAGTAATTATTATACTGGAATTGATTTCTTCTTTAACCTGTGATAAAGTATCCCAGCTTTATTTATACATTGCACTCCCAATATTACTGAGATGGATGGGCAAAAAGGGTTTAGAAGATCCAAGATCTTAAAAATCCTACTTAAAATTTTAGAAAAAATTCTGACTATTTTTTAAAAAAATTCCTCAAAATTCATACGTCAGAGATGCAAAACATATTTTTTATGATTACATGTATGCTAAATTTCATGTTTGAAAAAGCAATAGATTTTCTTGGTTACCAGACACATATTCACACATATGCAACTTCTTCCATTTATTTATGTTAATATTAAATTTTTAACCAGCCAAGATTAAAATTTTTACGCATTCTACTAGTTGTAATGAGAATATTTGATTAATTTTTAAGTTAAATGGTTCATCAAAATACAAGTATTCATAATAACAAGTAAAAAAAGATTTTAATTTTGTATAAAATATGTACAGATAATTCATTTATTGATTTTTTTACAATCCAGAAATAAATTTAAAAAAACATAATTACAATTAGAATATGTGAAATGAGAGTATTTAGCAATTTATTAGAATGGTAGCACATCTTAAAATTTCTACATACACATTAGAAAATACATATATTGAAACATACATATGGATACCTATAAATAGACATGTTCAAAAGTATATGTGCCATCATATGACTTTTAATCAGATAAATATATATATGTTTTTTTTTTTTTTTTTTTTACAATTTATCCATTTTTTTTTATAATTAAATTAATCTGTAACCAGATTTGTAAAAAAAATTTTAAATAGTATCCATTGTAAGATTTCTAAAATTTAAATATTGAACACATAAAATCCTTGATGCTACATTTTTATTAACAGATTCAATTCTTTTAAGCTCTTTACAACAAAGCTACAATAGCACAACTTATATAATATATCTGATCCTGATATAGTGTATAGTTATAATAATATTTTGATTAGTTCTTTATTTTTATGCACTTATTAATAATGAAGACATTTAACAATTAATTTAACCCAAATGATATTTTATATGATATTTTTAAAATATCTATCAAAGGAAAATAAGTTACTACTTAACACGGACTACTTGATTTATGTAATTAATCTTCTGATGATGAAATTTTCATTTTAAAAGTAATAAATAACACTGCTGACTCAAATAAAACAATATTTAGGAATAAAATATTGTATTAACTAAAATATTTTTGAGGTATCAAATTTACATAGTATAATAATATGACGAAAATAAAAAATTTTATGAAAAGGTAAATTACTATTAACAGTAAAAATTAAAAGCTACTTAAATGTTAAAAACTTTGTTACATAATGTTTATCTAAGAAAGGGAAAAATGGTTACAGTGAAGAATAAAATGTTTGTTATTAATTCCATCTAACTTTAACCAAATTATCTAATATTTATAATTTTATTGTAATTATTATTTCAAAAGGATGCATAGATTATTACACAGTTGTTCAAACATAAACAATAAACTATTCACACCATGAATGATTCATTAATTCAATATATGTTATATGTATCTATGTTGGTCAACTGTTTTTGACCAAGAAATAATAAAGTTAATAAGAATATTTAAAATATTACTTCAAACTTTCAAATACACGTCTTTAATGTTACCTAAAAAAGGAATGTTGCCTTCTATGAAACCTAATATTTCTTTCATCTTTAAAAGTAATAATTTATTTTTTCTTTTTTATAAATTTCTTTATTGCTGAAATAAAAAGCAATATAATTTTCCAATTCAAAAATGAAATACATTTTTAAAAATATCTCTAGCATAGATTAATAAGGGCATAGATACAAATTTCTTAATTTTTTCAGAGAGAAGTTCAAAGTCAAAATTAATATTAAATTTCAAAATTAGATTCATTAATAACTTTTAGATGGGAAGAAAAGGAAAGCTAAACTTTAAAATAATTTATTATAATCTTGTGAAAAATCTGAATTATATTATAATTTCCAAATTTATAAGAATTTTCAGAATGCAGGTAATTATTAATAAGAATAAAATTCTCAAAAAACAACAGAAATAAAAATGCAAAATGAATCACCAGCAAATGTATTCAAAATATTTCAAAACGGTGCCCAAACATTTTAAAATAGGAATTTTTCTGGTAAAGTAAAAAGAATTTTTTTTTTTAAATTCCAAGCATTTTACTGAATTCTTGGAAACTATTGTTAAAAAAATAGGACCATAGCATATATATATAAGATTTAATTTTAAATAATTTTAATTTAAAAGAAACAGTGTATTAATCAAAATTTATCTATAGCTGCATCTACAACTTTATAAACTAGAATTCGAACAAATCAGATCTAATTCATATTTATTCCTTAAAATTTAAAAGCTTATTTGAAAATAAAATGCCTATATTTTGGGACATTTTAAAAAATTACAAATCCTATTGCAAAAATTTTAATATTTATGTATTATTAATAAATCATACATGAAACTAATATTTTCACAGATTAATTGTAACACATAACAACGATTTATATCACTAATAAAAATAACCAAAGCCATATTGGGCCATTAATCCAATGTATTATATTAAACTGTTGTTCATATTATTTTACAGGCAATTGTGAATTACAAACATACTCTACAATAACTGAAAAATATATTATATAAACTAGAAAAATTCTTATAGTTCACCAATTCTTTAAAGAGAGTAAAATAGTAAGTAGCTATCGTGTGTGTTTACCTGAATCATCATCATCAAATGTATTAGATGTATCCAAAAGGACAGGCATTGCTTGAATTTTGGTTGAATTCACAGCATTGATAAACAGCTAGATTGAATTCATAATACCCACAAAAATAAATTATCCACAGTAATGCTTAAGCACACTGTTCCCATTTCAAATGCTAAAGCAGCAACTTTGCAGACGAAAAGAAAATCATAATACCGAAACTATTTAAAATTAGCATCTAAACATTTTCGCAAGCTTATATGAAATCTCGGTAATCTACCTCAAAACCAGTCTGGGCACTTTAATTTATCAATAACCATAACTACAAACCAGTCTTTTAGTAAAATCACGATTAATAGAAAAATGCTTAAAATATCTTCATTGACAATCACAAGAGCAATCACTTATGCTTGTGCTACAAACAACAACCCGTAAGGAGAGCATGATTCATCATGAAGACGCATGCGCGAGTCAAAGCCAACTTTTTTTTCCGGTGCATGGGCTTTCACTGCGTTATTGTGCCTGACTGAGGAAATAGCCACTTTGTTGGCATAGTGAGACGATTACGAATTTTATTCTGGTGGTTATCAATAGCAATTGGGTAACGACCTCAGAAGGGGAGATAGGATATAAATAAATGTCAAAAGTATTAGTCTAAAAAGGTGCCGTGAGAATAAATTTCAGAGTTTATATCACTTTTTAAAGTTAAATATCTGCTAGGGATGAAAAAAATCATGTTGTAACCCAAGCTCCAATCATTTTCGATTCATCACTTATCAGCAGAAATAAATTAACCATTAAGCAAATATGCTCATAAGACATCAAAAGGAACAGAAAATCACATAAATTTTCCATATTCGAATTTGCCAATGGTTCAAAAGGTGCAATATTATGTCAGGATCCGTAAACAGGCAAATACCCTCTTTATTAAATGAATGAATCATATGTACTTATATACAACAATATCAAAGACTCTTAAAGCTTACGATCTTCACTCAAGGGCATGAAATCTATGAAAAAAATGCCCTTTCTTTTTTACATAAATTTAAATGAAAACACAGGAAATTTTGAATGCAATCTACGTAACTTACAGCAGTCCACGGAATATTATAATTTCAGTTATGGGGGGGGGTGAGGTGAAAAAGAGAAAAGAAGTTATGATAGTTACTGAATTATGTATTTTTCTTTCTCACATACAAAGTATAGAGAAAATATTATTACCGTCAAAAAATGATTATTACAGATCTCTATGTTTTAGGCCTTCCTGAATTCGAAAAAAGACAAAGTATAGAGAAAATATTATTACCGTCAAAAAATGATTATTACAGATCTCTATGTTTTAGGCCTTCCTGAATTCGAAAAACACATTTTTAGAAAATATCTCTGTTATCTGTGACACAGATAACTCAAAAACGCTTTGAGCAAGACGGAGGAAATTTGGTATATGGTCTTTGCACCACATTTGTAGATTTATATCAAATTTTGAGCAACCCCCGTTCAGAGGAAATCTTTCTGCCCAGCCGTTAGACTATAAATTAACACGATAATTACAAAACGAAGAGAGCTAGATGGATAAAATGTGGCAGCTGATTCACTATTTGTAGTGAAGACACCTATAAAAATTTGAGTCAAATTTTTAATTGGAATGCCCACATGTGGCTCTGTATATAATTTTAGAAATATGTAAGCGTGATGACTCAAAAATGTAATGACTTAAATATATCAAACTTAGTTTGGGCTATTGTGATTACAAGTGTAGTTCTTTGTCAATTTTTTGCTTCCATCTATTGAAGGAAACGAGTTTAAAAGAAAATAATTTTCGGATGTTATTTGCTTCATACTAGGGATTAATTGTCGAGAAACTAGCCAAAGACCATACTATAGATTCAGTAAAAATGCTAAATTCACGCCGAAACGCTTTAATTAATTAACCCTTTCTAGGGCCGTTAGAAGTATGCTTCCCATCAAATTTATCAATCTTTGTATGAAATCATGTAGGTTAGCATAAGTTCTGACAAATTTTTTTAGTAAGTCAGAAATTTAGATGCTTCAGTTCTTTATCTCAGACAAAATAACGTCTTGATTTGTCACTTAATTATTAATTAAGTAATCAAATTAAATTTATCTAATAAGCTAAATGAATCCCTTTTCTTATTCTAATTTCAAGCCTAAAAATATTTTAACATAATATAACTAGAAAAAAATGGCCCTTTAAAGGGTTAAATAACAGACAGGAAAAGAATGCTACTCTCCTATCATCCAGCCAGGAAATGTTTTCCCTTAATAAAAACGAAGAAATAATTGCTGTGGCATAAAAAATCTGCAAATTTTAAAAAGGAGAAGGAAAAAAAAAAAAAAGATTTGTGACCAACCGAATTATATTTCGTTCACTGCATAGTAAAAATGAGATGATATATCATTATTACCAATATACCGGCCTATACAAAGGTGTGGCCTAGTTTAAAATTGGTTGCAGAACTTTGAAATTCCATACATCAAAATAATGTTTTATTGCATCTTACTACTATTTAAAACACTAACTATTTATAACCTAACATAAATTGATATAATAAAGACTTAAATAAATTATGACAATGAAAATTTATAAATTATTTTGATAAAAATATTTTAGTCATACAAATAATCATTAATAAATCATAAAAGTAATTGCATCATAAACCTATATAATATAATTTGGTATGTGAATTATTAATTATTATCATATGATATTTGCTTCATTTTCGTACCTGTTTTATAGCTAATACATTGATATCTTTACTAATTTTTTAGCTATTTCAGATCCGATAGATAATGTGCCAAAGAAAGTAAATCATTTTTGTTTAATTTTATATCCAAACCAGTATTCCCCCCCCCCCCCATTTTTTATCATGAGAAAAATCTGTCTACAAATGCTATGGTAATTAATAATGTCAATAAAATTTTAAGATTGACAACAAATTTTAGATACAATCCAAATGAATTGTTTGTATATAAATATTCAATATGTGATTCCGTTGCAATTTGAAGATAAATTCCGATTTTATTAAATTAACCAACGGAATCAATATCGTCTTTGCAAAAATCTTCAAGCTTTTGTGAGATTTGAGATGATCGTTTTCATTAAGTTTATGAATTTTATCGGAATATTATATTCCCTCGCGATTATGATAAATTTTGAATCTTTTCTAAAAAGAAATAATAGCAACTTCTTTTATGACACGTTGTCAGAGTTCTTAGGAACACTGAAAATCACAGAAAAATATATGAATTTTAATCTTTATAACTATATAAAAAAATGTCACTCCTTTTTTTTTTTTTTTTTTTTTTTTTTTTTTGTACAAAGATGCGTTCCGTTAACTCAAAATATATACTAGAAGCAGTAAAAATTTGCATAAATAAGTCTCTTTTCTAATGTGACTGAAAAAATTATTCGGATGATTACTTCCTTATTACTGAACTTGGCATTTAAGAAACATGACATTCAATGGTCTGTTAAGATTTTGAAAATAGGCATATGAATATCTTTCTTCCAGAATATTTGTTTTTGACAACCACTTTCTCTGGCCTTTATTCTACTTTGATTCAATTCAATAATTTCAAAATTACAAATTTGAAATATCATCACTGCTATTGTAAGATTCTATCTGAATTTAATTTCAGTCAGTCGTTTCTCCAATTAAAATACTTCTATGATATGATTACATAAAACCAAAATATAGAGTTATACTGGCTTTATTTATTTTCATTCTAAAAATTAATATTTTAAAATTTTATTCATAAAAATACTGCCCTTTTTTTTAAAAAAAAAGTGACTTTATTTCGCATGCTACATAGGAGTTAATTTTGGTACTCGTGACAGTTGCAATCAAAATATTGCGTATCAAATTTTCTAAAACTTTTTATTAGCGTAAAATACTTTAGATTAATTACATTTTGCCAAAAAAAAAAAAAAAAAAAATGCCCAATATGGCTGGCAATTCTAGCTGGTTCATCAAAATAGCATGTACCTTTTAATGTTCAACATTACTAACATTAACGTGATATGAAACAGTGACAATATATCTTTAAAAAAAAACAAAAAAACTAGAACCTGTCAGGGTTTTTTTGGATATTTCCATATAAGGATGTCGGTTCAATTATGGTTATAATTTAATGGACCAAAAAAAGTTAATAAAAGTTTTCTAAATAACAAAAATTTTAAAAAATTAGAAAAATGTATGTTTCCACTAATTTTTTTTTAAATTCCAGTTTTCAATACTGCTTTACTATCAAGGTATCTAATATTTTAGAGATAATTATACAGGTAATGTACGGTAATCAATACCTTCCTCATTGATTCAGCAAAAAAATCTTTTATGATTAGTCATCATCTGGAATATCTTAATTTGCAAGAAAATTTTAATTTAACAGTTTGTTTCATGTCTGTAAAGATGGAATTCTGAAATACTGTACCGTAGTATATTCTCAAGGGCATACACTATCTTAATAATTTTAGAATTTTTTTTTTGAATAATATAATTATATTTTTATTCCATAATAATGGCAGTATTAATAATGAATTTGATAAACAAATTTAAAGAATTCAAAATATGCATAAAAACTATTGAGATTCATAATTAAAAACTAAAAAAACTTTTTTTTAATGATTTGGTGCACTAATAAAACTGTACTGCTTAGGAATAAATTTTAATAGTTTCTTTATAAGTCAATTTACTTCAAAATATTAATAAGTCTCAAAAGTTTAAAAGTAGATTTTCAATAGATTAAAAAGATTTTTAGAATATTAAAGAATACCTATATTTGTACTGCTTGATGTGAACATGCAAAGAAATAAAATATCTGCTAATAATTATAAAAAATCTCATCACAGTAAATTCAGGACTTTCTATCGAAATTTATCAAATTAAATGCAGTGTGAATTTTAAGCTAAATGTTCTTCCCAATCGAATATCTTAAAACATAAGGCAAAAAAATTATCCGAATGTACTTTAAGTAATCACCAAAAAAATGAATGATCAATTTTTGGTCCACGACTTGTACAGTACAACTTTTAAATCCAAGAAGAGATAACTTATATCTGGAAGTTCTTTTACACACTTACAATAAAAATAGCATTCAGAAAAGCAATTTTTATAATCAAAATGCTCAAAATTATACTGTTAGCAATAGTTATATTGATACAGCAATAACACAAAATTAATTCAATATTTAAACTAATATAAAACTCAAAGCTGAAATATCATACAAGATCAATTGGACAAATAATATTATAAGCTTTTTGAGCTATATTTGTAGTTAAACATGCAAACTCTAAAATTAACCAAATATTTGTTTGCTATCACATCATAGCATAAATTTAGTAATTTTATTTGAAATAGTTTTTATGATTATCAATTAAACAAAATTGTCAAATTTTATATTTAATGTTATGTTAAAATACCCTACATAATATTTGATATTCAGCAAACTGAACAGGACAATCAATTAGATTAGTTCCTTAAAACTATCACATTGAAAAAGTGGAAGCATATTATGAAGAAAGAGTTTTCAAAATTTATCACTTGTATCCATTTGCGAATAATAGAAATAAATCACCAAGAAAATCATTAAAATAAATAGAAAGTTACAAATACATATAAGTGACAACATTAACATTATCACAATGCAAATTATCCATCTTGTGTATTATGTGCAGGTACATATTGCACATTTTAGAAGTTCCTCTGTTGTTAATGCTGTTGAATTAGATAATTATTTATCTTAAATTACAATATAAACTCTTTATTTATAGTTCACAAAAATTTTTACAATTTCATAAATAAATGAAAGATGCAATTCAAATCAAAATTTTATACTATATATATATATATATATTCTTTTCTCACTGCTGCTTAATCTGACAGAATGCTATCATTTATACTCTTAATTTGCAAACTCTTTTGTAATTATTTAAAAATAGATGCAATATTAATTTTGAGTACTTTTTTTTTGTATCTGAATCCATAGCTTTACTATCAAAAATCATAGTAAATTTACACACTAGAAGAAACATGAAAGAAAAACACAGGTAGTGTGCATCAAAGCTTTATTTAGCATATAAAAGAATTTGGCTAAAACAGCATGTATAAAAGCATGCACAATTTCAAACATTTTAATTACAAAACGTAGAAAAGCACTAAAATTCTGGTAAAATGTACAACCAGGAACTATAGGAAACAGTCTTAATACATTCTGTAACAAAACGTATATGGCATACAATATATCCCTTTATAAAATAAACAGTGAGATATAAAAAATTTTAATTTTATTTAAAAATCGTTAGGTACAAAAAGTAATCAATACTTTTCGAAGGCACTAAAATTTTAATATTTGCAATCAGAAAAGGGCAGGGAAAAAAACTGTGTACAAAAATATCTCCTCACCTAGTATAAGAAGCGAATAAAAATACTCTGTGATAGAAAAGAGTGACCTTAGAATTTTTCAAACTTCAAGAAAATATCCAGTTATTAAATATATACATTAGATACAAAATACATGTAAATATTACCCTCACTCAACAAAATGAAATGAAAATACATTTTTGAGCAACAGTATACACAGGAAAAAAAGTTATTATAAGTTGGGACATCGGAATTAGAAATACTGAAATCATTCAAAGAAAATCAATTTATCACATTAGTAACACATAAACAATCTGTAGCACTAATATAGTGCACAGTGTTCTTCAATTCAATAAAGAAAAAGTAAATAATACTATTAACAAAAAAAATATTTGAGCGATTTTAAAAATCCTTTGCAACACTAATAGTGAATATAAGGCAAATAACAGTTTTTTTCTTCTGTGTTGGAACTAAAATGTACCACTGACATCGGATGCAATTACAAGTTAATGAAAGACTCAAAAACACATGGCCTCCAAATATATTCATCAAACTAAAGCTGTCACTGATCTGCTTTGCTTCTATGCATCAAAAAGTTATTGTTCCATGACTAAATTGCTTTTCTGCACTTGAAAGCACTTTTAAATATAAACTAATCTCAATGGAAGAAATTTCCAAGTCAATCAACATCATCTTCAAAGGATATTAAATTACGCACATCATAATTCATCATAAGGAATTCAACCAACTTAGGTAATATGCTGCAGTCGTTCCTTCCTAAAAGAGGGGAAAATATGTACAAAAAAATTAATTACTATAATTAAATTTGCACTCAATAAGCAAATAAGTTGCAATAAATAAATTGAATAAAGATACATTTTGTAAATACACTTTTATTAGTATAACTGAAAATAAATTTGATTTTTTTAATTATCTCTTTTACATTTTCATCTTCTACTTATAATTTAGTATAAATGTTATAAACTTTTGAAATGAAAATTCTAAACCAGTTAGTGCCATTGCATAAAATCAAAATTTAGCAAAATTATGCAATTAACTGATAATTAGGTATTAAAAATATTATAAAAAGGAGTCACCAAGTGATCAAGATTTTAAAACTCTATCAAAAAAGAGAGTGAAAAATCAATTACAAAACTCTACATACACAAATTAAACAACAGTAAATAATTAGTAATGTATTTTCACCATTTTTTCCAACTATTTCATCTCTTAGCATTAAAAAAAAACATAGAAGAAATCTAAAAATATATTTATTTTAATTTATCTGTTTGATATGCCATTCTATATTAATCTAAACTACTTAAAAGATCTTCAAAAGTAAGGCCAGCAGTCAAGATTTACTTACTATATCTAATTTACTGAGTCTTAAATATCCACCTATATAATCTGGCCTAACTTCTAACTTTTATTAGAATTGGAAATATTCCATAGAGAAAAAAATACTAGTCATAGCAGAATGCAGAGATACTGTTGTCAGTGTCAGTTTATTAATTTCCAAAATTCCACAAAATTTTCTAAGCAACAGGTAAACAATATTGAATATATTATATATATGTGCATGTTGTTTGAAATATTATGTATTCAATACTCTACGTCTCTGAAAGATCCTTAGTAAATATTTGCATTTAGATGTCAATTTCAACTGAGAATCAAATATTTATTAGAACTCGCATACATGCACACATTTCATTCAAGCATTTTATACAAAACTCACTTTGTCATTCTAACTGATAATCAGCAGTTATTATAGAGATATGTTTCAATGTAGGAAGTGGGAACAAATCCTTCTTCAAAATTTCTTTTCCTGATTCGAGTCCAACCATCACCTTGATCCAATTCAACAATATCGAATTCTTCCCCTTCCACTACACCAATTGATCCTTCACTCTGACCTATAAGAAGATAAAAAATTAGAACCAAGAATTATAAAGTATGAGCAACATAGAAGATTTTTGATTAATGCAATATTTACATGTTGTCAGTTAAAAAAGAAAAAGAGAAGCAGAAATAAAGTTGATTCATAGCAAGAAAATAAAATGTTTGTAAAGAAATTTATATTAAACAACAGGAAAATGTTAAAACTTCTGCATCTCATGTATCTGGAAGATCAGTTGTGATTTTTGATAGAACATTTTTCACTAAAGAATGGTATAATGAATGTGTAACAGAACAACTAAATTATTTCACTGTATGTGCACAATATCTAAAATCTGCAATACTAAATGTCATAGCATTCTTTTAAAAGTTTTTTTTTTTTTTATAAAGTAAGAAATATTATTTTCCTCTGAAGTTTTGCTATATATTCAAAATTCTAAAAGGAATAAAGCAAGGTCATTTATGGATATATGCAAAAAGTAAGGGGTGCTAGAATTTCTGCACTAGCATCTCTGCATATTGTTTTTAAATGAAAAATATTTTAAATTAAAAAAAAAATTCAGAATTATTATATTTTTTATTAAATTTAAAATAAGAACAGAAGATCTTTATACCATGAAAAAGTTTTAAAAATGAACTTAAAATTTAAGCTATTAATAGGCAATCAGATGATATTACTAAAACAATAATGCTTTTGAAGATTGTTAATAATTTATAATTTACTTGCGATTCAAGAGAAAAAATTAAATATTATGTAAAGCTTGCATGAATTTCACAACAATTAGGAAATCTTCAGTTAAAAATGTACATTTTTTTACATAATATAGTATAAATTTAATTCAAAGAAATATAAAGATCTGTTATTATAATCTTAAATATTAATTTTTTCTTGTATATTATATTCCTTAACAACCAACAATGGTAATTGAAAAGCATGACAATGTACTTTTTTATAAGCATAACAAGGCATGCATATTTCAAATTGGGAAATATATATTAAAAATCTAACAAAATCTTCAATTCAATATAAACAATATTCTGTTATTGTTATAAAATTTGGATACTGCAAGAATATATTTTGCATGTAATGTTTTCATTTTTTTTTTTTTTTTCAGATCAGATTAAATGCAGGGCAAAGTACCTGTAAATGGATAAAGAGCTTTCCCAGTCCCCAAAACAGCATCAAATTCATCATTGTACTCATATTCATTTTCAAATTCTGGATCAGGAAAATTTTCTCCATCATCTGTTATGCTGGGCTGACTAGTTCCAATTCCACTTTCAGGACTGTTTGAAGACCTATAATGATTGTTAATTTTACAAAAAGAACAAAATGTTACAATATTAAAGAAAGTCAGATAAAGGTTAGTAATATACAAAATATGAAATAAATAATAAGACAAAAAAATCATTCATTTAAGATGCCCTAAGAAATAAATGAAATTCATCTGTTATAGCATAAAAAAGACAACGATTTTCATGTCAAGATGAAATTTATAAGTTTAAAACAGTTTTAATTGATAAAAAGTCCATGATACATTAATAAATGATGCATGCTTCATTTTTCAACATAGTTGCTACCATTATTCAAGCATTTGTGATATTGATACAAACTTTAAATAAAATTCTATGATTAAACAAGCCACACTGTAGAATTTTACTTCCTTTTGTCAAAATCTTAGTTAAATTTCAATTTTACTTTGTCATATATGAAGTATAGAGAAAACATTGTAACTGACAAAAAAATTCAAGCTCAAGATTTTGATCTCCCCTTTTATCGGAAAAAACACATTTTTGGCATTATAGCTACCGTTACAAAGATAATTTACAAATGCTTTGAATTAGACTAATGAAATTAGATATATGGACTTTACAACAAATGTGTAGATTTCTATCAAATTATGAGTGAAATCCTGTCAGAGAGAGTCTGATTGTATGGCTATTTAAACATAAGTTATGTTAACTACAAACTGAAGAGATCTAGATCCCTTAAATTTGGCACACAACAGGCATCTACATAGCAGGTGTACATGCCTAACAAATATGGAGTCAAATCAGTCAAGGATTAACTTCCATTCAGTCTGTACTTTAACAAGTATGTAAATATGAAACTCAAAAACCCAGTAATTTAAATATATGAAATTTTGCATATGATTTTGTGACTACATTTATAGTTCTGAGTCAAATTTTAATTTCAGTCTATTGGAAACAAACAAAAATTGACTTTTAGGTTCTGAATACTAAATACCAGGAATTAATCACTTTCACTAAAAATGTTAAATCATGTTACAGAATACTATTTTGCAATTATTGCCCATTAATGCCATGCAAGGCATTTGTGGCCATACAATTGTGGGCAAAAAAGGTCCACAATTGTATGGGGAAGAAAGTGGAAAACACCTTTATTAGAAAGTGTGCAAGAATGCTGATTAATCTTACCATTATCGAAAAAATTTTGCCCAGCAAGAAATTTTTCTTCTCTCTCCCAATGGCATTACTCTTTCTCTCCTGATCGACTACTATCTACAAATTAGGCTATTTATGTTATGTCACTTTCTTTACAGCAATACTAAGAAATGGATATTAAAGTTAATGCTCAAGCTCCCCAGTCAAATCCTGTTCCTGGTCAAAACATTTCTTAAGATAAGGGAATAAATGGAAATCATGAGGCACAAGTAACAAAAGTTTTGATTTGAAATGCTATAAAAGGCTAAGTTTTGATATGGAACAATCAGCCCATCATTTGTCAGCATTCCTTTACATTTATTTTGAATTGCCCCTCAAATATTGTTGCAAATTTTGGAAATAAGTAGCAGCAATATTTGACGAATGAAGTCATTCAGAAGAATGATGCCCTGTCTGTCCCAGAAAACAAAAGTCATTTTTCTTTCACTGAAATTGAAATTTTACATTCCTTGGTTTATGAAAACTGCATTACAATGAGATTGAGAAACTCAGTATCTGCTTCTGCAAAATATATGAGGAAACTCAGAGCAAATCCATCAGCTTCTTTTTGTGTCCTTAATATTTTAGAATAATAATTTAATAATTAATAATTTTTAGGATATAATTTCCTGGACTACAGAGTCAGTCACAGCATCATATAGAATTTTCATAAGCATTTCTGGCATGATGTTATGCAATTCTATCAAAGAAAGACATCTATCTGCATGAACTGCTTCCTCAGTTCCTTTAAAGAAGTGCATCAGAGGTCATAGACAGTCTTCTTGTACTGCATTTGACGTGAACATGGTTTACTTCTGAAGAAGTTTCAATATCATATCTGCTGTGTATGCTCATCTTTTACAGAAAAGATATGAGGGAGAGCATTGCATATTTGGTAGGATTCTGAATTGCCACAGTCATTATAAAGGTACTTCTCAAACCAAATTTATCAACAAAACAGCAAATAAGTTCAAGGAAAAAACAAAAGATTAAAGACAGCATTGACATTATATTCACCAAAGCTTTTTCTTTCCTCCTCTACATATTGTATCTTTACTTTTCAAAATACTCACAAGCTTGAAATATTACATGACTTTACTGACTACCTTTTGAACATAATGATAGGAAAATATACATTCAGCAGAAACATTTTGATTATATTAATCAACTTTTTTTTTTAAAAAAATCCATTAGTAAAAAACTAGCACTAGTAAGGACAAATGCGACAAAAAAATAACTAAAATTTATTTCAACAATAAAAAAGTTAAATGTTACAGATGAAATGCTTATTGCAATAAAAAGATAAACATGAATGCTTTGAATATTCTAAATTTTTTAATGAAAATTTTTAACACTTTAATAAGTTTTTTTCTTTTTCTTTTAATTCAGAAATCTAGAATATGTTCAAAACACTAATAATGTGACAGATGACTTAAAACATAATACTACATGTTTGCTATTGAATGCTAAAGAAGAAAGTCATTTTCATTTCAGTAATCTGGAATATGGTGAAAATACTAATGATATGGCAAATAACTCAATATACAATATTATATACTTGATATTAAATAATAAAAAGAAAGTCTATTACATTTATAAATTTTTAATACTGTTTTCAATGCACTTCTTGCCCTTCTTGTTAAGTGTTTCAATGTACTTCTTGTAATGAAAAAACTGTTTTTTTTTTAATAAATATAATTAATGCATACTTTTCAGATGAAAATGAGCATCCAATTGGATACAATAAAATACAAATAAATTTTTAATTTCAGCTCAAATTTATGAAAGATTTTGAACAGTTCAAAAATACCTTTCATTAATACATACCTTCCAGATAAAAATGAGTCTTTTATTGGGTTCAGTCAACAGAAATTAATTTTAGAGCATATCAAGAAAGATTTAGAATAGTTCTGAACAGAAGCAATAAAATATAAAATAATCAATAACATTTTTTAGAACTGAAATTGAGGACATAAACATATATTTTAACATATTTTTAGAACACAGATCAGAACTTACCCATGTGTTTGCTGTGGTGTTCCAGGGGCAGAAATTTTATAGTTCATGGGATTACACACACTAGAATCTGAGGCACTTCTAGAAAGAGAATCTTCAGAAATACTGCTCCGGTTATCTCGTGACAAGCTGAGAGCACTGCCTTGACCTTCTGCTTCAGCCATATAACCCTACAACAGCAAAAAATAATATTTAAAATATCAAATAAATAATGAATTTATAGTAAAAAATTATCACTTGAAACATTAGAAAAAAAGAAAGAATAATTTAATAAACTTTAATTACATAAAATGTTCTGTGCACTATATTTATAATTATTTAATAATTTTCAGACATTGCATGATAATTTAAAGGCTTGAACTATTATGGTTTTCTTTCAATAATTCTTTCTTCTGTATATATTCAACATAAGAATATTTTCACATAAACTATATTAAGACACCAAAATTATATATATATATATATACATATAAATAGACACTAACTTGAAATTTTGCAAGTTCATTTTGCAGTTTTTCTAATTTTATTCCATTATCTGCCAGTTGTCCTTCAACAGCTGCTGGATCCCCCATTGCATTATTTTGTTCATAAACACCCTTCATTTTCATCAGAGCATCCCTAAAAAAATACAGCAGATTTCAGCGCTACGGAAAAGGTAGATTCATAGATAAAAACTTAAAAAATAAACAGTGTGTATTTCCAAAGTTTATATCAACAAATAAGATTTTTTTTTAAATAATTCCATTCAAATTAACTTACATTAACTTAAATTAACTAACAACATTTCAATTCTTGGTTAATTGATTTTTTTATATTTGTTAATCAGACATGGCATAAGCCTGAAATGTAAAAAAAAGCTGAAAATAATGTAAATAATGAATAATAAAATAAAGAATAGTACTAAACGTAAACACCAACAAGTAAAATAAGCATGATTAAGTGAATAATAAAATAAATTTTACATGAAAAAACACTTCAGATATTAAAAATATACTAGAATTATTACAAAAAAAATTATTATTATTATTCTCAAGAATGATAAGATTCAATTCTGAAAATACTTTAATTTATATTTTTGTAAAAACATGCAATTCTTGGTTAATGTTTAGGTATAATAGCAATTCCATGATGCTCATATTTTCACACTAGATGTAAATAGTAATTCTTTAATAAAAAAATGACTGACTTACTAACAATTTTGATGGCAATTTTTAAAAAAATTGAATACTGAAAATAAAAATGTTAACTCCCTTTTTTCATTACAATTTTTAAAACAGTAGTATTAATATAAGAATTACAGAGTAGAAGAATTATGCATTAATGTGCTTTTAAGTGAATAATAATCTTATATTAAATCTTGAAGTAGTCAGCTTAATTGACCTAATACATATCATGAAATTATATTAATAAAAATATTTTTATAACATTTCAAAAATAAATGGAACATTTCCAATGCAATATTTCAAAAAACTTCAACTGCATTAGTTTGCAGTAATTTCCAGATTTCTGCAAAAGTCTGTTTCATTCCAATGATTCAGTTCAATATTGGATAATGACACACACACACACAATGTAATTCAACCTTTTTAATAAAACAATCTTTTAAAAAGGCTACTAATAGTCCTACAAGCAACTATAATCATTTGACAAATTAACACACACACACACACACACACACACACACACACACACACACACACACAATGTAATTCAACCTTTTTAATAAAACAATCTTTTAAAAAGGCTACTAATAGCCCTACAAGCAACTATAATCATTTGACAAATTAAAGGGTAATATCATATGCCATTCACTAAACTGAATGATAAATATCCAGTTTATTAGTTTTAGCCTCCACATCTCTAAAAAAACAAAGAAGGTAAAAATAATAAAATATAAAAATAATTGAAATTCTACAGCACAATCAAAAGCCAATATGGTAATCAGCATGCTACATGGCATTTAATGAGTATACTTATATAAAACAGAAAAAAAATCACTACTAAAATGAAATATTTCAAACTGACCTTGCAGCTGTTTCTTGCTGTATTTTTGCTTTTATTTCATCTATTTTCTGTTGTAATTTTTTCTTCCTTTGATTAGGAGGCAAGTCGCTGCAATCTTCCTTTATTTCATCAACAGTATTCTAAAACCAAATTAGAAATTAATTAGGCATGCTCAAATGTTACATTTTTATAAATATTCTTAACCATATAAGCTAGCTGATTAAAACACAGATTACATCTTTATTAGATCTCTTCAAAAACTAATAAAATGATTGCTTCTTTAAAAAATTCTAGTTACCGAAATAACATCTATGGAATACTACTGAAAATTATAAGACATTCGTTACAAAAAAATTAATTTTTGTAGGAAGAAACAAAAACTGTTTTTAATATATGCTACACAACAAATAATCATATTTTCTATCATTTTTAATGCCAAAAAAATTGGATATAACTATTGAGTATCAAAAAATAGAATGGCTCAATTTCAGGACTTGAGGGGGAAATGCTGTAAAATATTTTTTTAAAATAGTTTTAAAAATCAAAAACAATGTTTTTTAAAATTTTATTTTATAAATCACTATGAGAAAATTCTTCAATTCAGCCTTTTGTCTCTTCAGTGAGTCAATAAACTGAGGACCAAGCATGCTTGAGAACTAAACACTGGGGGTTCTGCGTTAGATTGACCACCTAACCGGGACATATGCCTTGCACCACAGGATCCTCGTTCAAGAAAGCAGATATGGGTACTGTAGCCATGGCCCACATGGGTTACTAAGTTTAGTTTTATGAGTAAATTCTTACATTTTCTGTCAAATTCTTTTTTAAATATTTTAAAGAAGGCAGAAATTAGATAAACTATGCAGAAGAACTAAAGATAAAAATGAGCTATCCCCTTCTTGCCTGAACATGTAGGACCATTATTCTACTAACAAGGGAAGTGAGAATTTGCTAGCTCATATAGCAAACTTCATCAGAAAAACTCATAATGCTCCTCACCATCTACCTATAAATATATATTATTGGATAGTCAAGGGCTAAGTTAAATCTACTCCATCCAATGATAACGATCATAATAACTGTCATTGTGACAAATTAACCAGAAACTGAGAGTTAAACAAATTTAATGATCATGACTGAAATACCAGCAATCCCTAGCCTTAGCCCAAACCTTCTTGCTAGTGATATGATATTTAACTGAAAAAAGAAAATCACATTATAATACCCCTCAGAAAAGTAAGAGTCTGCCTAGTTACACAGCAAGTTCTCATCCAAAAACTTGTGGTATTACCACAATTTATATGATGAAAAAAAGAGTTCATCACAAAAAAAAAAAAAAAAAGAATTCTACACATATTATTAGAAGGAAACAAATCTAATCATTCTAATCTGTAATTTGCAGATATGACATAGTAACATTTACATTATAAGAAAGGAGAAGAGAAATTGGTTCTTTATGATACTCCCCAATATATAATTTTAAAAATAATTGTTTTCTCCCAATTAAGCCTGGAAAACAAACATACAATTTAAAAAAGCACTGTTGACTATTTGGTAGAATAGTAGAAACAGTACATGTTTTACGAGAAAAATATCCAGCCTTTGTTAAGAAAAAAGGTTTATTTTATAGCAGGACAAAGAAAGGATATAGTTAAAAGAAATAAAGATAAGGCCACAGAATTGGAAAATAAATAGTTACTTAACCTATTTTATTAGTCTAACATAACACCTACATACTAGTACATTTCTAGAGTAATAAAAAAAAATTATATATAAAGATGATAAACCAATTTATAGTCACTCAAATATTTTTATAAACAGAAGCAGTAAAAAAGAAATGATAAATAAATTTTTATTTATTTATTTAAAATTACATTTCAGACAGAATTGAAATTGATTTTGAAGCTTTATTTATCTGAAATGATAAAACATGAATATTTTTTTCAAAAAAAAAAAAATGAATATGTAAAGTAAAGAGTGGGCAGCAAAAAGTAAGGAAAAATGTATGAATAGTGAAATTTGAAAGAAACTTTTTTTCTCTTAAACAAGATAATTGTAGAAAAATGACTCAGTCAAGAAGCAAGCATTGACTGATGAAGAATATCCACTAACAGTGAAGGTCCTAAATTAAAATGATAATTATGAGGCCTTTTAACTTGTATTTAATCTTACAAGCAAGGAAATAAATTCACCTTTACAAGAAAAATTGAAAAAATAACTTGAAAGAGAGGTGCAACTTTAAAAGAAATGTTACATAATAGATACAATAGTCTTTATTCAAAGATTTCATTTTCAAATTCATTGGATATTATGTATCATCACATGTATGCACATTATTTCTAAACAGCCATTCACAAAATACAAAATTTTGTTTTATATTTACTCCAGGTTGCTCAAGAAAAAATTTAAATTCCTGAAGATATTTTTTACATTCACTCAAATTATTGCTATACCCCATAAAAAAGATTATAAATTTTCTAGTGTATCTGCTTGTTAATGATTTTATTCTTATTGTTATTGAATTCATTTGTAGCTAGCTACCTTTGAGTTATTGTAAATTTTGCATTGCAAAAGACATTTTATTTTAGTACAAAAGCTTATTAACACCTCAGAAATTCTTCCATATAAAAATTTCATATATATTTCACACTATAATTTATAAAAAACTTAAAAAGTTGTTCAATTATGAAACAAATAACCTAGTTATAATTACATCTCATCAACAATAAAAGTTAATCAAATAGGTACAAATACATTTATGATATGAATTACTACATTCATAGCTAACAATTGCACAAAATTAATGAGTATGCAGTAAATATTTATAGGAAATAATTATAGAGAACAGATCATCTGGATAAAAACCAAGAGGAATTATGAAAAATTATAAGACATATATTGAAATAAAGTTTCTGAACTTATTTTTAAATCAGATACTTTCATGGATTTAGATTACAATTGCAAATAAAAATTTTATTCATTTGTGATGAATGTCATTTATAAACAAAGCAAATGACATTCTTTTAAGTTTATTTGGCAGACAAGATAGCGATTTCATTGAATACCAGAAATCTATAGCAGCAAACCATAACTTCAATCACATTCAGCCACATAAAACAGGAAACTATGTTCAAATTAAAGGCACTTCCGAAAAGTATTATTAATATATAATATTTTTATTAAAAATGACAATAAAATCACAAGACAAATATAAAAAAGTAAATTTTTATGCAAATGAAATAGATTTTAATTATTCAATCTCATTTTTTTTTATCCAATTGTATAAAAATAATACAAAAAATAAAATTGAGTTAATTTTTTTTCATTGTGAAAGTTACAAAAAAAGTTCATTAATTTAATACTATACCGCACATTTTTTTTTCTAATTACAATTTTGGTAAACAAATATGAAATATAGAAAATATAATTAATTAAAAAAGTATACTTGTTTAATTAAAATGTATTTTCTATGAAACTTAACTACTTTAATTAAAAATATAATAGCAAAACGAAAAATAGAACAACTCTTGATTTGATTATATTAAATTTGACGAGATTTCAGAGAATTTCATAGAACATTTCAATTTTCATCCACATAAAATAAGAGAGGACAACACGATATAAAGTGCATAAGTTAAAGAGAAATATAGAGAAGGAAGAGAAATAATCAGGAATGTTAATAAATTCATCAAGTATGTGAAGATTATATACAGAGACATGCAAGAAGACATTACCCATGTTAATACTTACAAAAATCATATCACCAGAAATCACAGGAAAATTAGTTGGTTAGACATGTGCAACAAAACACCATGTAAAAAAGAATGTATAATTAGTGGGGAAAATTATAAAAACTTGTTCATCTCCAAGGCGTAAAACATAAAAACATAAGAAGACAAAGTTCTATAAGTGCACAACAAAAGAAAATTATAAAAGATAAAACACTATTTTTATGATAATAACTTACTAAAAGATATATAGCACTGTTGATATTGGTACGGATCAGCTGATAATAATATGTGATTTTTATTGTATTAGATCTAAACTTCTGTAAAAGTTTTTTTTAAATTTTATTTTTAATTTGGTCTGGATATGTGAGCATGTACATGCTTGTGACAATTTTTTATTTCACTCTTCTGGGTACTAAATTTTACAAAAAATAAGTGTGCCAATTTAGAGGTTTATAGAATGATTCATTAATAAGGACAAGATATCCATGTCAAATGCAAATTATTTTTTTTATCATAAAATGAATTTGTAGTTGATTGTGGTTACATAAAATATAGCATATAGAGCTTGTCAGATTGTTAATTGGAAATGAAACTATGAGTTTTTACATTTCAATTCGATGAGTATAAAGATTTTGTAGTTTATTCATAAAAAATATTTTATTCCACAGAAAAACCAAATTAAAATGACAGTCATATTACATATATATTAAATAAGAATCTTTTATTATTTCTAAACATAAGTACATTCCCTTTATTCAATAACTTTTGAAGGATACAATATTATTAACTTTAAAATAAACAGAAATAATGATTAATAGCATCTTACTCATCATACAATTAATCTCTAAAGAACAGAGCATAGATATGCTCATATTACAAATTCCATCCAAAAACCCTAAATAATCATATTTGTATTATTCATACATCATATGATATTGGTTAAAAGAAAAACTTGCTTTTTTTAAAAATTATTATTATTATATATTTTGAAGTTCTACTTCTAAAAAAATTAAGCAAGCAGTCTTGTATTTATTTATTATAAAATTACAACAACTAACTTTTAAAATAGTTTTTTCTTGTATGAGTTCATAATAAATAATTGAGTATTTTCAAATAAATTGTTTTGAGGTTAGAAAAACCTATTTTCAGATTACATATTATTGCTTTCTCTAAATGAATAAAGACAAAACTAAGTTTTCAATAAATTAATGGATAAAAATTCATAGTCAAACTGTTAGTATTCACATATTAGAAGTTAGTGATTTTTTAGAGAATTCTCTAACCATAAAATTCTGGGAGTTATTCACAATTTAAACTTTTAAGCTTAACTAAAAATGACAATAAATATACCTTGGTGTTACTAAATATATTTAAAAGTCCCCTTTTTTTGTTCTTTCCGACAGTCATAGTCCCCCTAACTGTCAAAGTGTCATTTCTGTGCGAAGAAATGGTGTTGCAAACATCTCCATTTCTAGGGTTGCTCAAGTCTTCAAAAGGTATATCTTCAGGAGGATCATACCCAGATTTGTATTTTTCTATTACTAAGCATGAATCCTATAACGGAAAATAAATATGAGAGGAAATATTCAACAGCTTAACAAAAATGAAACATATAATATTAAAAATAAAATTTTTTGAAAGCTGTTTATTGAAAATTCATAAAGTTCATTCAAAGTTTTTCAACATGTTCTTTAGAAAACTGCTTTAGTTTTACCTCTCTTGGATTGATTGCTTCAGCAGCAGTAATTATGCCATCCAAGCACTTTACCACAAGTGGTATAACTTGTTTATGAATAACTGCAGTTCTTTTCATCACACCTTGTACACATGCTATCCTTCTCTCTTCCATGTCTTGCAGTTGCTGAAAAAAAAATGTCAAGAATTACAAAATAAAAATATAGCTTTATATTATATGCAATGAATTAAAATCATAATCTATGACACAATTCAAAACTGTGTGAGCAATTTGTTGAAGGAAAATTATTAATTACCTGAAATATACTGGGCATTAGATCGGAATAATGTAGCCTTTGTAATTCATTAGTTTTCTGTAATTGGTTGGCATAATCTGTTTTGCAATCTTCACAGCTTCTACTCTTTTGTTGAGCATGAGTCCGTGCCTAAAGTAAAAATAATTTAAATGAATTAATAAGTATCTGGACTTCCATTAACTATGTTAGTACCAGAATATCAAACCATACTTTTCATTTTTTTAAGCCATCAGATTTTTCAGAAAAGAGTTTTCACATTGGTATCAGAACTGATTTTTATGATGCAAAGACTTGATCCAATTATTTAATCCAATTTATTCAAGGCCTTTTCTTGGAGTTGTTTATGAAAGATGTATTTTTTATTTCAAGAAGTTACAGGGGTGGTAGAGGAACTCCATTCTTAAGTATTTTAATAATAATATCAGTATAGTCCATGTATTTTCATTGGGGGGGAGGGGGGAATCTAGCACTGTTGAGCAAGAAAATACCCTAAATAAACAGTGTAAAAATGCAAAGAAATTTGATATTTAATAAAAGAATTTGTTACAACATGAATAAATGGTAGCATCTGCAAACGTATTTCTGTAATTTCAAATAACAAGAAAAGAAAAGTGGAAGAACAGGCTGTGATACAAAATTTGGTATCTATTAACCAAGTTCCTCATTATCTAAGTTAAAGACCCAATCAGCTTGTACAATCAAGGTTCTATTGTATTTAAAAGAAATTCCAGATGTTAGATAAATATAATTAAAAAATTTTATACAGTAATATACTACTTGAAATTTATATAACACCAACAAAATAATGAATTTACCTATATTTAATCTTTGTTCAAACAACAGGGAAAAAAATCATGCTGTTTAATTATATAGGTGCTTTACAATACTGAAAATTAGCAAAGTTCTAGAACAGTGAAACAAATATCATAGTTTCAGAACTAGCAAAATACCAAATTATAATGTATGATGGAATAAATGTATTGCTTTTTTAGGTAATAAATATAAACAAAAAAAATAATTAACTGAAAAGAGAAATTTTTAGATGTAAGCTGCCTTTAACAATATAGATAATATAAAAAACTGAATATAAAATGTTTCATTTACACTATTAGAAACATCTTGTAAATTAGTGGTGTACAAAGTTGAATTGCTTTACTCCTTCAAAATACATGAAATCATTAAAGAAGCATGCATTATATATTTAAAATAAAATATATCCAAAATAAAGTAAAACTATGTAAAAATACATAAAAACTAGACAGTTGATAATGTTTTTAATAGGGCAAGGCCAAGAAAGAGCAAACTATATCAATAAATGAAATGAAAAATATTTTACCTTTTCCACATCTGCTCTGGAAAGATTGATATCAGCATCTATTTTCACAAATGTATCATTTGCTTTCTCTGCCTCTTTGAAGGACTTTTCATAAGCTCTTTTATACTATGATAGAGAAGCAATATTTTATTCAGTTCATTGTAACATGTACATAAATAAATCAATGTATGATAATCAATATTTCAAAAATAGTATTTATAAATTATTATATTATATATAAATAAATATCACTTGTTATGTTAAGATAATAGATTTGAATTTGTACGGGTACACCATATTAAAAAAATAATTCTTGTGACATTTTGATTTTTCTCTAAACAGTATTATACTCCAGAATTTTTCATATTAAATAAAATTTGCTTGAATTAAAAAACAAGAAAAGTGAAATAAATTGTCATTGCAGAAATAATTTTCAGATATTTCAACTTGTATAATCATACAGAAAATAATCCCCCCCCCCCTCCCTTCAAACATGACATACAAAAAAAAAAAATGTTAGACAAATACAGTAATGCAAATGGAGAATTTACAAATTTTCAATAAAAATATCATCAGTAATTAAGTCATTACCTTGTCAAGCATATATTTGGAATTTTGGAGTTCACTTTGGTATTTTTGTCCATCGTGAAAGAGCTATGATTAAAAAAAGAAAAGGCAAAATTAAACTTGAGATAGAAACATTAATTAATAAACTAACAGAAAAAATACTGTGAAACTACTCCCATTTGAAATGAACCAAAATGAAATCATGAGTGATAATTAGGAATGCTTTTTTGTTTTATAATGCCATCTGTTTAAAATAACTTTTAAATAAGTAGAAAAATCGATGATGAAATATAATGATAATGAATCAATATATTGTTATTATAAATTCCTTTCTTCTAAACAGTCTCATATGTAATTAAAATCTTTTCTTTTCTTTACCCAATTACAGCTTTGAAACTCAATTCCAGTTTAATAAAAGAAAAAAGAAAATGTAAAAAAGTTTATTGAGTATGTAAGGTTATAATAATGAAAAAAAAAAAAAAAAATGGAATATCAAATATTAAATCGGAATAAAGTATGCTGATCATATGATGACCTTAGTATGTTAATGCATGTTAAATGGTGATCAGAATTTTATTTGTATTTTTCGCTTCTTTCATTGTATTATTATTTCATATAAATGTTGTACAGTTTTATTCAGTAGGTAATAAATTACAGATAACATCCTTGATCTTTGTGTTCACATTATTTACTTACCAGTAATTATTTTTTTAAGAACAAAATAGTATTTAAGCTATAAATTTGTGTGCATTTAAATAGCTAAAATATATGAAAGCAAGCTTTAATGTGTTTGACATTTTTAGCTTAAAATTTTAAATTATTTGAATTAAAGGTGGGTCTTTAAGGTATTATTTTGCAAATAAATAGTTACACAAATTAAGTCATATATATATAAAGAATTAATTTTAATAGTTGTTACACAAAATAAAAAAGAAATAGAATTAATATTGATTAAAATTTCAGAAATAAATAAATACCTTTTTTCTTTCATCTTTCAGCTCTTTGACTAAGTCAGTAATTTCTTTACATATTTGATCAGAATATGTTTCTGATATTACTTCATGTTGTCCTGCTATGTCATTGACTTCGTTGAGCATCTTTACAAAACCTAATGATGTTGAAAATCTGAAAAAGCCATTTTAACAATAAGACCAAGATATTTCTCAATATGTTTAAAGTATTAGTAGACAAGCACATGAGATCATATAGAACAAAGGTTCTCTTCAATTTGAAGACAAAATATTTTACCAGATGAAAAATGAAATTAGTACATCACAAAAATAATTTTTTTAAAACTAAAAAACAATTTAATACGTTATAAACACAAGTTATATCATAATAAGAACCGCTTCACATATAAAGTTAAATAACTTTGATATACCTTCCTTTTGTATTATATTTTCAATTTACCTAGATTATTAACAGTTATAAGTGTAATTATGTATTGTAATTTGATTAACTGTGATCTTATGTAGAAATTATTCTAATACATATTAGTATAAAAATTATATTTAAGATTACAACTTTATAGCAATAAAAAATGTCCAGTATATAAAATCATTCAAAATCCTTTAACTAAATACTTAATTTTTCGTTTCAATCAGAATCTATATAAATCTGAAAGTTTCCTTATTTAATATGAAATTCTCCCTATCATTAATAATTATTTTATTATTCCACTTAAAGTATTACTGAATAAATATATGATGATATGCCAAGATGATATGTAAACCAAGTTATCTAAAAATTCACTGCAGAGAAACAAAAATTATCTTTTAAAGACTGACATAGGAATGAAGAAATTCTGAATGCTATATAGTGTAATGCTTTTAATAATTAAATATTTTTCAATAAGATACAAAAAAATCATATACAGTAGATGCCCTTAGTAATGAATGCCAACAAAATCATATTATACAAATGAATGAGATGAATCTCAAAAAGAATGGGGAGGGGGTGACTAAAGAAGTGAAAAAGGAAATTGTATAAAGCTTACCGATTTTCCTCTTCTTCTTTCTTTTTGGGGCGATAATTTTTAACAAGTTTCCTGGAAAAAAAAATCCTGTTATAAGATAAAAAGTATCTTTTTGCATGAATTTTATGTAAAATAAATTATTGTATTACATGATTCCAGATTGAAAAAAAGATATTTCATAACATAATTAAATAAGCATGTTATATTAATAATAATCAGAATATTTAATTGGATAAAATTTACATCAGATCAATACTATAGTAAAATATCTAAGATAAGATCTCAAATAAATGTGTGTACATACGTTATCTTAAAAGATTTTCAGACCTCTAACGATTTCAGAAAATAAATTGTTGATATTCAATTAATTAAAAAAGTATGTATTAAATTTATTTTACAAATGCAGATTTTAAATTGCTTATTGAGTTAAAGGAGATAGCATCCTAATTTTGAAGTATGACAATATTAACATAATATATTAACTCATTATTAAAATTCCAATAACAGCATATGAATGTTTGGAATGTAAAAATAAACATTTTCCAATAGTAATTTTTTCTAAAACTACGTACTAAACTAAAGACAATAAATTCATGAAATCAAAATTCTGGCAGCTGACTGATACTACCATTTATAAAACTTCTTGAACATATCAAGATGTAGAATATTTATATAAATAAATTTCTACTTTCACAATCTATAAAATTGATTTAGAACAGAAACAAAGAACAAATAAATAAAATCTAATAAACTCAATTTCATTGCAACAAATAAAAAAACATGTAGCAAAATAATGTAAGCAGTTATAATATTGCACAAATGCACATTTGATCACAGTAACAATTAAAAATTGTACTATAAAATGTGCACAAGGAAAACCAGGGATTTAATTTTCTATTTTATTGCAGGTATACCTGAGTTTAGCAGCATATTCACTTTCTATAGAACTCCTCTCTTTTAAAAATGAACCATATTTTTCTAGAAATTCTATGCCCTTTAGAGTGTGCTGTCCTAAATTGTCATATTGGTCCTACAAAAGAAATATAAAAGCAATGAGAATATTAAAAGTGATATTTCATAAAAATTTGGTTTGTATTTAACAAGATAGATAAAAAGAGCCAGAAAGGCAATACAAACATTTTAATAATTCATTACTCACAGAGAATTAGATTAATACATTAATGATTATTCGACACAAAATTTTTACAGAAAGATCCTAATTTTTCCAATCTTTGCCTTTCTCTTCTATTGGAACAACTTGACGCAGGTAATATTTGTAGACTTGTAGTTTTTCAAAAGTGACAGATTTGAAATGCAACAATTATACCGTTTTCAATTATGCTTACTATGTATACTCAGAATTTTAAAATGCTTAAATAAAAAAAAAAAAAAATTAAAAAAAAAAAAAAAAAGCATCTAGTCTATTCATATATTAGCAGTTAAATGATTTTTGAATATATGAGATTACATTATGAGCTTTCTTGTCCAATTCTTAATCCAGCATCCAAATCAATCTAGTTATGGTGCAAAAATTCAATTAAATTAACTTAAAAATCAAATAAATATGGGCTGAGGTCTACATCTTAATGTTTTTCTACAGATATAATATTTAATATTATTTTTTATTTAAAGACTGTGCATAAATTTTAAAAATAAATTCTACTTCATTTTAATAAGAGCATAATAAAAAAATAAACAACTAGATAATAATATCTAGACTTCTAACAGCATCTAAGAAAAACAAATTAAGAAATGATGACTCAATGGTTAAATTTTATGCCCATTTAGTAAAACCAATAGGGAATTTTTTCAATAATAAAATTTTCACTTTTGTCAATGATAAAATTGTCTTTGACTTTAGTAGATCAGACTAAAATACACAGAAATGTATAAGATGTAAAACAATGTCCAGGGTGATCAAGTACACTAAGACTAAGAGTTCAAATAATGAAAACAAAATATTATTTTTTAAGTCTGTTTATGCGAGGTGGGAGAAGGATGCATCAAGTTTCTTACAGAATTACCGACTTATATGGAATCCTATTTAGGAAATATGATTATTTAATAGATCAGAAGTGTTAAAATATATTTTCTTTTTTTAAGAATATAAATAACTCCTTGCACTAATGAAAACTTCCAAACCGGACAATATATGAAAAATTCAAAATCTAATCAGCTACTTCTTATTGTATTTGATTAGTTGCAATTATGATTTTCTATATTTAATAAATTAGAAGGGACAACAAAACACTTTTATAGATATACAATTTGTTATCTTTATAGATATACAAGTTTTGCAAGAAACAAAACGTGGTTTCTTAAGAACTTTATCGTGTATTTTGGTTATGGTACATTTTTATTTAAAATAGATATCTATTATGCCAAATCTAATACACTATGCTAATTCTATCTTTGGGAAAGAAATTGAATATAGACAACAGGGAGAGGCTCTCCATTCCATCGATGATCTGATAATCACTAGAAAATCAGATCACAAATCACGTAAGATCATTAGAAAGAAAAAAAGAACTTTAGTTACGTCACATAATTCACCACCTGCGCATGCACCTGAAAATAGTTCAATATTAAATCAACCTCATATGATTATGATTCCCTATATTTAATAATATAATGGTAGAAGGGAAAGCACAATACTTTTAAAAATTTATACTTTATTATAAACTTTTGCAACAAGCTATTCTTTTTAAAATTTTATTGTGTATTTAAGCTACAGTACAATTGCATCTAAACTAGATATCTATTATGCCAAAACTAATACATTATGCTAATTCTATCTTTGGGAAAAAATTAATATAGGCAGCAGGGAGAGGCTCCATATACTAAATATTCCATCGATGGTCTGATAATCATCTGAATCAGGTTACTAATCACGTAAGATCATTAAAAAAAAGCTTCAGTTATATCACAAAATTCACCACCTGCGCATGCACCTGCAAATCGTTCAATTTTAAATCAACCTCATACATATATGATTCATAAAGATGTAAAAAAAAAAAAAAAAAAAAATTGGTAACGTAATTTCAGACCAGAAAAATTTCACACTGATTCAATGGCTGAAAAATGAAAAAGGCAACGAAGAATAAAGGCATGAAAAGAATCGAATGTGTATTTCAGAAACACATACGACTTTTCCTTTTCTCTTTGTGAAATCAAAGTTTATTCATTTATAAATTCATTGGAAAGGATGGACACTCCTACTCCCTCTTAATAATTCGTTAGATATTCGAACATGTATTTTTTACTAACAGATCACTTATAAGAGCACCGCACACCAAAAGGAAAATTCTGAAAAAGACAATTCAGAAAGGAAACCACTGCTTTAGAAAGAACCAAAAGAAAATTCAATTAAATATACTTACTTAAAAGTTTTAAAGAAATCTGTGTATTTAAGATTATTACGTTAATTTTTTTCTCACAAAAAAGTTGTACAAAAGTTTTCGCGGCTTACATTTACAAGAATCATGTTCTAAATGCTATGATCTACAAGCAATTCGAACTCAGACGACAATATCGAGAATAAAATTCTATTTAGGAAAACTAAGTTCAACGGTATAAAAAAAAAGCGAGAGGAAGGAAGGAAGGAAGGAAAAGGGAAAAAAGAAAAGACATTGCCACGGCTGCTTAAGTCACAAACGTAATTAAACAAAGCATTCGCAGCCAGACACTACAAAGGCGGTACTTTGCATGGTCATTTTCGCGAGTTACTCCACGAGTTATCATCTTATCTATGAATCATACGAAAAAAGAATAACAGTGAATCCGGCACAAGAGAGGAAGTTTCCATCAATGGTGCATGAAAAAAATAAGAAAACATTTAAGGTTTGATCTCACCAGCGAAATCGTTTGAAATAATCTAGAAATACTTTGAACAGCTAAAATTTACGCAACCAGTATTTTTGAGACTGCAGTCTTCTTATCATAATTTTCTACGCAATGATAAGAAATTGTGAATACGGATAATATTGCAGGTAATGGCATGATAAACCTAAGAATTGTACTAAGATAATGAATAACAGAATACTGGCCAATTCGTACTCGTATAAAAGGAGCGATATCTGATAAATCTTCATTCTGATAATTTGTTTTTATTTTCGATAATTTTATTTTAAACAATTGGAATTTCATATAAAGATCAAATTTGAACAAAAACAGAATATCTCATCGATTTAAAATATATTAAGGTATTAAAAATCTTGAAAGAAAAATTAGATAAGACACATATTTGTACGAGCTGCTCGATAATCATTATTTAATGAGAAAAACTTCTAACTACCACAAAGCAACATGACACAACGCTCAATTCAAAATAAGGCAGTTATTATTAACATATTAAGCGGACTGTTTACATGATTGTAATGATTTGTTTCTAGTGTACAAATGATAAAACACAATTTTGAATTAAATTCTAATAGAAAATTATAAAGCCCATATGCCCACAATTTTTCAACACATTCTGGTTTCTCTAATAATTAAAATGTAATCCAAAACGTTCAGAATTTTTTCATTTATTCAGAAGATGACAAAAAGAGTTTGTGCAACTGGTGGACACTAGACAGTAAGAAAATTGGTCGTATGATATTTAATAATTTTGCGTAAAATTTCTTAAGGCATCAAATATTAAAGAAAATCGAATGCTTTTAAATCCCTTGCCAATAGAATGCAAAAAAATAAACTAATTTATCCACAAATAAATTTAAGAAGTTACAATGAAGCAATCTGAAACATAAAAAGACAGTTAAAATTTAAAGAATGAAGAACCAATTTAATTTAAATATCAATGGGATATTTTATTTAGATCTAAGAATTAAAAAATATCACGTCTTGATTATCAATTTGATAAACATTAACTGCATTTATTTAGTCCAGAGAGAATAAAATTTTCTCGTCAACTTTGGATTCTAACAGAATGTTTCATGGTTCACAAAAACTTGTGACTACATTCGTTCTTGACTAATAAGACAAACATTCGTATATTTAAATAAAACCAGAAAATGTTCGCAAAGGCAGGAATATTTTTCTTATGCGTCCCAAAACTGTAACACTTCCGGACGAAAAACAGTTTTACTTTGAGGACTAGTATGCGCAAACAAATACAGTTTTTCAACCCGAATTTTGATTTCATGAAATTCTAAATAAAGAAACTGAAATGTGACAACGACAACAAAAATTTGCATTTATTAACACAGATTTTGACAAAAATTGAAACATCTAAAGATGCCACTACTTTTGTATGACCGCTTAATTGCACATGAGCATACAATGAATACAAAAAACAAACTCAACAGTTTTCTTCACGCAAATATACTCATTTCTTTAGGCAGTTAACTAATTTTGTTTCAAGAACATTTAACTCGAGTTCACGGCGATATAAGTCGTATGCACACGAATTGCTTGACTGAATGCAATGAGCAAATGGTAATCCCAAATTCACACCTCCCATACACACTATTTTGTTTACTTAAAACATAAATTGCAATGTTCAAGAGTGTAACTCAATGCTTCACTTATTACGTTCGTTAGATGATGCACAGAACATCACTTAATTGGATTCTGAAGCGGGAGATTCTGCATCGCAACGCTAGATTAAGCCTGAACGCGATTATTCGATGACTTTCATTTCCCCATTTACTGCCGCTAACGACTTTCGAATGCATTCGCAGATGTACAAACTTTGGAAAACAAACTAAAAGGTAACGGTTTTTCGAGATGAGAAGAAAGCTCATTTCTCCCTAGGTTTAATCGTCCAGGTTAAGGCAGAATTTGTTTGGCAAGGGAAATTGTTTCAATTATGAATAAATCATCAAAATTTAGATGAAAAATTATTTGCTTAAATTGAAATTTTTTTTTCGGAAATAGATTTGTATCCGAACTGGGTAAATATAATAGATAGAGAGTAATTAAAAATCTTTATTAATAAAAAAATGTGTGTATTTTGCTCTCATTGTGTGTGTTGATACTCTACAGATCAGATCCTTAGACCTAGAACTCCCAAGCATGGCACATATACATTTTGGAGGCACATAAAAACGTACATTTAGCAAAGATTTTTTTTTTTTTTTTTTGAAATTTTAATTAAGAATTAAGCGAGATTTAGCGTTTTTCAGCGATAACTTTTCAACATATTGCAACACTGAAATGTTTTTATATTATCATAAACTTCAAAAATTATTATATTTTTAATTTTACCAATTTTTTGTTATTTAATTTATACTGAATATTTTAATTTTAAAAAAATGTTTTAAGCGCATCTCATAATTGTAAAGTTAAACTCAAATCGTTTTCACTGTTGCTCCAAATATTTCTTCCCCCCCCCCTCCCCAATGTTGATGATCAAGATACGAAGATTCGTCTTATTTTTTCATGCTGAATAGGTTTCAAAATAAGGCATATTTTTTATATTTTTTAAAATTTTTTATCGTACTTAAAATTAAGGTTTAATTTCAAAACATTGCAACGGTTAAAAATTTTTTAAAGTACATCCATTTATAAGCGTTGCTGTCCTTTTCTGTGATATAACTGGATATATAAATATAGAGATAAAGACAAAAAAAAAAAAATTAGGAAAATGCACAGCAAAATGAACAGAATGATTCAAAAATAGTAATAGTTATATGTCTATAAAATTTTAAAGTTTGAAAATATTTTGTTAAGGAAACCATTAAGATCAAGTTCACAAAATATTTAATTTAAATTTTTAGCAATCGTCGATTACGACGCAACAAACGATTGCAAAAGAGGTTAGTAATGTATAAAATCGATGTAATAATCTGAAAAGGCTGGTATGTTAAACATATTTATAGATAAAATAAATGTCAGCAAGCATTCGTTTTGTAATTTTAATTCAAGCAAAAATTCTAAATATATAAACCACTGTCTTGAACTAAATAAGCCGGATCACAAATGGGTTAATTAATAGCTGTAGTAAAAATTGGTGATTTGATTTTTTTTTTCTGAGTTGCATAAATTATTCAAATAAATTTCACTTACTTTTAGAAATTGCCCAAGATTGAATCCAATTTACAATTAACATAAATATATAGAGAATTTGGATATTTGGCTATTGAATAATCAAAAATATAATTCGCTGGTATCATCACGTGAAAAATATCTGAAGACCACATTTGAAATATATTTATATAAAATATTTTATCTTTAGGGATCGTAAATTTTGAACTCAATATAAGTCATATCTCTATAAAACTCTTTTCTCCTAAATATATGCCAACAGACAATCAATTTAACTATTCCAATATTCATTATAGGCAATCAATATTTATCATTTTGGAATAATAACACTAAATTAAAAAGAGAATTTTGAAATGTAATTAGTGATATTAATGATTAATGGAGCATCACTATTGGACAAAAAAAAATTTCATATTTTGTAAAATTTATAGAAATATTGATGCATTCAGGACTAAAAGAAAGAGCAGATCAATATTGCAAAATCCCGCTTTATCTTTTTTCTTTTCCTTTCTTTCTTTAAGTAGCAGATGGGGGAATAAAAGCCCCTCCTAGTTGCGGTCAAGAATCCGGATGCATGCCGCCGCAAGTGTGTCTAAATTTATTTTTCTTAAGTGTCTCGAGAAAATGTAAATGTTTTCTCACGAGTATTCGATGCGGCAGAAAAAGCACAGGACATTCTAACCCATAATTTCATTGCTAGTGTGTTTTCACATCAGAAAAAAGATATTTTCAAATAAAAAATATCACACGCTCCAATTTTGAACAATAGTATTAACTAGATTTTATTTATTTATTTTTTGAAATTTTATAAATAATTCATTTGTATCCCTTTTGGACTTCTTTAAGAGAGAAAAGATCTCTTTAAAAATAATGAATTTTAATGTCCAATTTTATAAAATAATGTCATTACAAAATTCATTTTCACCAAACATTCAGGATTAGAGGGGAAATGCAGAAGTAAATTGAAATTTCAAACTTGGTAAGTAAACCTGCATAAAATAAATAATATGATTCTAAGTTTAACACCTATGAAATAACAACAATCAGCATTACTGGATGAAAAATATTTTAAGGGAAAAAATGTACAACGGAATTTATTGAAAGGTAGCCATTTCTACATGTGAAAATATTCAACAGCCAATAATAAATAAAATGTAATAACCGCAATGAATTCGGTAAAAGTATAAATGAAATGAAATAACAAATGCTTAAAATAAACCCAGAAAAATGGTAGACAAAGCTTATTAATCCATATAATCAAGGAATAGAGTTTAGTAGAATATAATGAGGACAAAACAAGGGGGAATTATTCGTGTCTCGGTTTTTGAGATGTCATGGAAGCAATTTTATGAAGTTATTTTATGTTTTTTTTAATATAGAAGACGACAAATGGAATGGTCAGGATGAGAAAAGATAAGAACTACTACACCACGAGCGGCATTTACCCTAACTACACTACTGAAAGAATCCAAGATAAAATCTATTAATGAAAAATAGTAATCATCTTTTGGTTATAGGAAATCAAAATCAGAATGCAATTTTAAAGATAACAGCATCTTTGTTAAAATATAACACAATAAAAAGCGATCTCTAAGTTGTAGGATTATTGATGACCAACTTCAGTTTTTAATAAATAATTAAATGGAATAAAAACATTTTTGAAAGAACAGTTTTGTTAATATACTAAAAAGTTCTAATTATTATATATATTATGGATACACGCAATAATCTTTTTCTTCAATTCCATTCAGGTGGCAACACTCACATGGTGTCAAAAATTAATTAAATTAGATGATTAATTGATAATTAAATTCTAAAAATATTTATGTAGAGCACTGATAAAAAACAAAATCTGTAAATTCTAGAACATCAGAAAGTGAGCAGAAAATAAGTGCAAAATTCCATATTTACAAACATGAGACAAAAACCCGATTGTGCAGAAAAAATTAATAAACTTTTATAATATTTGTAAACATGAATTAGCACATTAATAATACTTTTTAAAAACCGTCTTTATGATATTTGTAACTGATTTAATTCTAGTCAATATTATATACAACATTTAGGCAATCCATATCGTCAAACGTAAGATACCTGCCCATTATAGATCGCGCAAATGCAGCGATAACATCTATTCCACAAATAATGGTCAGATCAATTCCTTTAAGAAAAAAAATTTATTGCGATATGCATGTTGAGTAACCTTGATCATGAATCTCTTTAAGGACATTGTAAGAAAAGCTCACAGCGACGCCCTGTCACATTTTAATAAACACAATGGATTTGTTTAATACCAATTGTAAGATGGCTGTTGCAGTTGAACTCCGGCGCTAAGTATTTCAAAGCAATGTTCTTTAAGTTCATCCAGGGTTAAAGTAAGAAAAATGAAAATATACGCTGTCTTGCAAATTCCGATTTTCATACAAATGGAATCAATCCATTGTTTCGTCGCTCTAATTCCTACGTCCCAAAAATTGTTCACCCCTTTAAACGAAGACGGAGAATTTTTAAATGTTTAACTAAGCGATTCTAAATGTTTTTTAAATGACCGATACAGACAAATGCATTCCACATAAAATTATACATTTCAGCTGCATTTGTTTTTCTAATAGATTTTGAATAACTACTACTAAAATGGGTTAAAGAAATGAATCAATACCAAACTCAAGGTAATCAACTTATTTTAGTAAATGCAAATACTTTACAAAGCTAAAACTGGAGTGATTATGAACAAAAAAAATCTTCACCAAAATCCAAGACAATGTTTACTTAAACAACTGCTGGTCAAAATGCTTCACTGCTATCTTGAACTTCCATAAACTTGTAATGGCTATTTAAACTGTTGACTATTTCAATTAATTTAAATTTATAACTACGAAACACAAGTGGTATAAATGTAGATTGGAAATATATTGAAAGATAAACTTAAAAACTGATTTACTAAATTCCCAAATGCAGAAAATATATTGAATTCTTTTCTGCTTTCATTATTGGAAAAAGACTGCAAAAACATAAATTCGGATATTTAAAATCACTTGAGGTTAAAGACAAATGGAATCTTCAGTTATGTGTGTGTGTCAATAGTCTAATTATTATCTATAATTAATAAAATTGAATAATTTTTTCTATAGATTCCCCCCCCCCCTTGAGTGTACCTCCACAATAAATTAAGAATTCTGTCAAAATGTTCTTTCACAAACATTTTGTCTAATTTCAGCTACTTAAGGATCATTATTAGACGAATACACAAAACCTGTAATTAATTTGAATTTAAAGAGAAAAAAGGGATCATAACTATCTCATAATAAGGAAAAGTGAATTAAATTTTGAAAATAAGATTACTTAACTATTATTAAATATTTATATTTCAAACCAACAGATAGAAAAAAGAAACTAAATCGAATTACTTCAAAGCTCTAACTTATTCTGTACGATCTTCAAATGTATGACCTCCTTGATATTGCCATTTCTATTTTGAATGCTTTTATTTGCCTTTAAATTCCTTTATTCTTTTTAAAATACAACAAATATATTACAGAAAATGCATGCACGATCCCCAAATATATTCATGGTTAACAGTGAATGGGTTAAAGATTGCAGAAGAGTAAGCATTTAACTAATTCAAAGAATAATAGGTTAAAACAAGATTTAGTAATATTAATGTAAATCCGGTGCTGTGAATTAAAAATAACAAAACGTGGCTTAATTTCGAATCATAAAATGTTCGATTTCGAGTACTATGTTTTAACTTATTTTTTTTTAATGGAGGAATTCTGAAATTAGCAGAATTTATAATTGCCAATTTTCTTACTTAGTGCAGATTAGCTGACAGCTCCAGTATTGCTTGGGAGGTAATTATTCTTACGTTCTTAAATAACTGAATATTAATAATTTACTGTCGCAAAACCTTCATTAATTTTTACAGTACTTGTAAGAAAAATGTGAAGTAATATTTACAGAAAATGTTAAAGGGATCATATATCAAATACAAATACTGAAATCGTGATCATATACTGAAAGCTACATGATATAAAAATCCTATAAAGGAAAATATATTTAATATTAGCACTTAAAAGAATAACAAAATAAAATCTGTCTATCGTTCATAACTTTATTTTCAACTTGTGAAAATATGTTGCATCAAAGAATTTTAAAATCGTAAAATTACATACTGCTCTGCAATTTTTTAAAATCACAATAAAGCTTTTTTTTTGTTCAATTTATTGATTTTTGCAGAATAATAAAAAATTTGATTATACATATTAAGACCAGCAACTGAGAATGGAAAACCATTTTTAAAAGACACACACACGCGCGCGCGCGCACGCACGCACGCACACGCACAAAACAAACAAACAAACAAAACCTGCATTTTGGTTTTGTTTGCATAGCTTTCTTCTTTAAATTGCAGCTAAGAATTTTGGTTGCCCTCTCTCGTTCTCTGATTGTATGCTAAGGTGACGCAAGCTTTCATATTGCAATATTTAAGCTACTGTTTCCAATAATAACTTGCAACTTCAGGTTACTTCATGGTAAAACTCCCTCTGATATTTGTTGTTGTTTGGTTGTGTATGTGCATGCGTGCGCGCGCGCGTGAACGTATATGCAGAGTTATAAGAACTAAAACTCATCAAGAACTTAAAACAACCCGAAAGTAAAAGTTTTGTGAGTTTTAAAACAAATCCCTGCACTTGTGTACAGCCTGCCACCCTGCCACCACTGAACGAAACGTATCAAAACTCTGCACTGTTGGATATATCGAGGTTTATGGACAAATAAATTCATCACCACAACAGTGAAGGTTTCCCCCCAGATAAAACCAACCAAAAGATTTTCCTCTAAATCCGCGGTCCTATTAAAGATTAATCCGTAAAAAAAACAATTCTTTCCCGATGGATTTAAGACAATGAAGAATCATGATTACTTATGTTAATGAAGACAACAGAAACAATAGGTAAGGGAAATAAAATCCATTCAATGGTTGCTGCCATGCGATGTTTTTAGGTAGCTAATCACCGTGTAACAGATGGCAATACAATACCTGGCTAAAACAAAATCGAATAATGCGGTCACAAATCCAAGAATGCACGCGTTATTCAACTCAGTTTTATTCGCGTATCTTAACGTTTCCTTGGCATGCAAAATACATACATTTGGAGATACTTAACATAGTGGAGCAGATACCCGCACAAGCCTTGCAGTAAAGAAGCTTTATATCAATATAGAGTGACTATTTATTCATATTACATTAATATAAGAGTTCACTATCTCACTAAAGTCTGATAAATTAAATGATGTAAACTTTTTCTTAATAGGCGTACAATTCCACAAGAAGTAATTGTTTGCCAAATTTGAAGCTAACAACCGAATATTTTGGTTGTTAGCTCTAGGTCCAATAACCTGCCCTGCAAGACGTTTCGCAGACATTTTAATTATGCAAGACACATAACGTATTATACAGCCTGTATGCCAGTCTATAAGTAATATCATGTTAATATATTTAATAGGAATTCGATCGTAAGTCTCCAAAACAATTTATACATACATGATCAATTTATCAGCAAGTAAAATGTAGCATTCTACAAAAAGACTAATCTTGATTATGATTAGTTTAATGTGGCTCTTGTTTTATTTAAATAATAACGAAATGTAACTTAAAAAATATAAAAAACATGTCTATTAATATTATTTGATAAACAGTCATTAAAAATGTACCATAAAATTAATAAATTTGTTTCTAAACCGGAATCAACAATTTTTGTACTACGTTGTAATGCTCTGAAAATTCAGAATAAATTCTAAATCAAAAAGAGGTTTTAAAGTTATCGATTAATCTATACTTTATATTCATTTGTTTTCAAGACTACGGTCAAGACTGGGAATAAATTTTCTAAACTGATACCTATGATCCAGGAAAAACAATATATTTAGAGCCCACAATGGAATTTATAAAAACGAATGCCAGATAAAGACGTTCCAAACATACTAAGACAACATTCCCGACACACTCACAGTTTCCAAACAACAATTGTAGATAGGCAACCAAAGACGATAATGTGCCTCAGCAATACGGATGTACAACGTAGTGGGTGTATGCTTCCCGTCGAACAGGCGATAAAGAAAGGAAGAAAAACGAAAAAGTTATCTTGAAAAGAGCCAGATAAGACAGCAACAACACGACGTGGGGAAATGCAAAGAAGACACCTGAACTGAAAAAAAAGGTCGTAGATGGCAGGAGCAAAGTTCAAGTAAAATATAAGGGATCACCATAAAATACCACACATTTTTTTAAAAAGAAAAACGCGGAGGAAATTGCTTCAAAATGGAAAAACAATCGATTACTGCTATCAAAATACGTTCTGTAAATATTGAGTAACTCCTAGCACAGTCATTTAACGCAAATATTACGAAGACGGATGTTACGGAAAGCTTTTCACAATCTACTTGATTGTGACATGATTCACAGATGTAGTCACTACGTTTTACAGGCCATGCTGAAATTTCTTTAAAGTCAAGATGTTTGAATTCTAAGAAATTTTATTGCTCCAATACATTTATCACAGTCAAAGTTCTTAAAGCTGTTTTTTACGCTACATCACTTTTTGACTAACAGGAAATGGCTTTCAAAAACGCATGTAATTTTCCTCCCAAGTACAGAATCGGCAATTCCCACATTAATCGTTTTATTTAAAATTTAAAAGAAAAGGCTCAATTTTTCATTTTTTATTATAAAAAAAAACTCAATACATTAAAAAAAATTCAAAACTGAGCATTGCATAATTTCCTTAATGGAAATTATGCAATGCTTAGGTTTGTGCAATAAATGTTATATGTGCAAAGGAACTTTTCTTCCTTTGCACATATAACATTTATTTTTATAATAATCATTTAAAAATTAGCCATTTCTAAACATATAACATATAATTGTGATTTTTGAGCTAAAATTTTCATCATGAATGTTTATTCTCAATTTCAAAAAAGTAAAAATTGTGATCAATTATCCAACTTTTAAAAATCAACTTTTAATAGACACGGTAAACCCCCACTTATCCGTGAATCGAGTGGCATATCAACTGGGAATAAGCGAATTCTACGGATAATTCGCAAAATGATAGAAAAAGGCAACAAATTAATACGAAAATCGATCTGAACATTTATTATTTATAGCAGACGGGTTTACAAATATAGTTATGATTTTATAAGCAGTACATTTCTGTACTGTACTTCATTTGTTGGTTTACAAAAAGAAATTGACTGTTTGCTTTTGACTTTTTGAATTAAAGGACTTCTTTATTTTAATTGTGAATTGAAGAAGAAAATAGTTTACAACATTTTGGGATAACAAACAGAGATAATGCTTCTAAGGATAACTAAGAGTTTATTGCATATATCTAAATAACAAATGCTAATTTTAAATCGTCAACTTATTAAACCATATTCCGATCGTATATTCATATACGGCCGGGTATGTTTTCTATCTGAATTAGATTTTAACTCCTAAACCATTCGATTATTATCCATGATCTTAGAAATTTATACGACCGCATAAACCAACAAAGCAAACAGAAACGAGAAGAGCAAAGTATATTATAAAGAAAAGGGGCATATTTATGAATACCTGTGGACAGTGGGCACATACAGGTTTCAACAGTAAAATCTTTTTTTTTTTTTTTCGTTTCAGTTATGATCGCATAATAAAAAAAGGGAATAATCGTTCATGAAAACGGCTAAGGTTTTTATCAAGAATTTCAGATGGAAAAATGCATGAAGTAAAGGTCATCACATCAATCAGAGCAGGAAATTTTTCAGTTGTTAGTTTCAATTCAAATATCTAAACTAAAGAAATGTATTCAAAACCATGGGAAGAAAGACGACCACGGATCCACAGCAAAAGTCAGAAAAAAAAAAAGAAAAAAAAATCAAGAATTCGAAAAAAGATATTTAAAAAAAAAAGGTTTACAATAAATGGCAACGACCCGAACCGTAAGAAGAAAAAAAAAATCAACTGAAGAGTGAATGCGAGTTTAAACGCTAAAAAGACATTAATAGAGTTTTCCTTTCGAACTACTTAGTGTAATAACACACTTTTTTTACTAAGAAACATAACACAGGTAACTGTAACATCCATAAATGCACCACTGGACAATCAAAATTTACTCAGCATTTTAAAGTGTTGCAAAAGCAAACACAGACAGATAATGCACTTTTGTTGACATCCAGTAAGGTCTACAACCTGATATGTAATTGTAATTCAATAAAATGCAGACATCACTCGTTCCAGGGAATGGCATTGTAAGGCCCTCTTTCTTGACAACTAATCAATTCATTTTCACTTTTCAACATAATCGAAATTGCTTATAAGTTATTTTATTACTTCAATTTAGTAACTTCATGAAAATATATGTTCATTTTTTTTAATGCGTATCATGGAAAAAATTAATAAAGTAATAAATTTCTTAAAAATTAACCTTAATTAATAGTTAATGATTTCCTTATTTGCAAATAAAAGCATTTAATTATCATGACCAAATGAATATAGTATAAAAAATTTTATTTTATAGAATCTATCAAGTGGAATAAAGTTAATAATATGATAACTATCATAACATTAAATTAATATATTATAAACTAGCCGCCTTTGGCGACCAGCCGGTTCGCCAATCTTAATGTTCGTTAAAATTTTCATAATTAAATATTTTATGCAATTCCTACTTTAATAGCTTCTTCATCAAAATATTTTAAAACTTCAAATTTTGATAGGCATATAATTCACTCATAATATTATAAACGCCTTCAGTCATAACGTAATATGTATCTCTCTCATTTTCTGTTGGCTCCCATAGAATTTATACTTTAAATTAAAGTGTAAATGATTAATCTGCGATTAATATAATAATATTATTTACTGAAACAAAGCATTTTTTTAATAATATGATTACTGATAATAGAGTCACTGAGCGTTTAAACTTTATGGGCAGTAAAGAATATCTTTCTTAATTTATGTAATATCTCAAGAATTTGTCAACAAAATTTTCTCAGATTCATCATGACCAGATTGATTCATTAACAATGTTTCATTTTAAATGCATCAAACACTAAAAAAAAAATAATAAAACGAATCGTTTAAAATAATCGGTTGAAAACAGGTTAAAAAAAACTACTTAAAAGACGATGGTCTTAAAACTATAAGCATACACAAAAAATATATAACTAACATAAATACACTTTAATTACAAAAGCATGCAACTAATCTCAAAATAATTTAAATCGTCCGTTGATATTGGTTGTCATGTCAACAATCAGAACACAATGCGCATGCATGAATTTACAACGCTAGTTACGGTAATGCAAATGCGTGAGTTTTTCTAAGCAAGTTGGGGTAACGCTATGCAGATTAGAAATTTTTATTTCCTTTATTCTGTTTTATTTTAATTGAAAAGTATTTCAGAATTAATCTGAAAGATCGATTAATTAACAATGTTTAACTTTAAATGCATCAAACATTACGAAAATAAACAGAATCCTTTGAAATAATCAGCCGAAAAATCTTAAGCCTAGCCTCATTACTGTTGGGAAAAAAAACTGAACTCTTACTCATTTGGTGGTAGGGAAAATGAATAATTTTTTGTCGAGAAAGTTAGCTTTTAATTAATAATTAAAATTCTAATTAAAAATTCAAAAAAAGGGACCCCAGGTTCACATTCCCGACCTCTAAGGTATACATGTACCAAATTTGGTAGCTGTAGGTCAAATGGTCTTTTCTGTGGAGGGCCAACACACACACACACACACACACACACACACATTGAACTTTATATATAAGTATAGATGTTTTTTTAAAGCAAGCGAAGAGGGGAAAAAAGCTATTCTAAAAAATTGGGTAAAGCAGGTGTTCTTATTAAATAAGTAATTTTTTAAAAAAATGAAACGAAAAAGGGGAAAAGTTATTCTATAAAATTGTGTAAAGCTGTCTTAGAAACTTCTTTTCCCTTTCCAGCTGTGTTGCCATAGAAACCGGCGCACAGCTGTTTACACGTTTATGTTTGTCTATTCAGATTTTATAACATCTAATCAGAGTAACGGTGAATATCAGTGTGTTCGTGTTCGTCAATAAATGTTAATTTTTTTAATAACATGATTAACGAAAACAGAGTCACTGAGCATTTAAACCTTATGAGAACTAAAAAATATCTTTCTTAATTTATGTAATATCTCAAGAATTTGTCTACCAGCCGGTTTGCCAATTTTAATGTTCGTTAAAATTTTTATATTTAAATATTTTATGCAATTCCTACTTTAATAGCTTCTTCATCAAAATATTTTAAAACTTCAAATTTTGATAATCATATAATTCACTCATAATATTATAAAGGCCTTCAGTCATAACGTAATATGTATCTCTCTAATTTTCTGTTAGCACCCGTAAAATTTATGCTTTAAATTAAAGTGGAAAGAATTAATCTTCAATTAATATAATAATATTTTTTACTGAAACAAAGCATTTTTTTTATAATCTGATTACTGAAAATAGAGTCACTCATCGTTTAAACTTTATGGGCACTAAAGAATATCTTTTTTAATTTATGTAATATCTCAAGAGTTGGTCAACAAAATTTTCTTAGATTCATTATGAGCAGATCGATTAATTAACAATGTTTAAATTTAAATGCATCAAACACTAAGAAAATAAAACGAATCGTTTAAAATAAACGGTTGAAAACAGGTTTTAAAAAAACTACTTAAAAAACGATGTACTTAAAACTATAAGCATATACAAAAAATATATAACTAACATAAATACAATTTACTTACAAAAGCATGCAACTAACCCAAAAATAATTTAAATCATCCATTAACAACGTTGTCATGGCAACAATCAGAACAGAATGCGCATGCGTGAATTTTCTTCGCCGGTTACGTAACGCAAATACGTGATTTTTTTTCTACGCCAGTTGGGGTAACGCTATGCGGATTAGAAATTTTTAATTTCCTTTATTCTGTTTTATTTTAATTCAAAAGTACTTCAGAATGAATCTGAAAGATTGATTCCTTAACAATGTTTAATTTTAAATGCATCAAACATTAAGAAAATAAACAGAAACGATTGAAATAATCCGCCGAAAAATTTTAACCCTAGCCTCATTACTGTTGTGAGAAAAAAAAAAAAAACTGAAGCCTTTCTCGTTTGGCGCTTGGGATAATGGAAGATTTTTTTGGCGGAAAAGTTGGCGGTGGGGAAAATGGAAGATGTTTTTGGCGGGAAAGTTAGTTTTTAATTAATAATTAAAATTCTAATTAAAAATTCTAAAAATTAACCCCAGGTGCACATTCCCAACCTCCAAGGTATACATGTACCAAATTTGGTAGCTGTATGTCAAACGGTCTGGCCTGCAGAGCGCCAACACACACACACACACACACACACACACACATTGAGCTTTATTATAAGTATAAATAATCAATTTTAATTCATCAAATATTAATTTTAATAATTCAAGATTGTCGTACATTCCAATGATAATTTCTTATAATGCACAAAATTTATACTTTCTACAAATTTATTTAAACGGCAATTACTTCGATAATAATGTTTAATCTATCTACCTGTGGCCACCCTAAAACCAGCGGCCCTAGGCGACAATTTACCATCGAATAGCATGAATCACAGGTGTCTATAAAATGCTGAAACCTGCGATTCATATTCTATAAAACAACTCTAAAAAAAATACTGCGTTATGCAAATTGGAGTAGTTTTTACAATTTATATTAAAGAAAACGTTTTAAACATTGCGAAGCAAACATTTAACAATAGATAATAATAACACAAAAAATATAATATAGTTCCGTAAATATTCAGTCAAAATAAATTTAAAAGAGCAATAGAACAGATATCTGTTATTTCATTTAAGTAATTTTGTCAAGAATCTAAATCGAACACGTCACTTTCTTCAATGACTATTCCAAATCGCTTTTCCATATAAATAGTAATAAAAAATCATTGCATAAAAATTAATTAAAAAGAAGATTAACTCAGGAAAAATAAGTCAGTTTTGTCATGCTACTTGTGAAAATAAATATTCCCTAGCTATTCTTTTAAAGATTACAGGTCATGAAAGCAAACAGAAATGCTTATTAATGCAGCCAATGTAATGAATATAAAAATTTAATTATCAAAAAACGAAACGGAACTGAATTTGCAGATGTAATATCAAACCGGATTTAATACACCTTGATTAATTTGTTTTTAACACTCTATTGCAATTCGTGATCTAATTATTAGAAATACATCTGAGCAATACATTAAAGCACGCTCGAACCAAACAACCTTTCTTAATGATAACTTTCAATTCAACACGTTTCGGGTACATACAACATTCTGAACAAGGAGAGAAAAAATATGAAGGGAAACAAATGAAACTGGTATTAAAAGGAAAAGAAAAAAAATAAATACAGAATTTGGAATTATTCCTAGCCAATAAGGTTTCGGCAATTGTAACTACTTAAATATACCGTTAACAAAATTAATATTCGAACAGAAAATACTTAATATAGAAAGTTAGTTATTGCAACCTTGGCTTAGATCTTTGTTTGAGTGCCAGTATTTATGCACTTTTCTTTAATGTAAAATAAAACCCTGTAAAACTTTGAAAATTTAACTAAAAAGAATTTTAACAACATGAGCTGCTTAGAATAAAATTTAAAAGTAAATTGGAAATAGTTTAACTAATTTTGAGGTTGCAGTAAGAGATTTCAAGCAAAAGAATTCAGTTCAGACTGTCTCATATGGGTATGTACGTTTAATCATGGAAGTTAACTGTCTCATGGTTAAGCAAGCCATTAAAGACGAAGAATATTCAACAGGTGATGATCAAGTTAAAATGGTTCATGATTTGGTTGCAGAATTTCCAAGACAGCTTCTGGACGTGACCTCTCATTTTATCAATTTTTAGATCATTATCAATGACATTATGTCTCATGTGTTATAGTGCATTCATTATGATATGAGGAATTTTTACTGTAGATTACTAATTTTTTTTAACCCATTTTTGATTGAAACTTCAAGATTTGGGTTGCATATACAATATAGGTCGAAACTGCTACTTGTAAAGCAGTCATTTAATGAAATTAGAGAGTATCTGCCGAAATTTAAGGAATGATTAAATGGGTTTTAGATCCAAAATTAATCAGTACTGTAAGGTTTAATTATAGATAATACAATATACACGAAAAACGATCAATCGTAACATGTACAAAAAAGCATATATTTCTTCTTTTAGATTTATATTAATTATAACATACACAAATGTAAAACAGCGGATTTATTTAAATATCATGTTCTTGAACAGAGCAGTCATTAGTGTTTGCTAGAGTTAAATATTAAATAAAAAATATTCAAACCAAAATTGTTTAAAATAATAATAATTCTATAAAAGCACAAAATGTTGAAAATTCGATTCTAGATTAAAACATTTCTTTAACTATAAACTCTTTGTACGTCCTTAATTCTTCATCTTAAAATTGCTCTAAATATGAGATGTTAAATTATTCAATTAAAATAATAACAAGATTTCTTTATCAAATTATGAACTTTTAAAAATAGTTCAAAATATTCATTGCTGAAATTTTACAGAATTCTTAAAAACTATGAATATTCATATCATTATTAAATAGTTAAAAAATTTCAATTTGAAGCATCTGTTAGTTTCAGATTTGTAATTTTTTTTAGTTTATGGGTTTATTTTTAAAGCACTTCACGAAAATGGCTTATAACTCTTCTTGAATAAGAAAAAGACTAAAATACGAAAAAAATGAAGAGGGAAAAAAAAAAATGCTCTGAGATTTCTATAATTACAATTCATCGACAAAACTCAAAAGTAAAAATATATATACATATATATATATATTCAGTAACAACAGACCAAATGTATTTATTACAAGACAATCAAGTTCATTACAAACCGTTGCCACTGTTTTCCAAGTTCACGATTTACACGTAAACATACTGCATGAAGCATAAAACGAGCAAAAACAACCACAAATACAAACATGCGTACATTCCTCATTTTGTCTGGAAGCTATAGGTGTCCCAAAAAGAAGCGATTTTCCTTTTTTTTTTCAGGGTAATCGGATCAAGGTGAGGAGCATCGCGCTTCAGACACCAGCCTTGCTTCATACATATAAAAGAAAAAAAGAAAGAAAAGAAAAATGGCATGGTAGCTAACGACTGCTGATTTCCTTCTTATCGTCAAACGAGTTTAAGGTAAGGAAAGTGAAGCAAGCCGATCTGGAATTCTTTCTGCGGGCATGTATCTGTGCGGCATATCGATGAAGGGATGGGTCGCACGACTCCAAGCTGCATTTTCCTTACATTAATTGGATTAACCTGGCGTCTGTGTCCGTCTGAAAAGGCAGTGATTAATATTGGTCGAAATAATTAGCAGATCGGGAACAGCTTATAGCACATGAAGCATCTGCTCGTGTTTTGTGTCCAGAACAGCTATAGTTTGCATTTGCTGTTCTATCTATCAAATGGCCTATATTTGTTATTTATCACTTGTAGATCTTGCAGACGATTATTTTAATTCTTCCTTATATTAGACTTTTCATTATCAGTCATTACTTTCAGGTGGCAATACTCAAGAAAAAAAAAGAAGAAAAAAGTCCTTGAGTAAATGCAAACACTTCAACAATCGATATGTAGTCTTATCAGGAAATCATGGTTATTTGCTGTTTTGAAACCAAAAACAAATCAAAGATAATTTTTACATTTGCATAACATCAGCAAATTTTGCTCAAGACTACTGTTATTTAGATAAAAATTCAGTGACCGATTGTTTTAAATACTCCATGATCGATATTCGTTTCAGTGTATTAGCAACAGAAATTTTAGTTTCCTTCCATCTAGTCATTAAACTATCAAATCTATCAACATACAAATAACTGAATATAAATTTTCAATGAAAAGCCGTTGAAAAATGTACCAAATCACTGTCCTGAATTTCTGACTGAAATTACAGCAGATTAAAATCGAATCAATGAAAAACAAGATAAAAATTTGTTTTGCAGAAATTGATTTTAACTATCATTTTGAAAGGATCTGACCTTAGATTAACGTCCTGGTTTAAAGTTATGTCAGGAATTATTGCAAATGAGTCTAGCAACTTGGAAAAAATCAAGATCAGATAAGGCCGATACTTCCCCACTGCTAAGAATTCCTCACCGCAACCGCGTGAAGACAGACATTGGAAATAGTGAATGACGCATAACTCTGCGCGCATTTTGCAATAAAATTGACTTCAATTTGCGATTAACTTATTAAGATTTGTTCATAAAGAACAGCTATCACTTTTTAAAATGGCGTTTTTCAACCTGTGGTATGTCAGGGGCACGTAAAATGGTCTCAAGGGCTAAGTGGGGAAAAAGGTGCAATAGTGAACATTGAAAAATAAAGTGATCATAAGAAGTTTAAGCATATATTCAATCTGCAGGATCCATACTTGTCCAGAGGGATAGAACCACAGGCCGACATTTGACAATAATAGGATATTATTTCAATGATGGTTATACAAAGTAAATGGCAATTCGACATCGTTTTCTGTAATAAAATTTTATTTATGTAAAGAATTTGGGATAATGTCAACGTTAGTCGTCGGGATGGTCGCAATTTGTCCATTCCTTTGTCTCAAAGTTGGCAACGCTATTATAGATATAGTATTCGTATGATAAAATTTTATATACTGTAACTGGACATGCTATATACATTGTATTATAACTTTATATTATAAATAAATATGCAAACTTCAAATATTTACAATTTATAATTACTTATAGATCACTCATAAATATTACCAGAAAATATAATTGGATAACTGTTTGTACTGCCATCTTACAATCAATATTCGAAGGGATGTGCACTTCTCTGTGCCTTAGTAAAGAGGATTCTCTGAATTGTCTCTCAATTTTTATCATAATAGTATTGTTTTTAATGATTAAAACTTGCTTTCAAAATTAGTGTAGATGTTAAAAGAGATATATAATAAGTTGGGGTATGTGGAGAAGAGATAATAATTCAAGAAGTAGGCAATTAAACACAATTTTGTCGCTATGAACAACAAAAATTCACAGAATCACACAATGTGCTAACCTTAATCACAACAACACACACAACATTTAGATTTGTATATATTTTTTTCACTTATTTATGCATTTGCAGTTGGTGCATAGCATTCCAACTGAATGGGAAACTTTAAACAAAATATTAAACTGGTTGATTACGAGTAACTTCAACTTTTCGATGTCAAATAAAGCATATCCCAATACGTATCAAAAGTTAAGAAAAAGATGAGGTAGTTTCTAATCCCCCTAGCTCCAAAGAGTTAAAAAAAAAGTTAAATATTCAGGAATGACCGGAAAATAAATTTTCTCGACCATTGCTAAAGGTACTTATTATAACACAATTCACTAATAAAAAGAAAGTATTTAATTGCACAATTGCTTTACCTAACATTTGCCAAAACTGTAAATAGGCAAACTTCATAATTTTTTAAATTTGAAATTTCTACATATACGATAAATAATTTTTTAAAAAAAGCAATGACCGTGATTAAATTAAAAGTGAATTCGGATTCCAACCCTCCCACCCAATGCGGTCTCAATTTTCCGGAAATCTAATATTCAGCTCACGTTGAAAAGTAAAATGTAAAAACAAAAATATATAACAAATTCAAAAACACGCAATGAATATTCGGAAAAGGTCTTTTCTACCGCAGATAAAAACAGCTATCAATCGCCATTATTTCCACTTCAAAAGGTAAGCACTCGTTCACCCTGCGATAAACGCGCACTACTACAGTGTCACGTGTGAACAATAGATTTGCGCAAGATAACGTTTAATTCGCCGATCGAATTCGCATGTGGCACTTCAAAACACTATGACACACCAAAGAAAAATTCTGAGTAGAAATAATTTAAATTTTTATACTCGTTTTACGGATACAGTGTCGCAAGTTCAATGAATTTGTCCTCCAGTAACGAGTAGTATGATTGGAAATCTGTACAAACAGATATGACAATAGATATGTAAAGAAAGCTGGTTTGTTTATTACTTTTTCGTATATGTAGTATAGAGAAAGAATAGAATCGTTAAAAAATTCGAACTCAAGATTTTGACGAATCTCCACGTTTTAGACCTCTCTGTTTTCGAAAAAGACATTTTTAGAAAATGTCCTTCTGTCTGTCTGTGACAAAGATAACTCAAAAATATTTTGAGCTAGACGAATGAAATTTGGTATATAATCTTTGTACCAAATTTGTAGACTTCTATCAAATTTTGAGCAAAATTCGTACAAAAGAAATCTGTCTATCCGGCTGTTCGAATTTAAGTTAACACGATAATTACAAAACGAAGAGAACTAGATGGATAAAATTCGGTGAAAAATAACAGAAAGAAGTACCAAAAATAAGAAGTTTTGTCAAGAATGAAATATCGAATCATTATACAGATTCATAATACACCAAATTCGATCTGAAGAGTTAAGGTACTAAGAATTCTTTTATTTCAATAATTTCAGTGTCAAACAAGACGAACAGTTCTATTTTTTGCTCAAAATCTAAAAACAATCCAGAATCAACTCACAGAACTAAAACGAGTATTAAGCTGAAAAAAAGCATTATTGTTCAAACGGGCATACACGTCGAACAGAAAACAAATTATTTTTGATATCCTACATTATAGACGGTAATTTCACCAAGGTTTTTCAGACAGAACCGATTATTTCTAATGGGGTTTTAACACATTTGTTTTTAAATATATTCTATGGAGTGCAACCAACGCCCCACGCCTTTTTGCAATATCGAGCATAATGCAGCCAATGACAGCTCAAACCCACAATAAATAGAAAAGATAGGGTAACAGCCCATACATGTGAATGGCTTAATACATGTTTCTTTTTAACTTATAAAAATCATAATGATTGTAAAGAATTCTTGTTTAAACACAACATTCCATTACATAAAGTACTGAAATCTGAAACCAAATCTCGTTCAACTGCACAAATCCGTTTATATATATTAAGGTCAAGTCAGGAATACTTCATTGATTGTAATGAATCATCATGCACTACTAACTCGAAATGTTACTGATTATAATGATGACAACATAATAGTATATAAATATTCATTTAAAATGTCTATAAGATGTCATTATAGCTCCATGAAGAATAAACAATAACCTTATAAAAATCAGCAGAAATGCTCTCTCTGAAATTTTCTCGTGCTATTTCTCACAAAGATCTCAGCCCCCCCCCCCTCCAAAAAATGACTAACTTGGATAATGCCGCGAATGCTTTGCATGGCGAACAACAGTTGGCGATTATAAATCTTTGGTATGAACGTAAGATTATTTTTTAAAATCTATCGTGCAAATATGTATTTTGCAAACCTTTTTTTTTTTTTTTTTTTTTTTTTTCCTCCGACCAACTTAAAATTTGACAAGGAATTTCATTTGTGGTTACAAGTTCACACATCGTATTTCATTGATTTAAGTCTCCGCGTTTACACACGTATGAAAGTACATCCCAACAGAAGATCAACCCTTTTACAGATTAACCTAGGTACCAAATTTTACCTATCTAGCTATTTACATTTTGTATTTATTGAGTTTACTTGTTCTTGAACAAACAGACAGATTTCTTCTGAATAGATTTTGTTCAAATTTTGTTTTAAAAAAATCTACGAATTTAATCTGTATACCAAATTTCATCTATCTAGCTCAAACCTTTTTTGAGTTATCGTGTTCATAGACAGACATACTGAGAGATGACGACAAAAATGTGTTTTCCAAACTAAGGGAGGTCTGAAATGTAATGATTCGTTAAAATCGCGAGTTCGAATCTTTTTGACGATTACAATATTTTCTCAATACACGAACAAGTAATTAAGGTCACCAAAATGAGAAAAGGAAATTGACTTATTCCATTACTACAACCAAACTAATACAGTATGTACAAAGTGAAAATTTTACACAAGCTTTTTTATTTTTTTCCCTAAAATTGTTTTAAAAAATCGCACTCAGTACGTCGGATACAAAGTTCACTATTATGAATTCTTGACCATCTCAAACAAATCTGCATATAACATGCATTATTACAATGATCAAAAACTAAGCATGTCAGTGCAAGGAGAGAAACTTATTTGTTAGATAAAAAGTTATAAAGAAAGGGATCTAAAGATAAACAGGATTTGGAAGTACGTCTCATACGTTTCCGGATTTCATTTAAAACGATCCCTTTTACCAAGTATTTTAGTGAGTAAAGAAAATTCTTATTACTTGATAGAGAGCGAAATTTATCTTTGATAACAAACCATCACGACTGGTTTTTCGTCGAAACGCAACTCACTATTCACAGGAAAACAGCAACAAATAATAGTAAGTAAGAAATATGAAATACCAGTTCCAAGGAGGGAACGTCATTTCACCAATTCTAAATCTCATTGTCAAACACTGACAAAACTTCATTTGGTGCAGACTGTTGCAAAGATTCAAACACAGCTTTCATCAAGGGGAAAAAAAAAAAAACTATAAGAAGGAAATATAAGAAAAAGATCAAATTCTTCGTGGTTTAATGTCTCTTTAAAGAGCGGGGGATGACTAAGAGGAGAACTTAAGAAAGGTCAGTCACCCATTAAAAAAATGTTAACATCCCCCTCGCGCCGCAGATGAGTCAACAGCCATCAGTAAAGGTACCATGGCCATTTATTGAACAAAACTGACGCAGCTGTCGTCGTACGGAAATCGCACAAGCAGGACGTAGCAACCCTCACAACGAATTAAGAGATAAATTAATTTAAAGCGAACGAAATCAGCTGATTTGGGCGAACGCCAGACGTAAGGTCCATTTGGGGATTCTCCGTTGGTCTTTTCTCAGTGAGTTTCGTGGAAATGCGCAATTTTCGAGACAGGAGACGCAAGATCTCATTAGGTTATTCATGAATGGGAAAGAAATGATTCACGGTTGGTTTTACACTTATTTTTACTTTACAGAGTTGCACGCATACATGGTTTCTAGGTTAGGTTACGATGGTTCTACGGCGTAGTAAAGTACAGCACAGGTTTTAAAGGCGATGTTCCAGAGATAGCCAAGCAAACTATGACTAAGTCTAAAATATTTAATTATTCATCTTTTTTTTCTTTTTTTTTTTACAAAATCTCTTATAGGATTAAAAGCCGCATATTTTTCATTAGGAGCTGTTAACTTTTATTCAAGCATAACTAAAACTATTTGCGACTTAACACTAATCAGCCATTCTAAATCTTGCGAGTCATGCAGTCAGAATATAAATAGATGATGAATTTCAATTATATTACAGTAACGATTTTTAATCTTTCATGCTTCAAATAAATGTGAGCATATCTGTTATATCATTTTTACAAATCAATAAAGCCGTTACTGTGAACTCAAATATAAGCAAAACGAAATAAAACGCGTATAAATAATAGGTTCTATTTTCTTAGGAAACGCAAGCATATAAATTAAAATGCCCTCTTCTCGCCTGCAAACCCTTTTCAACAGTAGAAAAAGAACATCTCCCAGCCTTATGAATGAGGAAACAAAATAAATAAAAACTTCTAGAAAGTATTTAAAAAATAAAAGTCCGGTGAAATATTTATTAATAAAGAAAATAAAAATTATTGATTAATCGACTAATCATAAATAAAATTAATTATATACATTTATTCGTAATTAAGAATTTTGAATACAAATATAAATTAAAAATTGTTAAGGACTACTATAGAAAAGCCTAGATGAACATCGCGTTTTGAAGCAATACGAGGTTTGTTTAGGTATCGTAATTTTGAACAACAGTCAGATAACGAGGGCGACAGTTGAGTTGACAGCCCCTCTCAAAACTTCTGCATCACAACGAGAGGACGTTTCACCCATCATACCAGATTGAATATGCACTATCTATACCTGAATAGGCATAGTATTCTTTAAATCTAGATTTTCAATAAAGCTAGGTTTTCAAACAAACACTTCTTAGGCCCCGAAAGCTAGACCTTCTAATCTCTAGGCCCCTGCAGCTTCTAGAAAAATCCGGAAGAAGCTAATATTAGCAATGTTTTAATAAAGCCACAATTTAGGTCCCATAGAATATTTCAAGCAGTCATGAAATAAACTGAATAAAGATATTGATGCACTAGCACTCTTAATTTTTAACATTCCCTCCCCTTTCATAATGTATACTGGGTTTGAGATTTTATATTCTCATTATACAAAATTCAGTATAAGGAATGATCAAGCTTTATACCTTCCCTCTCAAAGGTTAGTACACAATGTTTTATTAGGTTTAGTTATAACTGATATATAATGACTACAATATAAATCAAATATAAAAATATATAAAGTACCATCGTAGAAGATGGGGTGATATATATATAAGAAAATAAACTAAGTTAAAACCGTAAAAAGAAGAATTTTAAAATTTACCAACGCAAAATCAGTAGCATTCCTTATTATAGGAATATATATAAAAGCGTCACCAAAGTTGAAAACAAGTAACATAAGGGGGGGGGGGATTGTGGTGTCTGGACAATAAAGCTATGCAGTTAAAAATGAATACGAAGCAGCGATAGCGATAATTCTTATTTTATGATTTATCCCTCCAAGTAACTTTACTACTTTGGAATAAATAATGAGAAGTGATATAATAACTGAAAAAGAAAAACTATTAATTTTTTTTTATCCTACTGTTTACTTTCATTCGTTCATTATTATTTCGAGCATGAAAAAGTTCAATCACTGATTATCAGATATATATTTAAAATGTACAAAGCAGTAAAACAAATAATTACACTACGAAATCTATATTTGTATTCTTTACACTGATGAATAAAAAAAAAAACAGATTACTATGCACCAAAAGGTACGGCGCACCACAGATTGACACTTTATATGTTAAGAATTTCTTATTACATCTCAAGGACATACGGATTATTTAAATCAAAACAGAATGCTTCTGAAGTGAGTAAAACATAATGAAAATCATCCTTGACAAGGTCTTTTTGTTTATCAAAAACTAGTTTTGAGATTCACGGTCATTTAAAAAATTTGTTCTATAGCCACCTGAACTGATCTCTTATTGGAGTGTAATAATTAAACTAAGAAAAAAATGCAGAACAATGATATGAAGAAGCAGCGTAATTACGCAGAACAGGAAGACAGTAATAACTTAATTCGGCATTTGCGATAGAAAAAAATCGTGAGGCGCCCGACTGCCCTCTGAAAAATCCGTCCTTGCCTACCCTTCTAGTTTATTTAAGTATCACTGCAACGCGATATGCCCAGCATTAATAGAGTAGCGACTGGGGTGCAAGGAGTGTACTTTTGTCCTAGAGCTAATCTTATGGGGCACCTTCAGAACAAAACATTAACATGTTTATATCATGAAAAGGTAAAAAAAAATACCGCCAGGCTCCGAGCGTCATTTGTATTTACTAAAGCACTGAAATAATAGGGAAGGAAAAGTTATATTGTGCCAACATGTGTTAGTCATCCTCATGTATTAGTGTTGTCATTGTCCAGTATACCTTTTAATCTTAACTAAATACACCTGAAACAGAAAAGAATGAAATTTGTACATTTATCATATCAAACAGTGAAACATGAGTATGATAAGCGGTATTTCTGTAGCTATTGAGGAAAAAAACAAAATTTTCGACTGATTTTTAATTAAAAATCTAATTAAAATTTTCCATTTTCTTGTATTTACTATTCCAGAAACAACTAGAGCCCAAATTTGGTATATTTAGATCTAGCAATTTAAACGATAGAGCGTTTTGAACGATTTTTGCATAATTCATATCCCAGTTTACAAATAGTTTTGGTTAAATATTAATATCTGATTTTCAAGCAACTCGAAGGCTATTTTGAAACGAATCTCGTAATTCTAAACCGCAGTCAAATGTCGGAGATGGCAGCTGAAACGACAGTCCCCTCTCTAAATGTGCACACCACATCATCGTGATGACTTTTAACTAACGAAGTCGGATTTGGCATGCATCGTGCCCACAAATATGATGGACCTGTAGTAGAATAGGATAACAAACACAGAGCTCTCAGGTCCCAAAGTCGAGAGTTTACCACTGGGCTACTACTGTTGCAAATAGTAAGTCAGCTTATAATTTTTATCATGTTAAAACTTTACATTCAGCAGATCAGAACTAATCTTAATAGTAAATATCTTATTGTCATATAATTTTTCAAAACAGATATTTTTTTAAATCTTCAAAATATTTTTTACTTTAGTTCTAAGTTATTTCAAAAATAAATAAAATAAGATTTACTATTCAAATTTAACATGACAGTACTCAAATATGTCCAAATATTCAAAGCGTCCTTTTCAGAAATAAAACTTGAAAACTTAATAACCAGAAACCGAAACTAGCAAAAATTTTCCAAGGGATATCCACCTACGACGGACAAATGCTAGTAGTTCCCGTCATAATTTCAAACGCGGATATACGTCAGAAAAATATTCTGATCAACGACTGCAGTTCCTTTCAAAACAGATAAAAGGAAAAGCGGCGCATAAAGAGTTCCCACGAATAAGGTGAGTGTACATCAGCAGCAAAGGAATCTGATAGGAAGGCGCAGTAGTTCAAGTTTCCCGGCAAACTTTTTCTTTGATCTAAGCTTGTCATGCATTATCTTTCAGTTTAAGAAAAAGAAGAAGAATGCATGTCATACAGTGGGAAATGAAGCGAAGCATGAAAGAAAATTGAATCTTAATCTGCCAATCGGTAAGTTGTTAGGTTATAGGAGGAATGAAAAAGTGAAGTCACCAGTTCACGTACTATTTGCTCTCTCTTAATTTGGGACGGTAATTAATCTCAACCTCTGTCATTCCTTATTTTGTCTTTCAGAAATAGCACATCATTTTATTTTTCATTAAATAAATAAGAAAAAGTTGTTTTTTAATCATCACCATAATCCGAGGATGTAATTCTGAAAGGTTTTCATAAAGATTTAAATTTGTGTTACACATTCCATTAACGAGCACAGGAGGGTAACTCTCCCCCCCCCCCTCCCTTTCGTTAGAAAACAAGTCTTCAAATATGCGTTCAATGTACTCAGTATCGCAATCATTCGAAACAAAGCGTGGAAAAACGGTCGACAAATCAAATCTCAGCCCAATTATCCGCGGCAGACAGGGAAAAATAGACGATAAATTTCATCCATCTGATGAACACGCTTTACTATTTTAAAAGCTTTCTTCCAGCCATATGAACGTTGGCTCGCGACTCGCACAAAGCAGTCTTCGGTAGCTGTCAGTCAAGTCGAAGACAAGTTTTTCAAGCGAAACGGGACGGCTGTAGGAATTAAAATCATATGGTGGAAGAAATATTTTTTTCCTCATAGAAATATGGGGGGGGGGCACGTCTAGAATATAGGTGGGGGTGTAAAGAAAGGAGTCTAGCCCCACCCAGAAAAAATAAAAATATGAAATATTTAAATACAGAGTATCATCTACTGTACAATGACCCATACATGTAAGATTTTATATCTGCAACCCATGACTTAGATTTGACCTTGCTAAATAGGAATAAGAGATCTAGAAAAGATAAATCTCCTTTAGCATCTACACTTTTAAATGGCTTTTTTAGTGACATTTTACTACAACTCATTTCACTTGAAGACATTCTGATAGCTTTTATTCTTGTAAGAAAAAATTGTTGCAGCTGTCAAAACTTCCATTGAGCAAGCACAGTATGTATAAAAATTTATACAAAGTAAGCATAGGAAAACTAGTATCACTAATACAAACATCACTGATACATTTATAAATTTGTTGTAATACAATTTAAATGTAACGTCAATATCAAGCAATGGTAACAAATTTTTTGAATGCGGCCATTTTAAAATATTGCTGTTAATTCCTGCGCATAACTGGGTAAATAAAGATATAGACAGAATTTTACGGGGAAAGCATAACAAATAGAACAAAATGATGTTTGGCTTCCAAAACAGAATAAGTTGTATATGTATCAAAATTCGAATTTAAAAATATTTTGGAGAGAGAACCATTAAAACATGTGACATAAAATATTTCTTTGAAATTTTTAGCAACCATTAATCTCGTAGAATCAGCAGGTTGATAAAGGCGGCTAATACAAAATAAGTGAAAGATTGGATAAAAATTATTTTAATTCAACTTTAGTATGCTATATTTATTATTGGTGAATTCTACGGATAATTATATCACTAAAGCTATATACGGTGGATGGATTTCAACACGTAGTTTATAGTCAATTCAAATACATAATTTAATTGAAAAATCATGCTAACACCTGCTACAACACCAATTGAAAATGGTACTTCACTCTTTAGATAATATTCTCGAATAAGAAATGAAAAACACATTGTTGACAAATGTACATGCAAAAAACATTCAAGGCCATCAAGCTATTTCAACAATGGGGACTTTATTTGCAGGCGTATCAGGTGCAAAGCTCCAAAATACAAAAAGAAAAAAAAAAGAGGGGGAGGGGGTATTCTAAAACGCAACAAAAAGTAAGACGCTGTATAAATTTGAAAACTACTATTAAAAAGAATCTATTGACATTAGTATTTGTTTCTCAGCATTTTGGAACAATTGTCAATACTGTTTGTTCATTAGCGAAATTTCTTTTGCTTTTTTTTAATCCCTTCTCTAGACTGGAGCATCATTTGTTTTTATAGCAAGCACGGCTCATTGCGGATGAAAGGGGGTGAAAGATAAAACAGAAAAAAAGAGAGCTTTAGTAACTTTTGTTTAGTATTGGAAACATAAAGCCATTCTAGTTCATGTTATTTTGAGTAATTAAAACTTCCAAGAATGCCTTATCTCGTCAAAGGTTTCTTTACAACTGGAGCCGCAATTCCAGATTCGTCGTAACTTCTGCAAAAGTGCTCATAAGTTATTCCTGTTAAATAAATTTAGAACCGATTTCGACACTGTTCAAAACACTAATAACAAATCAACAACGAATAATAATTAAATCGAATACAAAAGTTTCAGCACACAACATTCACATATCAAATGGCCTTTTTAAAAAAAATTTCCAGTTTTTTTTAAAATCAAAATTGTACTTGCAGCTTACCTATTACGTTAAAAACATTATACACCTACCATAATAAAAATTGTGCAAAAGCATTTTCATGGTATTTTATGTCTTTTTTTTTTTTTTTTTTTTGAAGGGGAGATCATTTTGCGGATTATTTTGCGCAATTGTATTAATAAGAAGCAATTACATTATTCGATGAATAAAATCTCGATTTTAGATTTTTAAAACTATTTAGCGAACCTATTTACATGAATAAGAATTCTCATCGTTGTCATAATGCCAAAGAAATAGCAACACATTTGATGCCCTGTTTATCTTTGGATTTAGATATCTTTTCTTTATATCAAGAATTCCTCTACTTTCGAAAATGGCAACTGTACCTAAGCAACAAAGAATCAGGCCAGACTATTTACTCAGGAGTCACGCGGTCAAGTTAGAATATCAAATGACAAGCCCAAACAATCAGAATGGTAGAAACAATATCAAAAATTGTTCCTTATAAATGAAAACAAATTTTTATTTTTATTCTAAAATGAACGGTCTAGTATTACATGTTACCCTTCTCCCTACTGATGACATTACATCTTTCCTGTCTTACATCAACTTGCTTTCGATATTCTGGGGCGGATTATCAAAAAAAATTGCACAAGAAAGAGGCATTTATTTATTTATTTGTCAGTTAATACTTATATGGTATAAATACAGAATACCTTGAGAGAACCACTTTTCGACGATTCTATCTCACTAAAGAGTGAGATGCGGAAGGATGCGATTTCCAGAATTAACATTATTAAATGTAAACATATCCTCTTTTCATCTTTCCTCTCACGTCTATTTTCTCGAATTAAACCCTCCCTAACGCATGCGCAAAAGCACAGTGGGTTTTAGAATCCGTTGGCAAACAATATATGCAATAAATATCTAAGGACAAGAATAAAACAGCTTAAGACAACATTGATAGTGATTCGTGCAGTTTCTTCGAACATTATCAACCCTAGTAATCCACAGAATAGCCCATAGATTGTCTAAGTGGCAATTAAAAACAATCAAATCTTTACTCCTTCGCGTGTCCCTTTCACATTAAAAATATCTGCAGAGAAAGTACCTTGAGCCATAAACGCGCCACCAAGGTCGGTTCGACTTCGACGGCAGGTAAAGCAGCAGAGCGGAGTGCACCTTGCAAAACTACGTAAAGGGTCAAGAGAAGAATTCAGCTCTTTATTTCTTCCTACTTTTTTTTTAATTTGTTATTTTATTTCCCTTCTCAAACCAACCACCCGTTCGCCGACAGTTAAGAATGTGTTTACCGTGCAGCCTTCGCGCTCTATTGCGCAATCGCGTGACGTGTACCGATTCACACGGCACACCTGTTGCTGTTCGGAGAGATGTTTTTTTTTTTACTACAAAATCGATTTGTAAAAAAGAAAGAGGGGATCAAAAGGGAGATCTATCCCACTTAGATAGGATCGAATCAATAGCTTTCCCTAGTTGAGTGAAACGTTCAATGAGCTAGACTGCAGAGAAAAAAAAAACGAAAGCGGTTTTTCTCGAATTAAGGTCTGTAAGACTGTCGGGATTTATATCGCTTTAAAAAAAATCACATGGCAGTTTTCACTAATGACTGCGAGGTAAGATAACACAGCTATTAGTTTTAGGTGAGTAATAAATAAAAACAGCTATCTTTTCAATGGTGATTTTCTACCTTAAATAAATTTAAAAAAAAAAAAAAAAACTTTTCTAAGTTTTAGCTTTGCTTTCTCCGCACGCTCCTCCTAATAAGTTTTGGAATTTTAAATAAAATATCGAAATACCTTTTTTTGTTTTTACTATTCATCTATATTTTTTAAGGACGGCGTTTTATTTTTGTATTTACAGATTTCAACTTTTATATAATTTTCAAAGAATAATTTAGTTTAGGTTAATAATATTAACGCCCCGTTTTCAAAGCAACACTAGAATTATTTTGGGACGGACCTCGTAAATTTGAACCGCAGTCAGATGACGAGGACTACATCTCAGCTGGCACCCTCTCTCCAAACTTCCACACCATACTAGCAAGAGGTCATTTGACCCTTATTTAATAAAATTTAGCAGGCACCAGACCCGCTTACACGACGGTTCTTCGGTGGAATCGGGTCTCGAACTTGAAACCCTTCGGTTCCGAAGCCGAGACCTTACCACCAGGCCACCGTGATCCTTTTCAAATAATAGGGTTTTTCCCCCCCCAATTTTGTATTATTTCTCAAATAATCTCTCTCTCTCTCTCTCTCTCTCTCTCTCTCTCTCTCTCTCTCTCTCTCTCTCTCTCTCTCTCCACCCCCTCCTCAATTTCGTTATTTTGCACCATCATAAAAGAATGCGTCTCGTGGATTGAGAATAACAATATGTAATTACAACAATAATAATAATAATAATAAATAAAAAAAACCATGAAGAATTTACTGATGGGATATTAAATCCCAAAACACGAATTAGACGAATTCTTGATTACACATTTGCAGTATTATGAGGAAGGAAATGCAAATGGAATTTAACGTAAAATATAATTGCAACTTATGACAATATCCAACAAAGTATTCCTGTTTCAATATATATTTACTAAGTTTCCAGATGATTTTCGAGACAGCTGGTTATAGCTGGAAATGGAGCAAACCTGGGCCTATGGAGCAAGCAGGTCGATTAAAAACATTTTAATAGTTTATTTGTAAAATAAATAAATTTCTGAAAAATACACTATGAATTATAAAATAGTAATGCAGTACTAACAATTTATCAAATATAATTGACTTTTCTATCAAATTTCATTATATTAGATAAATTATTTTAGTATTTATAAATACCGAGCATCTGTGTATATAAAATTGTGTACAAATATAGAGACATGATTCATAGTAAAAAGTAAATATATTTTCTCAAAGTTACTAAAATAAAAAGGTTATCCAAAACAAATAATTAACATAGAGCTAAAGCTTAAAATGTAATGAAGTGTGGAATTGAATTGACAAGTTTAAGTTACGGTTTCATATTATTCACTGATTAAGACTACAAAATTTCTAAATCCTTCTCAGATAGTGGGTATGATAAAAGCGTTAAATACTGCTATTTGAATCATGTTCTATTTGACTTATGTTCAATTAGTTTACAAATGCAAATTAATCTTTTTTTCGTACTTAGTTTTAAATATTTTCGTTTCATTTTTTAAATATTCGTCACCATAATTAATTGGTATCTAAATACAAATAATATTAAGCTTGTTATTGTTGTTACATAATTTTGAATGACGAAACAACCTATTCAGTAAAACGAATGCAATTATTCGATATACTGAACAGATGGATTCTGAACTACATCTTGACACTTCTTTTTCCAAGATGTGATATGGTGTCAAGATTTTACCCAAAACCGGAAATTTTATTTGCTAGTTTAGTTTAGTTTAGTTATATTAACACACCGTTTGAAAGCAATATTAAGGCTATTTTGGAAGCTCCTCATAATTTTCAACCCCAGAAAATGACGAAGCCCACAAACTTAGCTCTCACTCCGAAATTTCACACCACATTAATAGGAGGAGATGGACGCCAGATTTAACCCTTTCTAAGGCCGTGGGAAGTATGCTTCCCACCAAATTTATCAATCTTTGTATGAAATTATGTAGGTTGGCATAAGTTCTGGCAATTTTTTTTTAGAAAGACAGAAACTTGGATGCTTTAGTTCTTTATCTCACACAAAATGATGTATCTTGGTTTGTCACTTAATTATTAATTAACCAAATTAATTAATCAAATTAAATTTATCTAATAAGCTAAATGAATCCCTTTTCTTATTCTAATTTCAAGATTAAAAATATTTTAACATAATATGACTAGAAAAAAATGGCAATTTAAAGGATTAAAGTATAGCAGATATCATACTGTATACATGACGGACGGATCTTTAGTGGAATCGGGTTTCGAATATGAAGTCCTCTAACTCTGAGACTGAGACTATACTAGGTCATGGTGGTCTCGAATTGAATCGCAAAGTTTTCAGATCACAGATCCCATCTTCTAGAATTTTCATATCAATTATCAAAGCTTCATTAAGGCTCACTTTTCTTTCCATACAATAGGTTCAAATGCAAAAAATGGCATGAATTTTGCTTGTCTTATTTTCTGTTTAAACATTTTAAATAATAAAAAAAAATTGTCATTATGCACTGCAAAATACTTATATCATCAGTAATTCATCGTTATAAAGGGGAGAACATTCACTAAGAATAATCTATTTTGTAAAGAATGGAAAGAAGAGAAATTTCACATACTGTATACAGAATTTAACAAACATAGTACACAAATTTACAATCATTAAAAAAAAAAATTCGATCTCGATTTTTTTTTTGGTGAATTTTCACTTTTTAGTTAGCCACGGATCAAATATAAGACCGATTTGAAGAATTATGTTTGTCTGTAAACACACTGAATCAAAAAAGCAAAAAGTTAAAGATGAAATCTGTTATCTTTACACCAAAAATTGTATGTCAAATGTTGGACGAAATCCATTTACGATAAATCTATATCCATCCATTGTGCACATATGGACGCAATAACTTAAACATGCAATAAGCTAGTGAATTGAAATTTAGAATATGATTTTACCATCAGAACTGTAACTCTATATAAAAGTTTGAACCATGTTAACCGTATCAACCGTCTGTCGGTTCGTCTCAATTGCTGTTAGATAAAGTAAAAAAAAAAAAAAAAAGACAATGAAAATAAATTTATTTTTATATTTAAAATAATCAATTAAAAAGAACCAATTCCATATCCCCAACCTCTGGTCAAATTTCATTAGTTTTATATGAAAGCTCATATAAAACTAATAAATAAAATCTCAAAAGCATTGCTTCGCTACACTTTCTCAATAGAGAAAAAGCTTTAACAAAGTCCTTTAGCCATATCCACTGCACCGATTTTGCCAATTATTATGTCATGTAAAAACTCAAGACTCTTAAATAATTATCAATGGTGGCCTACTCTCCCCGTTCACCGCTTATGAGATATCAAAAAATAAAACTTTGGCAGAGCCCCCAGCCTATCAAAAACTGAACCGATTTCACCAATTTTATTTGTCAATTAATTTCATCACTTTTCAAGCATAACTAATCAATCATAATGCATAAAGTTTATTGTGCAACTAAATTTTTTTTAAAAAAAATTAGATATAGTGAAATACAATACATCAAAATTTGTTGACAAGATTAAATAAATATTAATATGGTGGAGGAACAATTAGTTGGCGAAGGTGGATAACTGAAATTTAAAAAATTTAAAACTTAAAAAACATTTCGAAACAGATTGAAAATTTAATAAAAATAGTCACTTCAAATTACAAAGGCCTCAATTAAATGCCTCCATTCCAAAACATCCGCTCTGGAAAAACAAAACGAAACCCAAACGAGCCGATTAACCAACACCAACTACAATGATCAAAACCCAATCATGTCAATGCCAAAGGAAACGAGAAAGATTTCATTAATGAAACAACGCTCGCGTTCAAGGTTTTTCCTAAACTTCCCTCGTTTTTGGCTGCTCGCTCCAAAACCCAGGTCGAACTCCGGAAGAAGGAAGTACGTGTGAGGTCGAAAATTTTGCCCGGAAAAAGAAACAAGACGACTCGAAATAAACTCTCCAGTTAAAACAGGCGACAATCCTTAAGAAATACGAACTTAACACATCAGGAGACAAATTTGATTCATTAGGCAAATTAAGTGGTGCACATTTAACACTTTCTCTTTAAAATTTATTCGTAAATTAATAAGTTAATGACCTGTGAAGGTGAGAATAAGTATGATGCACAACATCGCGTGCTAGATGGTCTCCTGCTGTAGAGGAATTCTAAAATAATTCTCAACTGCGGCACGCGGTCATGCCCTGGAACGAACGAATGGTTGAAAAAGAAGAAATCGAAGAATTTTATTTTGAAAATAAAGGCGAGGAATCTTACTATATGTCAAGAAAACGCGAGGTCATTAAAAACGGTGAGAATAAATTATAAGACCTGTAGGAGACGATAGTCAAGATTTCATATCTGATTGGACTTGTAAATCTTTTACAATTCGTATTGGCAGTTGAATGAGCACTGATAATATTACATATATATATTCGTAAATTTACCAGACAATATGAATACAGTACAAATTACATTACAATTACCAGAATACAGTACAAATTTTAATTTTTTTTAAATTTCTGCAGCAATTTTATATTTTATATGATACTATAAACTTCAGCTAAAAATTATTATTATTTCTTTTTCAAAAATAAAGAAGCAGTAGGGAAAGGAATGTACGGAACCAAATCTAGTATTTTCAGGGGGAAATATAAATAGGCGATTTTTCCCCCCATCAAAGCCCAGAGAACTCAAATTAATTCGATGCTGAATTTCACATTGCACTACTTTACTTTCAAAATGATAGTTTCATATTAATATTCAAACAAACATTTCTTATGACATTAAAATAATTAGGACTTGCTGAAAATTTCTCTAATAATTTACAATTATGAACGAAAATACACAAATTTTGATGAATCTTCAAATTTATATTAAAATACTCTAAAGATCTTAGTGTTTAATGAAGTCGCCCTCCCCTATCTATTATAACCAGAGGTTACTCTGAGAACATGAAATACATCAATACTTTAATCATGCTCGTTTTAGGCATTCATCAAAAATGAGAGTCTTCTTTTATGGAATGGTTACTAAAACTGCTTTCCCATTCGTCCATTCTAGAAATATACAACCTAATTTAAAAATCGCTACATATATTTTCGCTTCAAAGCTAGTTTGAACTTAATGATCGGACCTAATACGAAAAGATAAGATGAATGCTTAGACTGGAGTTCTATAAAATGGATTAACTGATAAAGTCGTCTATTGTATTACTGATTCAACTGAACATATAAAATATTTTAATTGATTTTATAGGCATATGCATAAAAATTTTATGCTGATCTATATAAAAAATTAGTTCAATTATTAGTAATGCTGCATTAACCATCTTCAAATGACATATTATTCTTAAACTTTTCACAAAAGAACACTACCTAAAAAAAATTTAAAAATAGAAGACAATTGAAATTTTCTTGAAATAAAAAGTCACATATCTGATGATTCACGGTTTTAAGTTCATAACAGATTTTCTAAGAAATATTAAGAAAAACGAAAGCTTATAAATTAAAATAAATTAAATCCTGAGTCAGTAAAACCAGACAGGTAAAAATGATTCAAAAATAAAAAGCGAATCATTAGATTAAATACTAATTATTTTCTACTTCAGTGACAGTACTCAACATCTCCGAATCCAAAACCACACAACAGCATTTGCAAGAGGAGGAAAAATACATATTAATGAGTTCTTAATCGTTATCACAGATGGCCGCCTCCAACGCAGCAACTTACCGCTTGCCTTCCAACAAGTCTCATTAGAATAACATTTCGATATAAATGAGACGGCATACATTTTTTTATGTCATAAAATTTGTCGCTGAGGCTGTTCAATTACAAGTATAAGAATACAAAAAAGGCTCTTCAAACAAATAAAACTATGACAGCTGATCAAGAACGTTGCGAAGGACAATACATTTCAGTCAGTTAAATTATTCAAAAATAAAACTAAAAGTATAATGCAGAAAATAAATTAAGTACCACACCGCTAAATTGGGATTTCTTTCCTCAATTTAATCTCGCAATTTTTTTTTTTTTCTGAACTAAAAAAAAATTTAGCGCTCCATAACTGGAAAATAAATCAAATACAAAAACATGCTTTTAAAAATATGAACTGTTGTTTAAGATTTCGTTAACGCTGTATAATGAAATTATTTCAGTCAAAATTGTTTTTACATGTCAAAATATGTGAAAGAAAAAATATTTTCTAAGATTTTTCGGGACGAACTAATGCTACAATCTATAAATTCTTTTATTTAACTTTTATTAAATAAATAGCAGAATCAAAAGCATTTTGTTTAAATTTCGTTTAAATTAATATGAAATTCCTTAAAATAGAATGATCTTAATTAAAATTCTCAGTAAATAAGTTAATTATGTCAAATTCAATGCAACGAATATATTATTTTTAACATACTTTTTACTATCGGCATTCGGTATGGATGTTCTAATTTGTTAAAATTTTGATTGACGTCGCCGAAATATACAGCACTTATTTTGAATAGTAAGCATTCACAAGCTTCTAAATATTAATGACATTCAAACACTGTTCTTTAAAAAATTGAATAATCATGAAAAAAGAAGAAATTTTTGTGTTTACATTACACAAGATGCCTTGAGTGACTAGCTAGTTCATCGAAAAATTGTATTTAACTCGATTCAAACTCTAATGCATAATTTTTTACTTATCATTTCACCAACTAAATTATTTATATACTTTACTTATTGTATAAATGTATATTACTAAATTGTAATAGATATTTATACAATGTTATTTAGTAAACAACATCTATTCTGTTTTTTGCGGACCCTAATGGAGTCGGTCACATTTCGTCACAATTGCATGGAAAAGGTAACTGACGCGTCATACTACACTCTAACCGCGCATTGTCTTCAGAGGTGTTGCAATTTTCTAATTCTTCTTGTAAAATGTACAGTTGATTCCAAAATAACACAGGTATGGCACACACTATGTACATTATATCAGCATGACTAACTTATCTATAGTGAAACATGCTAATAAAAAGAAATAAAGAAAACAGCAATCATCAGTTTTCAACATATCGATTTTATTACTTAATATCTTAAAAGACTTTGTTCATAGATACCACAGAGTTTGATGAAACGAGATGGAATAAAGTTCATTAACACATCACAAAAAAATATGAAAAAAAAAAAAAAGTCTTTATTCCTCAGTTTTCAACAACTGAAAAGAAATCGCGATGAAATATTTGCAAAAACAATGGAAACAGTTTAAATTTCACTGCACTAAGAAAAGTATTGTTGCAAATTATACAAGCAGATATTTTTTTTTAAAAATGACAAATTTTCCTTCTTAATTTCGATAATTAAACTGAAGTAAATAATATGCTATTTTTAAATTTTAAAATGATGTAAAAACCCTTATTATGGGCAAATATTTTCGAAAACTTACTGCGGGAAAACGCTTGAAATTTAATTTTTAATTGATTAATTTTTTTAGTTAAATGTTAAAAAACCGAAGTACACATTTCAAACTTTCATGTTAAATTTGAACAAAATCTAGTTGCTCTAAGTCCACTGCTTTTCATTACAGAAACATACATATATGCAACACATACACATTCGTTTTTATTTTCATTAGAGATATTACATGCTAAATTTTCACTTCGAAACTGGGTATCTTCTTTTCTCATTACAGAAAAATGCATGAATATTTAAATATGTCTTTAAAAAGTCTTTAAAAAATGGACACTTATATCCTGTTAAATTTTCCTTCACTGTATGTGTGTCGAGGCTTAGCTTTTTTAAAATTCAAATTGATGAAAGTCTGCAACTTGACACACTACGCAATATGAATCTAAATTTTTTTAAAAAGAAATAAAATATGATCTTATTACAAATACTTAGATGTGTGCCATCTTAATTATGCATTAGCTAAAACAGTTGATAAAATGCAAGAGGATATGACGATGGATATGGCGTCGTTGAGAAACGAACGCAAAATAATATTATGAAAATGAATTCAGTTAAGTATAATGCTGTAATATGTTCAGATGAATTTTTTCGCAAACTAATTCAAAACAGTTAAGAAATCTCATAATTAACCCCAAGAATCACTATTAACTGATTAATCATTATGAAATCGCACTGTAATCGGCAAAGCGTGCAATACTTGAAAAACATAAGATAATTTCATTCAACTATAATCAACAAAAACCCTAAATAAATTAATCAATTCTATAATCCAAGGTTGGGTAACCTGTGGTGATTATAGTGTATAAGTGTGAATGTGTCTTAGCAAATATTGGAATAATAAAATAAAATGTAATTTTAAGTTTAAAAAATGATTTTTAAAATATTTTATTAAAATTTAGAGTTAGACACACTATTCTTGTAAAGCTCTAAATCCTTTTAAAGAGGCAGAAATCTAACTTTACTAAAGAGAGATATAAAAAAAAAAAACTCTCAAAATGTAAAATCAAGTTGTTTTTGTACTTCGAACAATTTAACCGATTCTTATTTCCAATTAAAAACTTGTGCATTTAGAAAATGCCGATTTTCGCACTTATATTTTTACAAACAGATGCTTTCAAATACGAATTTTCTTAAATATCAGCAGAAAAGTTTACGATTTGTTTGAAAATGAAAGCAAAATCATATTCATTGAATTTTGACAAACTTTCCCGACAGATTCAGTATCAGAAACTATACACTGTTCTTATTTATTATGAAAGATGTGTTTTTTTAAAATTTATTATTCATTCAAGTTCAATACACTAAAATAAAAAATCTGAATTATAATTTATAGGTAAAAATGTTTATCATCACCTATATTTCACAATTATAATTATAATTTACTTTTTTTTAACACTGTAATATGCATAGTTTAAAATTAAAATTGTTGTTTGCGGCTCCATAAGTAATATTCTAACAAATATAATTATAAACCCTATACAAAATGTTCCAGAAATTTTGACATAGCTCCAAGAGTATTCTTTAAAAAGCAGAAGGAGCAAAAGTAATGAACGGCCCTTTCCACATGGGAGCTCTCTTGATTCGTTATTGAGAAAGAGATTGTCAATTAATATTGTTTCAAAAAAATAAATAAATTTATAAAAATAGGTATTTTTTTTTTACTTTCTAATATTTTTAATAATCGAAATATGGATAGAATTGATTTGAAACTTTGAGTCACTGGTGACAGATATAGTCTGATGCATCACTTCAATGCGATCTACCGGCGGTATACATGTAAAAGAGAATAAGTAAGAGATTAATTCTAATAAAATTTCGCATATTAGAAATTTGACCATTTTCACAAGTTCATATGATCCAATATGACAAAAGCATATTTTTCGGTAAACCAAATTATAGAAAGTCACCACTAGCCAATCATCCACGTACCTGATCACCCGTTAGGATAGCACCTGATCACCGATCTAGCTTAACTATATAAACTGAACAAGAAAACCGAAAACAGCATAATAACTTTTACTCCCTCAAAAATAAATAAATAAATGTTCACAGCAAGAGAAGACATGTACGAAACTATATTGGACTATTAATTTTATCAATTCGCAAAAATGTAAACAATAAAAATTCTTCAACAATAATTTTAAAAGAACATCGATTCCATAAAAAAAAAAAAACCAATATGTTCATAAATTGGAGATAAGCAGAAAAACAAATCGAATGCACAGCGCACAATAATTCGACTAACACTTCTTCACAATCCCAACTTTGGTAACACAATATTAATAACAAATAAAACAAGTCATTCGAAAATATTTTATCAAAACGTTTCAGTAAATTAATGTTTGAAGCTTGAAATTTCTCTTTTTAAGAATAAATTTTTTTTAACCTTATGTTCACGCAAATTTCTTCGTTATGTTTCAGAACGGCCTTCACAACCAGAACGTCCACGCCATCATCAACAACTGGATTTCAGTGTGACAACCACCAACGTATTTTTCATGATTTATGTGTTCTAAACATAAAACTTGCCAACCATTTTGGAGAACTGACGAAGCAAGTAGTCCCTCTTAATACAACGACTACCGAAGATGCACGGAACCAAAAAGAAAAATTGCCCGGTGAAAACCCATTTCCCTTTTGCGGGCTGCGTCTGTTGAGGATAATCAGAAAAGGGCATGAAGCAAGTGAAATTGCCCTGCATTTAAAGGTGGGAGGTTGAAAAACAGAAACAAGAGCAAACGAGATCGCGTTGGCGGCCGGCATGGTCAGAAAAGCATTTCATTCCCACGTGCAGTGGCGCACGCTGGTGCTTCAGGCCGATAACGGAGCCAACAGAAGTCAATGCACGGCTGAGGAAAGCCTACTCAAGAATGTTCAGGGAGACAGACCACATGGTGACCGCGCCCTATAATAATAATGCGAGGTAGAAACATGAATCTCCGGGAATTCATTTCGCGCAGAATCGACCTCAATCGGATGTTGATAGTTCTTAATCTGATAAAGTCAGGTGTTAAAAAGCCTTGATGTTCTAAAAAATTTGAAAAGTATTTACGAGTAGGAGAAAGTAGTAGGTTACACAGAAGTCGCAAAATAGGACGGTGCTCAAACAGATAGTATGCATTTAAGTTTACTGAAAGCAGTGCGAATATATTCATTTTCACGGCAATCAAAAAATACGTGCCGATGAGCTTTTATTTTTAATATATACAGGCAATACAGCAAACTTCTCAAGACAGCAAAGGAAGTGCGTCATCCGTAGTTCTGAATTTTACAAAAAAAATTTACTATTAAGGAAGAAGAGAGTAAAATCAATTTTTAATAAAATTCTTTTTGTAAATCTATATGCGGTGCAATAATTGTTACACTTAATTACAATCATCATAGAAAATTGTCTCTCAACTTCCGAATAAGCAAAACACATTCATTTATTTTTAAATATAATAATCAGACCAAGTCCATATTCTTTGCTTCTTTCATAATCTGAATACTTTTCAACCGCTTCCTCTGGTCTCGAATCGAACCATAATGATATTCAGAGGGTTTCTATATTCTTCATTCATTAAAGAAAGTCTACAATTAGTCAACGTCATAAATTTCGTTAGTATTAGCAATAATTCATTATTAAAAAAAACAGCATTTCTCTTTACACGTTTAAAGTTATTTCCATCTTTAAACGTTGTCTTCAATTAACATCACGGATAGTACACCAAAGGTTTATAAATTTAATGTGCTAATTAAAATGAAAATAAAAATTGATTTTATATATTTGTTACAAAATACAATTTTCAGTCAAAAATTTATAATCATGGAAAAATATCAAGTTCTTTTAAACAAACAATTTAAAGACTTTCTATGAATAATTTTCTTCCCACCTTCACCTTAAACAAAACACACAAAAAAGTTATAAGCCGCTTTGACTTTACTTCTTACAAACATTCACATCTGCTTTGTTAAATTTGTTGTTTTAGATATCACTCCGAATTTACATATTTTATTAACTCAATCAAAATTCGTTCAAGTGACAAATGTGAATTCGTTTTTCTGATTTCCTACTTATTAACAGCAATTATACAAATTTTAAATGCAAACAATTTTAATCACTTGCGTCGGCTCTCAGTCAAAGCAGCTCCGTTAAAGCTTTTACAGAAACAATGCGGAAATGATCCTAAAGCTCAATATATAATTATATACAGGACATTATAGTTTTCATACATTTAATCCATTTCAATTGGCAAAGTAAAAATAATTAATAAAAAGTTTCTATCCACCACACATAAATACATGATGAGAATAAAAGAAAAAAAATAATACGAGAAATATAACTCACCTTCATGACTCTGTCAGCACGAGGAAAATTTTAAATATATTTTCCTTGTTTATTAAACCATAATCTATTCGGCCAAAAAAAAAAACTAAATGTTACAAGAAGAATGAAAAATCAATCAAATGGCACAAAGCTTAAAATAATAAAATGATTGCAGTTCATACGAAAAAAATTAAGTGAATTTTATATAACTGCAGCTTCTAGAGACGGTAAATCAAAATAAACGTCAAAAGACTGGAACTAATGGCTAGTAAACTAATAGTCAAAACAAAGACTGACTATTTCAAAATGATGGGAAACTATTTCTAAAGTATAGTTCGAGTTCAAAAATAATTTTGACGCATATTTTATTAAGCAACATTTCAGCGCATTACTCAAATTACAGCAAATTATTCCGTGAATGGTGAAATAACGTCCGTTGTAGAAACAGGGAAAGTACGGGGAACTTCCGATGTATCGGAAGACAAATGAATTCCATTGACTGCATTTTCCTGACGTAAATTTTTTTCTCAATATTTAGCGTAATGTAAAAAAAAAACCCAGATGAATGAACTGCAAGAAATGGGTTATTTTATAGTAAACAGACCGCCTTAAGCGATCAGCTTGTTAGCTCGGGGTATTAACTTTCCAGACTGTTAAACTATTACTATGGAATACAATTATTTAAAATTTCACCTTGTTATGTCATAAGACAGAAAAGATGAATTTAATGAAAATAATCTACATAAATTACAGCAATAGCAAATTTAAAAGTGCATATATTATGAAATAAATGCGGATGTGAAAATCCTTCCGAGTTAAATGCCCAAAGAAAACATTATATATATTTTTTATAATTTTGAGAATGGCAAAAATATGATTAAAAAAATGGTTTGATGGACTTAAAACTAAATGGTTTAATGGGACAACGAAATTAATTTGAATTCCATCATAATAATAAATTAATTGTTATGGTTTGTGTATCAAATTAAATTTCAAAAATTTATAAACATTTGAGAAAAGTATTTTACGAAAAATAAAATTAGAATCATTAAAAACACCTTTTTAAAGTTTTTAGACACTGTATAAATAATTTTTGCTGGATAATATTTTCGGAAGACAAAGCTGAAAAACACTTAAAACTTGTTTAATTTTTAATTATTTTATTTCATTTTTGGTGAAAAGGCCTTTGAAAAGTTGACAGTGGACTTTATAAGGTATCTCTGTATATGGAACAATAAAACAAACAGAATGTACTACATACCTCCACTTACTTTCGGCCAATAAAAATTATAAATCTTCTTATGATAAATGAATTAAATTATTGTTTTTAATGTTTTTTATATTAGTTGTTTATCCCAGGACAACTTTAGTCATAATACATGTGGGAACATAATAGTAGAAATTTAGAATAAATATTACTACATGTATAGAGGAATCTAGAGTTGGATGAAATCTTAGTTTCAATTTATAAATTTATATATGTAAAAAAAAAAAAAAAAAAAAAAAAATGGTATGTACTAAAGAAAACACATGAAAATGACATTCATGGCAGAGACATTTTTTTGATGTAAATTATATCTGTTTAACTTCAACTTGCTCAGCTCTATAATTACCTAGATTTTATTTCCCACACGCGTAGTCTACAAATAGCAAGTACCAAAATAGAAATATATATATATATATATATTCGGAATTTTTTAAATAAAATATAGACAATGTCATGATAAGGAAAAGATGCTTTTTTACTTATCAAAAAAGGGTTTATTTATTTTTGTCAATTCAGGAAAAGATTATTTTTTTTTTTTTTTTTTTTTTTGAGGCAGACTCATTAATATTCCACGATTGATTACTTCCGAAACTCAGATAGATAAACATTTTGATGGAAGTTTGTTTTATTTTTTTTTAATAAATATGAAAAGATATAGCTCAAAAATCAGTGAGAAAAATTTCGTGTGCGTGTGTGTGTGTGCGTGCGTGCGTGATAACCATTTTCACTCCAAATGGTCCCTGTATATTCTATTCAATATTCTTTATAAAATGTTAATGTGAAGCAGATATTTTTTATTCTTTTCTTATGAATTCTTACAAAACGCTTGAACAAGAATTGATAGCATATTTTTTTAAAGTTTTTGGTTGAAAGATTTTATAGTAACAACGACTTAAATTTGCTTCCCTACGATTACGTAAGGAATAACAAATGTTTAAGAATCCAATGGAAATAGAGAACTTAATCGATACAAACAATCTCTGAAAATATTCATCTTAAAATGATGGACATAAATCCAACAAGCGAGGCATTCAAACGAATGCCACCGTTTGGCCTCGAATTTGCATAGACGCAGCTGGGATTCTTAACAAAACACTTATCTAACGATACAATTACAATAACAACGTAGTAATAGGGTAGAAGAGAGCTTCTAACGATTTTTTATTTCATGTTTTTTTCCACTTCAAACAATTTATTTTCTTTTTTGATTGTCCTTTCCATGCTATTTTGCTCTTAAGTGGAAATTAATGCTATCTCTTGATGAAAATGCATAAGTTTTAAGAGCTGTAACACTAAGTTCCGTATTTTTCATACAAGCTTCATGTCGCAAGCAAATGGAATAGAATGGTTTAGTAAACGTAAATTGATTGAAGCGTTAAACATTTTTAATATATGTATAGTTTTATTTTGCGTATTTATTTTAATGTGTAAAAACACAAATATACTGTTGCTATAAATGTGATTGTAAAAGAAAAAATTAAATGTAAAATAAAAAATTAAAGCATGTAAATTCGACCAATTATTTATTCAGGGGTGTTTGTGGGACCCCAAAAAATCCCCTGAAACTTTTACGGACTTACTACCGGCATTTTGGAGTTTCGAGAAGGGGGGGGGGAGAGAAATGAAAAATTACAATTATGAAATATTGAATGACCTAATTATAAAAGTTCAATGAATTACTTTTTTTGCAAAATTAATAACCATAAATTTTCAAACATATAAACTACTACATTTTATGCAAATATTTTAAATTACCTGAATTAATTCTTGAAAAAAATTATCTAATTTCTGCTGCTTTTTTTTATTTTCTGATGTTTGTGGGCTTGTCTTTCTTTTGTGGTGAACTTCATAATTGCAGGAAGATTGACTTTTATTTTCCTCATTTACAGTTGAAGAAATTTCCTCGAGAACAGCACATGCAGAGGTAGAAGCAGCTTGCTTTTCTGCTAATGTATAAGGTTTTTCAGAGACTTTTATAGGTGACTCATCTGAAATACATGTTTTTAAGTCCTCTTGATATGTTTTCCAACTTCTGTTCATATTCAGTAAGAGATCTTTGTGAATTGGATCAGTCATTGGATTTTTTGAGCCATATTTTTCCCATGAGGTTTCTTTAGAAGCCATTAAATCATATTTAATAGTCTGCACTGCATCTAGGGAATCAATCTTAAGAGAGGTTCTATAGTCAGTGACAAGTGTATCCATTAAGTTGAATGCACTTTCCACTAATGGGCCATGGAAGCAGCTAAGGCAGGCTTTGACCAATTTAGCCAATGTAGGATACTTATAATCATTTGTGAAATCATCTTTTAAATTAAAAACTTTAGACCAATATTTATCAATTGTACACTTGACTTGATTTCCACTTTCATCAGATGTGTAGAGCATTTCTTTGGTGATATCAATATCACTCTGGTATAAGCTTATTTCAGCTTCTACTTTTGACTTTTCATTTTTCATTATCACTAAAAATATGGGACATAAAAGATGATAATTTTTCAAAAGCTAATATTGTACTAGTTTTACCTCTTAGCTCTGAATCTAATGCTGTAAAACTAATTAGATATGAATTTTTAAGGGGTAATTTCTGTTTCATATGCTGAAATTTCAAAGTGAAATTCTCTTGCGTACATAAATAAAAAAATATTTCAATAAGAGAAACGAAAAATTTACACGTGCATCAATAAATTAAACGAAAATTTTACACAGCGGAGAAAAAAAAGTTGCGAAGCGATCAATGACAAATAGCTAATACGGCGAAAAATCCCCCTTCTCTACTTATTGGCGCCACGCCCGGAGAGATAAGACCTTTGAACCCAGAGTCACGTGATCGCACATCTGGTCGCGAAGTCTCTCCCTTTTTTTTCTGCCGCGCCTACTTGCCGAAAAGAATCCAGAAGAGAATGTCCGAGAAACGGGGGAATGAGTCATAACTCGCAATAAGGAAAGAACAAAAAAGAAGTTTTTTCCCCCTTTTCACGCATTATCACTGCCTTTGGAGAAAGAAAGGAAAAGTTTTCACCACACACACTGACCTTGCGTTTTCTGCTTTCAAAGCAAACAAAATCGCCCAGATCAAAATAAATAATTCATTATTATTCCTACTTCCTTTTGAACGACGATCCCCGGAATTTCCGGGTATCGAAGTTCAAAATCCCCGGAATTCCGGGGTTTCCCCGAAGCACAAACACCCCTGTTTATTTATAAGGATTTCAAGGGATTCTCGACAAAAAGAATGTAATATCCGATTATCTAAAATAAATAACTAATCTTTGGATTTGGAAATGAATTTTGTGATATGATAAATTTAGTTAAACTGTCTATATTTAAGAGCGTTTGCAATTTTCGGGAAAAAAGACTAGTATTTGATGGATTGTAACAGTATTAAGCTTCCTCCACCACTACTTTTGAATTTTTGATAATAGTTCAAAATATTTAGTTTGCAGGGGATATTCTCTCTGCAATTTCGATCCATGTCAGCTTTATTTAAAGTTCTACTAAGTAGTAAAAACACAATTGTGTGTCTTTCAAAATAGCTCGTTTTGCTAAAAAACTTTACAAGAATAATATATTTCTTATGCCAGGTTTATAAATTTGTTATTTGGGGGGAGGGGGTCAACTTGAATCTGTATGATGATAGGCTAAACACGACAGAATACAACAGTGTGAATTCAGAATATAGTGAATAATATTCATTTTAAATAATTATCCTTATAAGATACGTTGACAAAAGTACAAATTTCAAACAATTGATACAGATACATTGCTGGAGGAAAAGATAAGTTTTAGTTAGTTTACAATTGCCAATTCAACCAAATGATTATTGGAAACCAATTACAATTTCGTTGAAATGAGAGTGACATGACGAAGCAGATTTAACTTAAAATCTAATGCAATGTATTTAATTAGAAACAGATTTATAATTCAATACCTACATGCGTTTTGATTTCAATGTAATAAAAATTATCAGAAATTGTAAAAAGAAAACATATGCAACTCACCTGACCTCGGTTTCGTCTTAACCATTGAATTTCAGAATAAATGCAAATGGGTAAAGGCCTTGCGCATCAAATGAAACTAATTGCATAAGATCTTAAGGCTGAATAGCAAAAGACCGCGCTGAATAGCTGATTTTTTAAAAAAATTCTATAAATCTCATTAATGTTCTTATTTACTGATATAAATTCGAATCCTCCCTTTTTTTCATTAACTTGAAACCACCCATTATCACTACATATTTTTAAACAGTATGGAATCCACATAATGCTTTAAAGTTTGTAAGAATTATTTTTAAGATCACAAAACTTTGAAGGTTTAAAAAATCTTATTGGATACTATTTGCATGTAACCGGATACTGAAAAGCAGGCACTTGTACAAAATAGCTTTAATAAATTTGGAAGTTTTTTATCAACGTTTGCTTTATTTACACGAAGAAACCTATTCAAAAAGTAAAACTCGTTGTCCTTGGTAATGCAAACAACTTGGTTTGAAGATATAATAATGCTGTCAGTACTGATAGAGATACCTAGCTGACAAAATGCTTGAATAGCAAGATAAGAATCCTCTAAAAATGGAAATGCTGAGATAATTTCAAGAGATGTAGAAAATGCGTACTTAATTCTGAAAATTCAATTACTTTTTAGTGGGATATTCAACTTAATTACTTTACAGCTAATTTCTTAAACGTTAGAGGAAAAGCATATTTACCGTTAGCAAAATGCTCTAAATGACACATATACATATTATGCTGTTTAAGTCAATACATGCACTGATAAAATATTCAGAAATCTAAATTCTTAAACAGTTTTCCCATTTTCTCAGTATTTAGTAAAACATTCTAGCCGCAATAATATTTTAAACTAAATAAATTCTGCACGTCTACAATCAAAATTGACTGAGCTTTGTGATTTGTATAGCATCATTCTGATATAGTACTTCCTAAAATCATTTTTCAATTACGGAACGGCGTTACAAAAGTTAATTTGCAACCATTTTCAAATCAAAATAGTACAAAATATATCCCATCCATTTTACTTTCAGTAAGCCATGAATATCTAATATCTAGTCATGAAATAATGATAGCTTAAATTTTATAAATCAACAACAAAATGTACAAAAAATCTCACTGAAAATCGCAAGACAATGTTTTTGAAATATTCACCGTCCACATCAGATGATAAAGAGCAAACGAAGTACAAAATTGGTAGAAACGATTCACACCAATCAGTAACGATACAGTTGCACATTCATAACTGATGATTTACCTCAGTTCCATACGCATTCTAGAATTTTGTCCATCGCATTTTTCAAGTAGCCTTATAATTAGAAATCGCATGGATTTAGATAAAACGAATATAGTGGTTAACTAATACTCTTAAAAATAGCGAAAACATAATTCACGGTAATAAAGCAATTATTAAAATAAAACTTTAGGAGAGGTTTAGTCAGATAAAACTTGGTAATTCTTCCATAAACCAGACTGTCCGAAGAGAGTAAAGATGACTACAAATTCGTTGTGAGCTTTAGATTTAATACCTATTTGATATTTTCACGTATGATCAACGCCGTTACTAAAAACCAACTTTTCTAGTGACATCTTATAGTTTTAAAATATATTTATTTCACTAAAAATTTAATAACTCATTCTTACTGCATTTTTATTCTTGCAAGGATTGGTTTATATTACGCTAGAACTAGAGATGGCACAATCAAGAATATTTCTAAATAATATTTGTGATACAGTATGAGTAGCAGGCTATAAGTTTAATATGTCATGTGAAACGCTTTCACCTAGCTTTATATTATCTTCTATGTATTTCAGTTATTACTTATAAGTCTGAATATATCTTTAGTTGACAAATTTAATAATTGTCAACAAAATTTAATAATTTGTAACTGTTGTTAATTATAAAGAAATAGTCTTTAAATAGTCAAGTCATAAAATTTAAATGCCAGCACTTCTGTAACAGAATACACATCTAAAATGCTTTTGAACTCTACTGCGAATATCAATACCAATAGATACATAGATACAGATGATTCTTTTTAAAATTTTCCTTTCCTAGAAGAAAAATAAAAAATAAAAAGTATAAAGTCCTTTTAAAATAAGTGGACTAAATCTTTCTCGAGCGCTAGATAAAGCTCTTCAAGAACAAAAACAATCGCCCAGACACAAATTATGTTATTTGAAATGAAATACAAGCTGAATTCAAATAAGTTGGACGATTCTCAGTATTTCTTTTTACGAGAAAATAAACGAAGCGTGGTAATGGAGTCAACCTAAATGGAAAGTAACTAGGTTTGCAATGGAAACCATATTAGTCGGCACTAAGAAGCTTACTGATGTTAAACGGTCACTTTTCCCTTTCAAAATGACTACTAAAATGGATTACGAGATGATCCTCTTATGTAGCGAGAAATTATATATTTTCGGGAAGAAAGCAAAGATTGTTCTCGTGAAATATGAAAAATCAAGAACCATAACAAAGTGAAAGTAAAATCCATTGAGACTGGAGTCGTTTTCCCTACAGACACAATTATGTCGAGTCAATATTTACAAGACATCTTTTGTTATGTTAGAAAAATTGGTTTCCGTAATAATACCTTAATACTAGACTTTATGAAAAATTAGAATAGACTTCCATGAAAATGATTCATATCAAGTTTTTTCTTGATTTTGAAAATAATAAATAGACTATTTTCTACAAGAGAGGAGAAAGAATCAATATTACTTTAAATTTTTATTGCAGCTTACTATGATGTAGTAAGGTCAGATAGCAAACCGAAGACAAAGAATTTTTTTTTCGCCCTTTGTTATAAAGCCTTTAAATAGATAAATAAATATAGAAATATTCTGAATTGATGATGTCTCAAACGATTGATTCCTGGGACATCTATATCTGCATTGCACAACTACCCTACCAATCAACATGTCTTAATGCCATTGACCAACTACGAAGTAAAATTTCTACAGTACTTAAATGTAAATGTTGCTACGTATGAATAGAATTTTAACAACAAATAGCTGAATTTTCTCAGATTATGAAAAAAATCTAAGCGAAATTCATTTTCGTAAAGATCAAAGGAGCTAAAAAAAATTTTTTTAATGTTAAACATTTTATTACAAAAATACTGTCCATTTTCTTAATTAAAGAAATTCAATTTTCAGTTTTATAGAAATATTTAGAATTGAAAAGGTAATTGCAATCAATAAATAACTTTCTAAACCGGCACACTGTCATAACCTTGTCAATACACTGCTAGTAAATTTATGGGAATAACAATTTCAATTTTCAGTTTTATATAAATATTTAGAATTAAAAAGATAATTGAAATCAATAAATAACTTTCTAAACCGACACACTGTCATAACCTTGTCAATACACTGCTAGTAAATTTATGGGAATAACAATTTTTATAAACTTACAAAAGTTGCATATATTTAGAAATCAGAAAATGAATTTTGAAAATTATTTTTTCAAATATATGAATTAATTATATATGCATTAATATATTAAAATATAAAATTAAAACTTTCGCCCCCGAAATCGGTGATTCTCTTCAATTTTATATAGAAAATTAATAGTAAACGCATGTAAACCATCATTTTTATTCTCCATATCGGTTCTGAGTGCCTTTGAGAACAAAACTGTGGGATCCGGTCAGATTCAATTAACACAACTAAATTAAAAATACCTTTAGTTTCAAAATTAGAAAGCTTTTGAATTTGGAGCTCAAAATGGATGTTACAACTAACTGTCATTGATAATTATAAACATCAATTCAATAGAAAAGACACTTTATTTTCACTAAAACTGTAAATTCATAATAAAGTCAGTCTACTATAATTAACAATACATTTTATTAAAAAGATTCTGCTCTGAAAGATGAAAAGAAAAAAAAAAGTATAACAGCTTTACACGAAAACTACATTTCAGCTTTTCTATTTTGTACTTGAAGAAATCATCAAGGAAACAGAATGGTTCTTTTTAACAAATCTGTGTCGACAATGCACGCACCTAGCAAGCTCAAATAACCTATGCGTATGCCGATCTAAAGATAGGATTAAAAGTAACATTATTACTTATCTTCTATGCTTTCACTGTAGTAGATGTCAATAGCCGTGAGAAGTAGGACTTTGATACAAACAAGGTGCAGTTCCTCTGTTAAAGCATTTCCTTATTCTTTTTAACTCGAATAAAATGGTAGTAGTGATGGCTAATAAGCAGTATTTTACGACACATAAATCAAGATAAAATGACACCCAATATAATTGCAACTATAGTTATTTAATTGAACTAATTGCGAGTAATTTCTGATTCAACAATGCGTCGAATAAGTAAGTGCAATTTTTAAATCTCTACAGATTTATCGTACAGTATTTTATGCGAATAGCTCCGTTCTATGTACTCAGCTGCTTCTCAGAGCTAATACTGACGCATTTACAATGCAAAAGCACTAAATACCATACTAACTTCGTTCCTTATTCCAAAGTGCTTATACGCATTAACTAAATACTGAAAGTTTCGTACATTTAAAACAAGGGGGGAGGGATTTTTTCAGTTTCTTTTACCGTTTCACGAAATTCGAAATTAGTTACTTATTCAGCAAATTATTATAAACTGTTAAAAATTACAAACTGTTGCATAATAACACTTCCTACTTGATTCTATGCTTAAATGTCGTCACTGTGTCGACTCCCTAGAACTCACTTACATCAGCATTGTCATTTGAGAATGTAATGTGTTTGGGATTATGAGAAAAAAATAATATCGTCAATTTTTTTTAAATAGCTATTTAATTGCCGTTATTATTTATCTACTATTTAAACCCCTGAGGGGCGCATCGAAATGAGGATGAGATGCTTCCGGCATGGTGGTTGGATCTCGCCACCCTGGAGGGTACACAAATGGAGGGGGGGATCTGACTCCTCCCATCGATGACGGGACGTACTTCCTTCGGGGAGGATTGTACCGTGGCCGGTGATGGCCGTTAGGACTCAACTACAGTTCCCGCCAATGTTGCTGTTGCGGCGGTCCGGTCATTCAGTTTTTATGGTTTAAATCCGTGTGCCTTCGTGGCGGGTCGGAGAGTCAGATGGCTGACTTACCTACTATTTAACAATCAAAACATAAATATTTGAAGTACTAAATTTTTTCTCTATTGATTAAAGATAAAGATGAAATTCGACCAGTTCAATTTATAACGATCAACATTGAAAATATAAGAATCTATCCAAAGAGATCACTATATAGGTTATTTTTTTTCCATTTAATTTTTCTAAATTTTGTTCTTTTTCTTCTTTCTTCCTTCTAGTTTTTCTTTTTCTTTATTTTTGTTTTTAATTCCTTATATCATTTAATATATGAACACAGTAATTTAGTCCCATTTTGGTATACCATTCTCGACCGTCTTCTTCTCGGCTGTTTTTTTAACTTGAGCTCAATGAATTTCCTCGCTAATTTTTCTCGACAAGTTTGTCAGTTTTTATAGAATTATTATATATTTTTTATCACGAAGATTTTAAAATTTTTTTAAAAAAATATCAACAGATACTTTTTTCTAACTTTGATAAACTACACATTTTTTGGTCTCCTTTTAACTTCGTAGTATCTGGAATTTAGCCATTTCCCCCTCATTCTTGTTAATATGTCATATGTTGAGGGCTTAAATTCAAATACTGGATTGCAAATATTTGATTAAACATTAAGGAAGATTTGAAAACAGTATGAATGCAGGCTATAAAATCTGCTCGAAACCAAAGATACATATTTCTACGGTAAACCAAAAATAAACATAACGGAAATATTTTTTTAAGTATTTTCATGCGTCATATTTGAATTTTGTAATAATTGGAATTCTGTTTTCAATTGCAATTAAAATTATTTATAAAATTTACATGTATTATTATATTAAGCACTAAATCAAGGTATTAAGTATTTAAGCTCTCTTCTCTTAAAATTGATATTTTCTTAAGCTAAAATTTAATTTCTTAAAGTTGCCAGCATGAGCTTAGAAACTACATATTTCTCAAATGGTCAAATATGTATTGTCAAGTTCTAGAGCAGGAACTCCCAAGTTTTATATACATATATGAGACAAACAAAGACTAAGAGTGTTCGTTTATCCAAAATCCTTATACTCAATTTCTAAAACGCTTTTAGAAGTTGAATAAAAAGATTCGAAAATTTATGACGTAAAATTATATGCATTTTGATTTTTCTTACACACACACATACATAGAATAAATAAACGCAGGCAGAGCCGTGGCTAATTTTTAATAAATGTAAACAATTGTTGTCAAACTGCAAACACGAACTGCTTTCTCTAACAAATTATTCCATAAACATATTTTCTAATAATTAGTCCAAAACACATAATTTGATAACAAACAGCATTTACATTCTTTTCGAAATAAATTCTCTGTTTTATGGGCAGAAATACGTAAAAATAAATATTTTTTGTCATAATTTATATTTGTAAATTTTATTTATAAACTGTGGTTACGACACCGTCTAATAAAGGCGACGATCCAAATTTGGCATCTCTCTCCTCAATTCGGAAAATTAAGTTTTATTAATTTGGATGATATTTAAATTCAGCAGCTCTCCTTCCTATTTCGAAAATTCGTTTTTAAAAATTAAATTTGATCTTTAACAAATGAAAATCACCTATGAAGACAATAGACCCGTATCAAAAATTAATTTTATTTCTGATTTTTTTTATTTATTTATTTTTTATTTATTTATTTACTTAAAATACATCAGCATGGAGCAGTGACATAACGAAAGGATGCACAAAAGAAATAACGATGCTATGGGCAGATGCAGACAAAATATTAGTGCGCTTATGTTATTTTATTAAAGTCAAATCTGGTAAAAAGGGAAAAAAAATAATAATACCATGCTTTAGGTGCTATTTACCTTTGCTAGATGACTCATGATTAAGAGCCGAAAAGTCATGCTCTAGGGCTGTCTTATCTTAGTGTTTTACAGACAGAAAGCGAAATTTTATTAGATTTTAATCCAGTTTACTTTCGTTCTTTTAATAAAATGCATTAAATAAATGCAAATACAACTCAACAATACTGTAAATTAAAATTGCAAACGATTCCTCAAAAATTCTTATTAGATATTTAAAATTTATTGAATATTTTTAGTTTACTACACAAAATAACTTTTGATTTTATCTAATAGATTGGTATCTTCCCCTACCCCCACTCCACCCCGAAACTATGATACATTACATTGGGGACAGTATTCCAATTATTACACCAATTTCCAATTATTGTAAAAAAAAAAAAAAAAAAAACATAAGCCGTCACTATTTTTTTTTTAATTATTCACAAAAATAAATGGCAAAATTTTGGGGACGACGAAAATTTTATACGAATAAATAATGTGAACAATATAATCAAGTTTTTTAAAAACTCTATTTTCTCTTTATATCCAAATAATTTTACAACACAAACCAATCAAAACCAAGTAATTTTCCTAAATTCAAAAGTAAATTTTCCAACAATCTTAAAGAAAATTAAAATTGCATCTAAATGAAAATTTAAAAATAACTATTTGATCTTTACCTTTTTATTGGAAAACAAGATCCTCAAAAACGCTGTCACACTGTTCACAACTTTCATTACGCTACTTAACGAACTGAATAAAACGTGAAGACACCTGGTTGAAAACGAAAATCTCGCAGAGAATGTGAGAAAATTTTCAGAGCATTTCTAAATATCGCTTATCAGAGCGGTTCTTGGCTCAGTACGGGGAAAAGATATGAAGAAAAATTTGAATTTCCTTCTCAAAGGGATGATGGTAAATAAGAAAGAGTAAACGAACATTTCGAAAACCGGTCTGAAAAACGGTCAGCGATGGCCTTCAACATTCAAAATTACAAAGCGCGACTATTTCTTAGAGATTTCGGTTTCTTTAGCGAAATATTAAAAAAAGAGAGCTTAAGAATATAAATTGTGAAATAGACAAACACTTTTTTTTTTTTTGTCCTTTATTGTCGATAAGCTGAGCCTGCTCTAATGAACTGGAAAAAGAACCAAGTAACTCACTGTATCCCAAATACAAATAATTTTATGTTGATTACTTTTTTAAGGCTTAGACTTCCTAATATAAAGTTTCAATGCGATGACAACAGAAATTTAGATTTGAAAACTTTTGATAACAAAAGGTTTGAAATACAAACAACATACATCAGGTGTTTACTCAGTAATTCCGATTCATACAATATAAATTCTGAACTAAAAAGTATAGTTAAAAGTGTTCAATACAGTCCCCCCCCCTCCCAACTTTTCTTCAGAAAAAAATGAACAAATAATTTATTTAAACATCAATAAAAAAAATTTTTTGAAGAAATTTAACTTTATAAATACTTTCTATTTGGATTCTAAAGAACCTTGTAAACTATGAAATGATGTTTTCACCATTATAAAGTTTATGAGGAAGCATATAGCTGTAGTTGCCGTCAAGCGCCACACATGATGTAAAAATCATTCAAAATGGCAAGCAGATAGATAGAACTATGAAATTTCGAACATTTATTATCTTTTTCAGCATCAGGTGTGCAATGAGAAAATATTTTGTTTTCAAAATTTTAAATAGATTTTTAGTTAAAAATTAATCAAAATGTTAACGTTTTTTAGCAATTATTTCGGTTACATATGACTGCACAAAAATTTCTATGCCAGCTTAAAATTCAAAAAATAAACTTTTTAGTGATACAAATTTTATTTCCGCACATTTTTTTCTCTTTGACTTTAAAATCTTTAAAAATTAAAATCATTCATTTTTTAGTGGGTGTATGCACAGCCCGACAATATTAAATACTCTCTATGTTCCATAGCAGTAGTAGCAAGTGCATACTTAAATAGGAATTATAATAAATGTAAGTTATGCTATTACAAATTATTAAACCTTTTTGTTTAGCGAGAAGGCACTGAAGTATTCAGATTGCAAAGCTGATCTCACAGTTTTAGGCATAGTATATTTGTAGTTTTTTTTTTTTTTTTTTTTCCTTAGCACATTCTGAGATTTCTTTCATATTTTATAATTCAATTTTATTGTTTACGCAGGCATAAATTTATTTATTATATTTTAATTTGGAGGAAACTTTGTTTTACTAGTTAATGAATTTTACGAGGAATATATACATACCACTTGTTGGGGTGTTGGCTTTTGCGCCATAAAATTACAAATTCCATTCCAATGAGACCTTCAATCCAAGACATTTATTATTTATTTTTACATTTTTCAATTTTTATGTTAACATAATTTTAGGAATCATAACTATTATTCTAATTTCACCCAGTGATCGAAAGGAATTATTTTATTCTGTTGAATATCAACCCATTGTAAAAATAAGATGAAAAAAGAATTTTCAAGCAAATACTGAATTAACATTGCCCAATTGTTACTGCATAAAAAGAAAAGCTCCGAAAGTTGGGATTACATTAGCTACAAACCAATTTAAGTGCAACAGAATGAAAATCTGGAAGGTGCTTACGAAAATAATTGTCAAGGTGAATCTTACGCTAATGTGGATTCTTTGTAAAAAACAAAATTGTGGACGTAAATGAAAGATCAGGAAAAAAGACTTGAATGCATTCCTCTTCGAAGAAAAGACACCTTAAGATCAGCAGTTTATTATTGCCATTGAAGTTTTCAAATTTGCATTATTCCAAATTTGGAAGAAAAGAAAACCTCCAAAACGAATTTCAAGTACCATCAAACAATCTATCACAGAAAAGAGTAAGTAAGCAAAGTTTCGCAGCCAAAAATTCTACCTATATGTTCAAAATGCATGAACGAAACTGTTGGAAAACCCAAAAATTATCTGAATACTGAAGAAAAAAAATTAGAAGTAATATTTTTGATTCATTGTTTAATTCTATCTAATTTTTTCATAAATGTTGAGATCTATGTTTTCTTTCTTTCGCAACTATTATTAAAAGATAAATTCATCAATTGCTGCTACTGTTATAAGACAAAGGGAATATACATTTTCGTGGCCATTATCGTTGTTATATAATCACAAATAAATATTAAAAATAAAATAAAAATAAAAAGACAGACGAATCAAGCTTTAATTATTGTCATAATGTTTCGAACTAGAGGTTCGATATCGAAATCCTGCCACCAACGATAATTATGCTAACAATGATTCCATTCTGATTTGACATTTGAATCAATTTTCACTATAAATAAAGAATACAATTTGATAGAAAAAGGAGAGCAATCAGCAGGACTTCAATTACAAAATGCTACTCAGAATAGGTTTAGTAAAATGTTAATTAATTCACAGATTTCAAATTTAAAAATCCACTAAATTAATTCATCATTGAAAAAAAAACTTTTTCAATAACTCAAAAATAAATTATATATTATCTTAATCGCTTAAAATTTAATTTTTAGGTCCTGCTTTTTAGGCTGTTTCTGTTTGGTATAAATATTAGTCAATATTAAATTTCATTCTAATTATTTTAAAGATAAAATAAGTTAATATTAAAATCTTAAGCATTGAAATCAACTATGGAGTTCGCTTTCTTCTCGTCTAAGAGACAATAAAGCAAAAACTTTCTCATACACAGTCAGCAGAGCTTGCACTGCTGTGGATACACAAACAATTCTTTGTTTAAAAATGCGTGCCGTTATCAGCAAACAAATCGGCAACCGGCTGATTGAAACAATGGCACAGACAATACCATGTTATGAAGGAAAAGAATAATCAAATTCCTTCTGTAATTATTCACTTGTCTAACTTTGTTTCATCTGCAGACGTAATTACCACACTACCAAAGTGAGAATAAAGTTGTTAAGAGTTTAAACATCAAAGAAAAGGTTTTAAAAACATCCACATGTCATTTCAAAGATCATGAAAGTAGCAAAGATTGAGAGATACAAATAATTTCTGCCAATTAACAGAAAGAAAACGAAATTTTCCATTAATCGATATATTCTCATAAACTGCAGTTATTTCTTTTCCCTACATAAAATGAGAGAAGGAGGAAAAGATTAAATGAATAAATGGAAAAGAATAAAGAAATAAATTGGAAAGTTAATTTAAAAATATTACTATATTAGTAATCAAATATTAATATATTAGTAACCAAAAATTAATAAATTAGTAATCAAATTTAATATATTAGTAATCAACCACTGCGATTAAAATGTAATAAATAGAAGCTATGCCCACCTGTTATTCTGTTAACAATATTTCATATATTATTGTCAAAGATTATAAAACAAAAGTTGTAATAAAAAATCTCATGCACATTAGAAGAGTCTTCATAATGTTCTCAAATACTCGAATCAGAACTAATCAATAAAATCGAACTGAAATAAATAATGATCTACTAATGAAAAAATATAGTGCCTAAAACAAAATAAAAATAATACTAATAAAAAATATAACCTTCAATGAATAAGTACATATAAAATAATAAGAAGAACAGACCTCAATTCATTGACTTGTAATACAATCCAGCATTTAAAAAAAAAATGTAAATAAAATACAAAATTCATAATCCCATAACTAATTTATATTCTTACTTAGGTTTATTTGCATGCCAATAAATTTATCAATTTAAACTTTAAAAAAAAAACTATCTGATGATGATGCCAAAAAAGGAATTTGTGATTTGTGTATCCAATTATGATAGATATATTTTTTACACCACCCAGTGTTACAGATTTCACTGACCAATTCTATTATAGATTATAATATAAAGAAGATTTTAAAGGACTCATTACTTATTTCTAATAATACCCTTCAATTTAATATAAAAAGAAATTCCAAAGTTAAGACGCTTTCTTAGTCAACTTCCGCTTTCACCTGAAGTTTCTAACATATAAAAATAATTTCTAATGCAATTTTCTTCCCTAATTGATTTTGAATTTGCTGTAGAACAAATTTTAAGTAAATCAGAAATTTTAAATAACTGATTTTTTTAACTTGAAAAGTAAAAAATAAAATGATCATGAAGTAAATCTTCATATACTAATAAACTATTATACCTGTAAACAAAATGTTCCATGGACGTACTACAACATAAAATTAGTAAATCCATTACCTATATTTTTAGAAATTAATATTCTTCCTCATATCAAGCATTAAAAACATTCTTATCCAAATAAAATTTCTTCTTTAAATATATTTTTACAATTCTCCAGTTTAAAAAAAAATCAAGAATATTTTTTATTTAATAAAATTTGCAAAATAAAAATGAAGCAAAAATGCCTTAATTTAAATGTTCATATTAATTTAATAAAACATATCTAATAAAAAAAAATTTGTAAATTTTTAGAACGGAACAGACCCATTAATTCATAAATGAAAATTAAAGCAATTCTACTTTTTCTTCAAATTTTAGTTTTAATTAATACTATGTATATAAGTTTAATCTAAATACCAATACTTAGACATCAAAAATATCATTCATGTCGGATTCTGCTAAGAAAATAATTAAAAAATTATATACCAGTTTTTTTTATTTATTTATTTTAGCAGCAAACTGCATTACTAACTTCTAAGAAAAATTATAACTAAATTATGACATATCAATGAAAGAGAAAATACTTAAACTTTCTTATTTACTTTAAATTCCCTCACTTTCACTCATTTGAGCTAAATGATCAATAAAAGCTGATTTTTTTCTTCATTTTTCTATCTCTTGCTTCATTTTAATGCTCATATTTAATACCACAGAAATACAACATATTTTAAGAAAAAGTTAAAAACTATTAAAAGATTTCTTAACTAGTTAAACTTTCTAATAAACATATTATCTAAATACTAATTCAACAATATGTTTCAAAAAAATGATGATTCATGGATTGAAGTGAAGTATTGCCCCCATAAATACCTATCATTAATGATTCTATTTATATTAATTTTGTTATTATGTCATTAAATGTGCAATACTTCAAAAGTTGTTCACAACAGAGTTATGGATATTTCTAAGAGAAATAAAAATGATAGCATTTCACACAAGGATACAATGTGTACACATGTATCAATAATATTTCAATCCTTCAAACAGTTTTGATTCAAAAATTCTGATTTTCTAATCCAAATCTATTTAATGCATTACATAACAAAGTAATAGTATTATTCAATAATAGAAAACAAATTCACTAACCAATCAATGATTTGTAGAACAATTTGCATACTTCCTTTGTAAACTTACTTAAACATTACCATTAACAATCTACTTTATAAATTATATCTATTTAGCAACTAAATATTCATTGGTTAAAAAAATACAGAACATATATTCAATTTTAATGAGCCATATTCAACTTTTGCAAATCAAAATTAATATCATTATTATATACCCATTTCTTATCTTCTTTTATGCTACATATTTCATAAATAAAATTTTTACTGTCTTCAAATATTAGGTTATTCTTATTATGAGATACACTTAAATTGAATTTTTAACAGATACCTCTTCTCTAACTGTTAACCATTTTTTCTACCTATTTATTTACACCTAATTTATACAAAATTCTTCAGGGACAATATTAAAATACTAAATTCCTTAAGGAAGTATTTAGTATTTTAAGTCAATATATATTTTGCAAAGAGTAATCCAATTTATTTTCTAATTGTAAATATTGTATTTCTTCTAAAATTGTGAAAGGTACAAGGGTTTGCTTAGAGTGATAATTTAATATTTTGATATAACTTATTTGCTTGAATAGAATTAAAGCATTGTTGAATCAGTGAAATTAAGAGAAAATAAAATTTCTTTTAAAATCAAGGGTAAAATTGATAATTGATAATGTTTATTTTAGATATTTTTTATGCATATTTATTGTTAGTTTATGTTATGTACTTAAAAAGAAATCAGAAAAAAAAGAAAGAAAGAAAGTGCAAAATGATTACAAAAGAGAAAAAAAAAAAAGATCACAGGGAATTTTATTAAAAAATCCTGAAAATAGTCACTTAATTCTAGAACACAGCAAATTCATAAAAATCGATCTACACAATAGAAAATAATAAAATTGATTTTTAAAATTCCTTATAGTACATTTTTAGGATTGTACTAATAAAAATTTAATTTGATATCAGAATTATACACACAATATTAGCTTATTCCTTTTTCCTTTCCTTTAACAAAATACAATTTAATCCCAAATATATAGCCACTTATAAAAAAAACTGCCTTTAATTTGTTTAGAAAATAATGAATATCCTATATTAATAATAGATAAAGAATTTTATATTTTATCTCACTGGATGCACTTTATAATGTACTTATATAAAAGGATTTTATAAGCTCATTTATAAAATCTAATATATACAAATTTATTTTCACAACATAAAAGTAATCATTCTCTACTTCTAACAAAAAACATGATAAATACTATTTTGAAACATTAAAATCCTAACAATACGAAAGTTTGGTTACTTCAGATGCCCCCCCCCGAACACACACATGCTTCAGATTCATAAAAAGCATCAAATGACATATCCAATAAATACTCTTTAGGTATGCAATTTAATTTCAAAATTTCCAAAAACAATGCAAGTTTTTTTCCCATATTAAAAAGGAAAGAATATAGAATAATAAATTTTTCAGGAAAGAAGTAGAATATTTACCTTTTATAAATATAAATTTATTCATAAACTCAAGAAAATAGCTCATTAAATTCAGTTGAAACTTTGTTTATAAACAAAACCATTTACAAATGACACTTATAGTCTTCAACTGAAATTAAAAATGATTTGCTCTTCAAACTACCTTTAGTAATTTTTTTTTAAATTGCACAGTATAAAATGTTTTTGTCGATCGCGCATTCTATTTCAAACTATTAATGCTGATCTAACCTATTTACATTCTATTTGCATTCTACATAAAATCTATTATCACAAAAAGTAAATCAAAATATCATGTCTATAACAGCTTAATTCTTAGCTAAATATAAGACGTATTAACGATTCCTCTCATAGTTTATCTTAAAACCGTAAAATTGTGAAAAAGTTTGTGAAGAAATGAAAAAGCGACTGGATTAACTTACTTTAAATACTCATTATTTTAAAATAATTAGATCCGTTTATAAAATAATCATACAAAAAGTTTTATAGTATACTTTTAAATATCTACACGTTCTGATAATAAACAATAGTAATACTGTCAATACCTCCAAAAAATAAGATAAATGAAATACGTATATAATAAAGATAAAATTGCTTAACTTGGATTTAGAAAAAAATTACAATAAAATATAATTCGCGACTGCACTTTTAAAGAAATCGGATTGCATTCTCAAATACACTCAGATAACCAGAAAACTTTAAAAACTACGCAAGCTTAACAATAAATAACTTTTTTTCTTACAATGATTCTCGTGGTAACACAACAGAGGAAAAGGTGCGATATAATTTCCAAACGAACACCCCCCGCACATGCACGTTCAAAATTTCCTTATCATAAAACAAATATTATTACACAACAATCGATCTTAATAAATCCAAAATCTAGAAAAATAATGGAAAGAATTATATACAGCGTTATATCGAAGTCGTGAAAAAAAATAATTACGTAAAATCTTACCCAAAGCTCTGTTCCCCAACTCATTTCTAACAGGTATCCTATATGTACATTCAACGTTCTATTAAAATGCAGAATGAATGTTCACAGCACTAATGTAAATTCACATGACAGTTCAAAAACACGTATTAAATCCAATCAGAATTCCTTCTGCAAAAGTCTTTATTTACACTGCAGGAATGTTAAAAGAATCAACAATTACAAGATTTTTAATGCCGAAGTTCGAATAATCACTCGATTCGAATAATGACATGAAATGAATTACATACAGGTCTAGACTGACAAATCGCACGGCAATCCACTGAAAAGCGAAGCGACATCTATGGGTCGAAAAAAGTAAACATTCTTAGCCGAACTTTTGTGCATTAAGGTCTGAACAGATCCAAATTTTCATTGGACAATTTTCTTCCTACGTCAACACCTGACTTTCAAGAATTTCGGAATGCTTGAATTTCTATTCAGTTGGATTGTTAAACGAGTTTGTAATTAAACTACACGAAACTTTTATATATGTAGATCTACATGGAATAAAAATTTGTTATTTTCTTTTAGAAGTATCGAATTTATTCACTGCATCATATATATCGAGTTATATTACTACTAAAACGCCCTTCTGTCATAATCATGGATAACAGTGAATAAGAAGTAGAAAGAATGAAAAGAATCATAGATTTATCATGGCAAACAAAAATTGATCGGTGAAATTATTAAAAAAATTATGAAAACTAAGTGCAGCTAATTATCCCCACAAAAGCGAACATCAGTTTCTCTCAATTTGATCTTAGCGTGTTCCTTTTTTAATATGGTGTATGCATCGTGAAATTGCAAGAATAGAATTCTCTGTTTTATTTAAATTATATTTATTTATTTATTATTATTATTAATATTTCAAACATATCATCAAATGCATAATTATCCAGATAACAGCAAGACAAAAAAAATAGCAAATAAAGCTATCATCATAGATGGATCTTTTGAACTACTTTGACATTCTCCTTTTTATATCAGAAGTGCTGGAACTGAAAGGAGATGAAGAAAAACCATAAATTTAAAATGGTCCAGGATCTTTTTCTATTTTTTAGTTGGGAATGGTTTTAAGCATCGTGTTCGAAGGCGGAAAGAGCATCTCATTTGTCGGTGAATAATATAGCCACAGAGAATGAAAGAACTATATGCTTCGCTATGAATATTATAACAATACCTAATGACCTACTGGTGAACATTGGGGTCTTAAAGTAAAAAAAATTAAAGTTGTTTAATTAATAAACGTGCTCAACTGTGAAGAATAATATAATTTCGATTAAGTATAATTGTAATTAAAAATTATGAAATTATATTGTTTAGCACTATATTGATAACAAATTAAAAAGAATACATTAATGTTATAAGCAGAAAAAATTCTATCAGGATACAACTTATTTTTATGAATAATAAGAGATCTGATGGAGTTTTTCTTTAAAATAGTTTTTGATGTACAGCGTTTTACTTGTTTATAAAATCACTTATGCCAAGTCTGTCTCCTAAAGAAAAGAGAAATATTGACTATGCTTCTTTGAATAGGACTGAAAGCCATCTTTAATGCATTAAGTCATTTTTCTAAAGATTTCGAAAATGCTGGAAATATTAAAATCATTCGAACGACTTTAAAGATCAAAGGCAGAACGTTTAGTAATTAAAATACTTTTCAAATATAAAAGAAAATGTTTTTTTTTTTTTTTACTGAATTGGTGTTATTGTTGTTTTTTTTAGTACATAAGGATTCTTATTCTTCCAAAAAAATTTGTTTTCCATCGATTTCATTAATTTACTTTAAAAATTATTTATTTTGGTTAGAATAGTGGTGGAGAGTTTGTAGATTTTCTATCTATTTATTCCTTGCATTATTTCTGCTAATATTGCCATGATTTTTTCATTATTGTATAGACGGTAAATTTTTTCATTCGTATTGTTACGAAATTTCCGGGGTTCGTTTGGATAGTAAAAGTTATATGGTGTGGAGAACGCTCAATCAGCAGGCGGCAGTAGAAAAAAAACAACGACGTTTTTTTACATGAAGACACACAGGACAGCACAAAGACGACAACTATATACAACACAGAAGACGATTATCTTCAGCCGAGACGTGCAGCATACAACAGTATACAATAAGACTCTACTGCAGACAGTAGCGCACAGCTTACTTCAGCACTAGCTTGACTCCGTCGCTGCTCTGCTAATCCCTGGGAGACCAGTTCTTCACTGTCGATTCCGACTACTCTTCTCTGTCGATTCCGACCACGACTACTCTGTCAGCCGCCTCTGCCTCCTTTTATAGGTCTCAGGAGGCGGGACTATAAGCCTCTCAACCAATCAGGAACGTTCGAGGCGTATCTCGGCTCCTACTGGACGGATCGGGAAAATTCTTGATGTTTCGGGTATAATCTATTTTGGCGCCAAAGTCGCCGAATTCGTCGCCAAATGGTCCCCAAGCTCCGAGACCTCCGACGCGACACCCGTACTCAGTGCAATGCAGATGACTGTAAACATTCTTTCTTATGATGGAACCAACTATGCTGGGAAGCCGCATCACAGATTCGTAACAGTATTTTACCTTATATGAAGAAAAATTTGAATTGCTAAAAATTCTATCTTTAACATCCAAGCATTTTTCAAGTGGTACTCCCTTTAACATCCAGACTTTCTCAGCGTGTCTCTGAAAGACATGGACTCTTCCTAGCTGAGGGGCAGTTACCCCCGCACTCTGAAGTAATAAAACTGTCGACGCTCTACCTTGAATAATTGCCTTGCGGTTTTCGGCAACGAGATTCATTTTCCATCAGCTTAAGAGTTTTATTCTAATGTATTTATATTTTTTAGTGTGAAGTGTTTCGCTCATCATCTTTGTGGGGTATTTTTTTTTTTTTTTTACAAAAAATTTGAAATTTATTCTATAATTTAGAAAATAGTTTTTTTTTTTTTTTTTTTGTAAATATTCATGTTAGGCTTCCAAACCATTTAAATAAAAACTGGCTTTACTAGCAATTTCAAAAACATCTTTATGTTTCATTTAATTCTCAATAGGCTTTTACATTTTTTTGTTGCCAAAATTAAATAATATGTCATATATTACCATGTAAAAATTTTTTACATAGTAATGTAAAACATACATTATACATATATCAATGCAATTAGTAGATTTTTTTACATAGTATAGATGTCAATGCTTTTCAGTGATAAACAAGATAATGTTTTAAATCTTCATTTAATACCGAAATAAAAACAATCGTTGGATAAAAAAAAATGTTCTTGCTCTTTTTGAAAGATGTTTCGAAAATAATATGTTCTTTCAACACTCAGCTAAGATTTTTTCTTTTATTGTCTTTAGCATTTTTTTTTGAGTATAAACGATTATCTTTATAGAATTTTTAAATATAAAATATTATTTTTCATTTTCGATAGTGATACTAAGAGAAAAGTTTTAGAACTTTAATTAAATTTTTAAAGAAGTTTTCACATTTTTTTCCCCAAAACCTTACGCATTCTTGCTTTTACATTAAATAATCGAAAAAAAATGTAGGGTAAATATAAATTCCAAAAATATTTTTATTTTGCCACTCATTTTTACTAATCTTTTAAAATATAACTATTAAAAAAATTTTTCTAACCAAGGGAATATATTACGTCAAACGTTATATATCTCATCTATCGAATTGTTTTGATAGATGAGATAACATATTTTTAAAACTTCATTTAATAATGAAATACAAAAATTTATGAAATAAAATTCGGGGGGAAAATTACTCAGCGAAATATATTTCAAAAATACATTCCTTCAGTTTTCAGCCTGGACATTTTACTAAAACATTACATTCTTCATAAACTAAATATGAAGATTTAACACATTTAAAATTGCATTAATCATAAATATTACTTTTTTAGTATGAACTGTCATGTTGAATTTTTCAAGCTGAATTTCTGATTTTAAAATGTTATGTGAAGTTTTCTATAGTATTGCTAAGACAAGATAAATTTTTGAACGAAAGCTTCATATTAAACTTCCACAAATTTACACACGAGGGAATCATTTGCAAATTTTTGATAATATATACATTATATAACATTTTTTTACTCCTAATCTCTATCTCTCTCGTTCACCTGACACTCGTTAGTTTCATCTCCTGCTTCTTTGCTTAGAATAAATGAGAGATCAGCTAAAGTATCATTTTTTGGCCAACCATCATCTTCGCCGATAGATCACTGTCACTTTCATCAGAATCAAGTAAAATTGATTTAATTTCTTCTTCAGTGTGTTCCCGATTTCTTTTACTCATAATGAAGAAATAATAAGCGTTTCAACAGAAAAATTACTCTGATAATCCAAACACCCGATTCACAGTACATAAAATAAAGAGTAGAAATTCACAACTGAAGAGAAATTTTCAGAATGGCATTCTAAAAAGGAACTCAGTATTTATATAACTTATCTCACTCTTTGAAGAGAGCGATAAAAAATACTCCCAATCTTTTTTTTTTATTCTATTTTAAAAGCGGTAATTTGTACACGGCCTCAGAATATCCAACAGTCCTTTGATGAAAGAATAAGATGCTTGGAGTGTAAAACGACTTCCTTTCATAGTAACAAGTGTCGCTACCCATTTTGTGAGAAAACTACGATGTGAATAGGCCGCATTCACAATGCAATGGTTTGTCTTTATATCATTACAATAGTCTTACTACTGAAAAGGGCTTCTGATGCTTGTCCGAAAAATAAACAACGTGTCGGTATCCTTATATATCATTCATCGTTACCAGAGAACTTCAGTGGAAAATTTCTTTTATAAATGGCCATAAAATCTTTCCAATTTTGAGCTAACAACACGTGAAAATAGAAACTAAAACCCTTTCAAAATACAAAATGTACGCCAACAACCTATTTCGTGAATTCCTCCTCAACCCCTACCGCCCTAAGGCAAAGGGGAAACTACTGTGAAAAAGCCGCGATTGTCGAAGATAACGAGGACCTCCTGGAGTGTTCAGTAGAGTAGCCTCTTTTAATACCCATCTCCCCTAAAACGGCTAACAGCCGCCCCAAACCGACCCACGTGGATGTCATAGGGTAAATTCTCAAACCGCCCCCCTGGAATCGAGAGGAATATATATATATATATATATATATATATATATATATATATATATATATATATATATATATATATATATATATATATATATATATATATATATATATATATATAATAAATTTTTACTGTAGTCTTAATCTTATATAATGATGATGATGATGCCATGTCCGCCTTTCCACGGAAAGAGGGTGTAGTAATTCCTGAGGGTAAAGACCCACCCCCATCTTATACAATGATAAACCTTATTAATCTTTATTAAACCGACACATAAACACCGAAATATTCAAGAGAAAAAGGGGGGGCAGGAAAAGGCTCCATCTGGAATGGAACGCTGAGAACTTAGATTAGTTTTCGATACTTTGGAGGTGACTTACCGTTTAACTCCATTTCTTTCCATGTGTTTGCTTCGCTCGCATGCTGGTGAAAATCCAAGTGCAGTAACTCTGGTGGCGTTTGTACTTCGTCACTATCCCACGAGACTTATTATTCTTACTCACCAAGAAAAAAAATCTCATTCCCTATGGGGAATATATATTCTCAAGAGAAAAAACACATGGCCGATGCTGTAATTTACTAACTCGATCTTTTTTTTTTTAGATTCACGGATTTAGCGAACAAAGATTTTTGTAATTCAAATCTCCCCTATTAAACAGCACAAGATAAATTGATCCATCATCTTCGTGAAATTTGTAGCTATCTGAATGTAGTATCTAAATGCATCCTGAACTCCTTACTACGTTATAAAAATGATTGTACACGTTCATTAGTCAAGCAAATTTTCCCAAATAGTATAAAAATTCCTTTGACTATTTTCCAAATTCCATTTTTTATTTACGGTTTGTTTTAGCATCTATATAGGGAAATAAAAACCTTAGTATTACAGTCTCAACCGCTGATCTGATTTCTCAAATTTTTATTTTACATGAAAATTCATGACTTCTAGATAAATCAACAATGGTCGTCCTCCCTCACCAAAAGCACTACTTCATTGTGCATTCTCAGTAGGAAAAAAAAAACCACAGCAGAATAGCTTAGTCCCAGCCTTAACTATTGAATCGATATCGGCAATTTTAATTTCAGACGGCCATTCTCAGCGCTTAGATACACCATCAATGATCGCCTGTCTCTTTCCATTTCTGAGAGATATTGCAAAATAAATCTTTACACAGCTTACAACAAACTAAATTGATTTACCGATTTTTTCATCTTTAATTTCTCTACTTTGCAGACATAGCTAACATAAGCTAACATAGTTTGCGCTTATTTCAAAAGTATAATTTAAGTAAGCATTTCCATTTGATATGATTTGGTTTCATTCACCAGTGTTGGTTGATATTGCAAAACTTATTGATGTCGACAGTGATGATGGCAAAACTATGAACCATAATAAACAAATCCTGTGTCACGATATAATAAAAAAGAGGATTAGCTGCTTAAATTTGATTTCCCCTGTTTGTGCAAGTTTTGAGGTTCGAACTCGCAACGTTAGGGTTCAAAGCCGAGTAACAAAGCCACTAGATAAAAGTGTATACTCTTTCCTGGAGGTTGTTATCTGGCTTATGAAGTTACCACCACAATACTCCCCCACAAGTGAGTCGGTGGAGTTTATCGCACCAGTAATGGCGAGCGATGAACGAGATTATCGCGCCAAACGTTATGGCGGGAGACGAACGTTCTTATCGCGCCAAGTGTTATGGTGGTCGACGGCGAGCGTGTATGAGTGGTTGCTGCCGGTAGATGGAGCCACGACAGCTGAACGAAGGATGCGGTTGTTCAGAACCAGGGTCACCAATGTGCAAGTTTTGAGGTTCGGACTTGCAACGTTAGGGTTCTTGTCAATAAATGCTCACTAAGAAAGTTTTTTTTACAAAATTTTAATCAGATTTTCAATAAAAAAAGTAATTACGTTTTGATATCTTTCCTCAATAATTCCTTAGAATATTATCCCATAAAAAGGAATTTTCTGTCCTTTTAAGAACAAAAATCTTAGATTTTCAATAATGTAAATTTAATTTCCATGAGTTATTTTTTTTATATATTTTAGGTATATTTTAAAACGGTACTTTTTCGTTGCTTTGTTATTCCATTTATAGACACGCTCTTTCAGACTATATGAAATATGTTTTTTGTTTGTGCGTCATCGCTACTGTAATTAAGAAGTAGTATTTTTTAAATATTATAAAGATTAATAAATCATATCGAAAACATTTTTACATTACATTGTTATTTTACAAAGTTTCGAATTTCTTTAATTTTCTTTCCCTTATAAAAACTGAAGAAATTAAAATAATAATAGCTATCATTTGAAACTTTTGCAGGGCAATCCATTGAACATAAGGTTACTAAAATCGATTTCTTCTTAATTACGTTTGTGTGCATTAGATACTCACCAGGAAAGAGTTTTACAAATTTTAATTGGATTTCTTTATTAAAAATTAATGGAAGTTTTGAGATTTTTCCTTTGACGCATATTTTTACGTAGATGTCATTTAAATGACATTGTAAAATCTGAAAAAAAAAAAAAAATCTTTTCAATTATTCATTTTAAAGCAATTTTTTAAAATAAAATTTGAATATTTTTTTGAAAAAATATTCTTGAAAATATTTTGCAAAAATATTTTCCATTGTTTGGTTTGAATTTTGTTGTTTCATTGTTTGAATAATGCTAATGGATTTATTTTTAACATTAGCTCTAGACTTTTATAATATTTTTTTGTATGCACGTTATCGCTGCTGTTTCGACTTTGAATAGATTTTAAAATAATATGTTAGACGAATAAGCCTAAAACCTCATTATTCTGTGATATTTTGGACTAGAGATTTAAATCACTTTTAACAAAAATTTCATTCTAAGTACAATATTTACTCACAAAATAAATATATCTAATATTTTTTTGGTGGAGTAGAATCACGCTTGTAAATAGATGTAAGAAATAAAAAAAAACAATATTCTTAAAATTGAATTGTAATTTTCAGTCAAGCCTCCATAGGCTCCATGTCCATTTGGAAATAATGTTAGTTAGTAGCTTTAGAGGCCGGGATAACCTGGTTGGTAGGGTGTTGGATTTTCATCCCTAACGTTGTGAGCTCGAAACCCGCCGGCCGAAGATTCTCCCTGTACCTTTCGGCCGGTGCATGTATAAATCTGTGATTGTCACAAATTCCTCCATGTCCAGACAATACCACTGAAGGCACAGGATCAGAGGTGATCATTCTCTGATTAAAGTCTAAATTACGATCTGTGAATGAAATGTACAAATGAAGTCCGCCCCTTGAAAAGTTTTGTGACACATGAATACTTAATTCACACACCTTTTCCTGAATGGCGCTAATGAAACAACAGAAGCTAAAACTCGATTTAAAACCGCTTACTTAATCAGTGGGCTTGTCTATGAGAAATGTCATAAGCAACTACAGTAGCTTTGGTTTTCAGTAAAGTCACACTTTTCAAATTTGGAATAAATTTAAACCAGCAAGAATGATCTCCCAAAAATTTTCTCACATACTACCCAGCAATGGTGTTATCTCACCTCTAAGTGCATAAAAATTATTGACCTTGGGCAAAGAAGTGAATGCCATGAATGCCCAGGTCCTTATTTTCAGAATGAAGCTGACTGCGTTTTGAATTTCATAGAGCGGAAGGAAGAAATGCGAAGAAAACTTCTGTTATGATCCTGTTGAACCTGAATTTCGATACAAATGAAAATTTAATACGAAGCTACAACAGTAACAAGATTACATATCAAATTTAACCTAAGTAGATGCATTTTGGAATTAGTGTCAACATACATGGGAATGTACAGAACAACAGATGCTCAAATCTTTATCAGATTTGATGCAAATCCATACTTTAGACGCAAAACTACGTACTACATTTCATTGATTTATGTTTTTGTGATTTATAGTTGTACTCACTTGTATTTCGATAGAGAGACAAACTTAGACAAAAAATAAATTTGAATTGAAAAAAGTCATCTTGAAATAATCCTGCCAGAATCCAAGATCATTCTGTAATGAAGAGATTGCATGCATCAATTTTTCACAAATTTGATTGAAACCGTTTTAAAATTTTCTAAGCACTTACAGATAAAAATGAAAGTGAAAAATTTCGAAATTTTAGGAAAATTAGAATTTTTTTGTGATGATGCCCCGCTCATATATCCTACGTCAATTGTCTTAGTTTCGCAGTAGTCCGCAGTGGCCTGGTGGTAAGGTTTTGACCACGGAGTTGGAAGTTTTCATGTTCCAAACCCGAAGAACCACCATGTAAGCGAGTCTGGCGCATCTTAAATTAGTCAGGGCTTAAAGTCTTCCCGCTGGTGGGGTTGGGAACTTGGAGAGGGGGTGCCAGTTCAGGTGTCATCCTCGTCACCTGACCGCGGTTCAAACTTACAAGGTCCCTCCAAAAATAACCCTAATGTTGCTTTAAAAACGTGACGTTAATGTAATTAAACCTAGTTACGCGGATGAGAAGAGTAGACTGCGAGACTTGTTAGGAGGGTGTTTATAATCAGCTCAATAAACTAAAGACGAGCGTGATAAAAACAGCTTGTTAAAATTCTTTATAAATATCGCTGAATTTTATTGAATGACAATGTGAGGTGTGCTGCGAAAATGAAAATGTCAGCTTTTATCATTCTAGAGTTTACTATGTTCATATTAAAAAGTTTTTATTTGCAGCTAGTCTAGCATATGTGCATAAGTATGCAAGAAGTGATATTGATTGTAAACTTGCTTCAGGGTTGGTGATAAACTGAAGTATTTAGTTGGTTTCGATTGTAAGAGATGGAGACGCCAATCATGTTAAGTCGGATCTGGTTGGGTTTTGGTATCCAGTAGGAGAGACTTGCGCGCATGTGACGTCGGGGCGTCTAGGCATCAAAACAGGTAACACTCGATTCTTCCAGCAGCGATGGACGAGTGAGGTTTGACGTTGTTAACGTGCTCCTTTTGCGTCTCCTTTTTGGGCTTGACCATGTTTGGCGTCCTAATCTCTCAGGTGAATCCTGCTCCTAATTAACACTTATTCCCATAACTGTACATAATCTAAATATTGAAATGCTTTATTATATATAGTCTTAATAAATGTTTGTTAATTCGATATTATTATTCATTTTTTCAAAAAATTCACTTTACACCTAGACGTCGTCCTACATATATATGTAAACATATTTTAAAGTTGTTTGGCCGAAAAGAAGAAACTTTCGAAATATTAACTTCTACTTATTTCATCCGGGGAGGCATAATTTATATAGAGAAAAGCCATAAAAGATACATTAGTCTACACCGCACAAGAGCAAACAAAAAATTTTCACACCAGTGATTTTACTATGAGATTTTGATAGGGATTTCTTTTACAAGTGTCGACTTAGAAAAGGGAATCTTAGGCATCCTTAAAAGAATGTTGTAAGAATTACGGATTTTCATCCCTTAACTCGGAACGTTAGAAAATTCTGTAGTAATCAATTTTCTAGAGAGCGTGTATAGAATAATTAAAAAGTGAGAAATGGATCAGAAAATAAAAGAACATTTTAGAATGATGTTAATATGGACTTAATTAAGATGAATATAATTAAATTAAGTAAGATTTAAATTAGATTGAAAACGCGAAACAAATGATCACTAGTCTTATATGACATAGGATTTCCGGCCACGCGCACACGTGTTGACCTTTGATACCTTGCAAGGGCACAGAAGGGATCACTTTCATTTGAGACGTAAACTGATAGTGCAGTAATTTTTACACAGCTTCATAAGTTGAAATGAGATCAGAAAATAAGAGAATATTTAACTATGGGCTAAATTAAGATAAAATTTTGGAAATTAATTTGGATTAAATTAAGAGTTTAAAATATCATTATAATATCATTATATATATATATATATATATATATATATATATATATATATATGCAACATAATTTTGCAGATGGGTGGCCGAAGAGAAGACACTTTTGGAATTTAGCTTCGGTTTATTTTCCCACGGGTGGGCATGATTTATACATAAGGACAAAGAGGAAATGAATCCACTCTCACGAGATCAGAAGGGAAAGTTGTTTTTAATTTTAACTTTAGAGCTTTTAGAGATTCTGGAATTTTTTTGACACATATCGATTTAGGAAAAGAAATCGTTGATATCTCTGAAAAAATGCCGCAGGCGTTAGGGAATATTATCATTTTGGGAAGTCCACATACAACAATGTTTAGAGCCGACGTTAGAAAAAGTTGTATAAAAATTCGGATTTGAAGTAAGAAATAATAGAACATGAAATAATTTAAGAAAAAAAATTAAGAAATTAATCAAAATTTAAATTAAATTAAGAGATAAGTTGCATAGATATACCGGGTGATCAGTAAAATCCTTTTAAGCTCTACAAATTTAAAGCAACATCTCGTACATCCAGGGAAGTAACGTGACTATGCTGAATTTATTGAGACAAGTTATTGAGCCCTCAGCGACTGAACAAGGAAAAAAAAATTAAGATCTTTAAAAAAAAACTAATTAGTAAAATATATGCTATGTCGTAATAAAAACATAGGAAAAAGTTTCATGGAGTAATCTGTAAAATTGGCGAAGATATTTATGATTAAAATTATAAACTTTCCATGATTTAAAAAAGAATTTACCTAAAATTGAAAAATATGCCCTGCAGTGTTATCAACAGTTTTTCGGAGTTACGCAACAGAAAAAAGAAACAACATAATAATAATAAGTCTAATAAAGGTACTCAAGAGGGGAGGATTCGAGGCTACATTTTATTTAAGGTATTTACGGTACTTTTTTTATTTAATTATTTTTTAATTTTTATTGATTTATTATTTTTATTCTTATTTTTTATTTAAGATGTTTAAGGATAATTTAAAAAATATTTCGCTTATTAAGCTTAGCTTTTAAAATTTCTAGTTGGTACTTAAGTTTAAAATAGTTTTCTAGTTTCTAGTTAAGTTTAGCTTTTAAAATTTCTAGTTTACAGTTATTAGTAAAATTTTTCATCAGTTTCACCGAAATATTATACATATTTGCACAATACATGACTGCAGAAAAATATCTAATGTCATACAGTACTTTAAGATTCTTAAGGAACAGAAAAGCTTATAAATGTTTAAATATTGCCCGGTTGGTAGGGCGTTGCATTCGCATCCTTAGGGTTGCGAGCTCGAACCCCGCCGGGTGATGCAAGTGTGGTGCCAAAAACCTGTCATAGTCACAAAGTCCAGACTATACCACTGTTGTCTACGACAAGTGTCATAAGCTGCAATAATATAAGCTATAGTTTTCAGTAAATTCACAATTTTCAAATTTGAAATAAATTTAAACCAGCAAGAATGGTCTCCCAAAAATTTTCTCCCGTACTATCCAAAAATATTGTTATCTCTCCTCTAAGTGTATAAAAATTATTGACCTTGGGCAAAGTAGTGAATGCCATGAATGCTCAAACTTTTATTTTCAGAGTGCAACGCACTGCGTTTTGCTCTTCATATAGCGGGAGAAAAAAAATGTGAAGAAAACATGTTATGATCCTGAGCTTCGATTCAAATGAAAACTTAATGCAAAGCCAGAACAGTAACAAGATCACATATCAAATTTAACTTAAGTGGATGTATTTTGAAATAAGTGTTTACATGCATGGGAATGTACAGAACTACAGATGCCCTTTATCAGATTTGATACAAATCCATACTTTAGACGCTAAAACTGCATTCTACATTTCATTGTTTTATGTTTTTGTGGTTTATAGTTGTGTTCACTTGTATTTCGACAGAGAGACACACTTCCTGCGAAACGATTTCGCTCCAAATTTGACGGAAATCTATGAATTTAGCTTAAATAATTTAGTCCAAATTTCATCTGGTTAGCTGAAAGCAATTTCGAGTTCTCTTTTTCATAGACAGGCAGATAGACAATGCATTTTTCGATAAGATATTAAAAATGGAGATTCGTTAAAATTTATTCATATTTTTTGACAACTATAATATTTTTTTCATTGCTTGTATATTTCATATATTTAAAAGTAAAGAAACTTGACTTTAAAATAGATATGCATAATCCACGATTTTTTGAATAACAAATAATTTTGCTATTGTTATTTTTAAATATTTGTTCAAAATATCTGTTATTATAATTATATTATTAATTAAAAATTATTACTTGATATTAAATATAAAATTTATTAATTGTAATTAATGCTTAATTTACTAATTTAAATAACGTGTGATTGAATTAATTTATCTATTTCAGCTTACTTCTTAAATTTTATTTTTTTCAAAATTGTTTATTTAATTTCTTTATTGGAGTAAACCATTTTCTGAAAAATTTGAATTAAATATATAATTTCTTTAAATTGTTTACTTTAGTTCTATATTCTATCAATAGATGGCGCCAGCAGTAAACAAATTATATGCAAAGTTAAGTCACAATTAAAAAGGATTTGTATGGAATAGTGCATCATCAAATGCGAATATCGGGAAGTCAAAGTTACTCTCATGAAGTGGAGCTGCGACGTCACACTTTCCAGTGAAGTCACCGCTCCGATAAATTTCAGTGACATGCAATTCAACGATACAATTCCAATAACCGGTCCGTTCACTTTCCATTCACAGATTTCCGTTCGAGAGCTTCCATTGGACAGATAGTATCGATTGTTACTTTCCAGTGAAGTCACCGCTCCGGTAAATTTCAGTGATATCGTATCGATTGTTACTTTCTATCGTAATCCAAAACCTGTAATCGAAATATCACAAGTAAGATCGTATCAAGGATTTGAATCACACTCCTCTTTGAAAAGTATTGATCACTGGTATTTGTGACTTTTTGATATTGGTTACGTAATAAACGCTCGTAAAATATTCGTCATCCCTACTTTAAAAGTAAAAAGTCTTGACTTTGTATAGCATAATATATATATATATAATGTGTAATGATATTTTTAAATCTAATTTATACCCTAATTAATTCCAAAAGTTTTATCTAATTCAGCCAATTTTAAATTCATTCTAAAATGTTTTCTTATTTCCTGACCCCATTCCACTTTTTCTATTTAATTAATTCAACAGAAGCGCCGTGAAAATGCTTAAAGTTGCATTTTCACACGCTGCGAGTGAATTGATAAAAATTTTCCACCAACACATTCTTTTTAAAAGATCCCTCTGTTTCCTTTATCAGAATCGACACATTAAGAAATACCTATCAGAGTCCCATAGTATATATAGCACTGAGAAAATTATTCTCTCTCTTTCTTTTACGCTCTTCGGCTTTTGTGCCTAGCTGTGAGCGGACTTATTTTGTCCGCGCTGTTGTGCCTCCCAGGATGGAAATAAAATGAACTTAAAAATTCAAAGTGTTTTTTCTGTCTTCGGCCACGACTCTTAATCAAAAATTATTTGTTTGAATGATCAAAAATGTCGTAGTGGGAAGAATTTCATTGAAAAATACACTAAATTGAAGCGCGCTAAAATCCAAAATATTCCACTAAAATGATTTCTATTGTACTGAGAGCGAAAATTTGCGAGTCAATGTCTGACACACCAAATTCGGGCGGGTCAGATATTTGTCAACGGAGTCAACTTCTGACAATTAAACCGCTCTTTTGGCGAAGAGAATAACAAATTTGCGAGTTAACCTCTTTTAACTTGCAAGTCAAGGTTAACTCGTGTTGGTGAATACTGCCGCAGCAAAATAACTTAACACACTTTTTTGATAAATTTATCAAAAAGAAGTAATTCTCTTAAAAAAATTTGCATTCTGCATTTTTTTTCATGGTTTTCATTACATGTGAAATAACGTTAAATTCATATTACAATATTTATAAATATAATATGTATTTAAATTTTCCTAATCTACAAGTAGTTTCTGTTGAAGTAAAAATAATTTTATTAACAGTTTTAAATTAATCATATACTTTTCTGCAACACATCAGTTTATTATTCTTAACAGTTGAAACAGTATTAACAGTTGAAATTGTTGGTAAAAATCAGTTTTTTATTCAACAAATATTTGCCACTTAGAAATATTGAGGCATACTTATTTGTTTGAATGATCAAAAAAGTCATTGTAGAAAGAAGGTGATTGAAAATCAGAAAAAAATCAACACGCTAAAATCTAAAATGCTTTGCTAGAACAATGGGGTCAATTCACGGTCACGTACCAAACAAACCGTTTCTGTTCAATTTTCAACCGTTCTGCGCATGTCGTGATGTCTGCCGATAACGTTCACACTGTTTACATTGCTGTTGACATTGTTTAGTAAATATTAAGCTAGCCGATCAATTATTAAAAACTTCTGATTTTTTTTTAAAGATATTATTTTGAATTATTTTCTCCAAATTTTCTTAGTTATATATTTTTATTTCTTATATTAAAATTTTAATTAATATTTTCAATAGAATTATTGTTTATGCAAAATTAACTAACATCGCTTTTTAATTCGTCTGGTGCTGCTTTATTCTTTCCTTTCCCATATCCCCCCACCCCCATTTTTTCATCCGAAGGATACATTTTGACAAATGACTATGGCAGTGTTTTTGAAAAATTACATATGTTCTTTTTTACATATTATTTAAATAGTATTGAATGTTGAATTTTATGAATATAGTTCCCCCAGTTAGTTCTTTTTAAAAATAATTATTACTCTTAGATAAGTTAATATTTTAAAGCTTACTAATGAAATTATTGTATTTTTTTTTCTTATGTAATTACTTTTATAAATATTGAGAGTTAGTTATTTGATGTTTTCAGTTTGCTTAAAAGAAAGAACATGAAACTCAAATTAGTATATATTGAATAAATTATGTTTACAATTTCAAATTAGGAAATATAAAAGGTATGGATACCTTTTTTTAAATCTATGCAACTTATGAATAAATAATTTCATTTTAATTTGTAGAAATCATTAAAGGAAAACAAACAAAATCAAGCTTGCATAATTTTTATTTACATATTACAAATATATATATATATATATATATATATATATATATATATATATATATATATATAAGAGAGAGAGATATATAAAATATATGTGATAATTATTTGAAAAAATATGATCCAATGTATGTTTCAATGTACTCACTAATACAAAAAACTATTAACTATTTATCAACATTTATTTTTCTAGACACTTAGAAATAATATAAACACAGTATGACAAGAATGTCAATGTAAATGACGAAATCAATTTTATTCAACAGAAACATCCTAGATACTAAAGAACAGTTTTTTTTATCACTTATAAAAACATAATGTTGAACAGTATACTTTTAAAGCAGAACATTTATGAAATTTTTTTAAATGCTAAAGTTACATTGATAAAAATTAAATTGAAGGAATATCATAAAATAAAGCAAAAACATATAATAGAGTAAATTTAATAAACAACAATAAGGTCATGATATATATACATATATATAGAGAGAGAAGTTAAATAGGGTATAAAGAGGAGTTGAAAGAAACACTTTTATGCTTTCACAGAATTTTATAATTCAAAATTGATATGTTAAAGAAATAGAAAAAAAAAAAAAAAAAAAAAAAAGTGAAACATGCATGTAGCAATGAAGTTGGGAATAAAAATTATATAATAAATGCTGATATGGAAATTGATTTTCAATGAAAAGACCTTTATTTATTACAACAGAAATCACTGAGGTGCACAGTGTTATAACAGGATATTATGATAACAGTGAATTTCAGTTTAAATACAATAAACTATTGACATTTCATTTTGAACAATAGAAAAGATGTTTGATATAAATGCACTTTGAATCCATCACAAATCTGCAAATGTAATTAGAAAGCTAGTAATATTCACTTCCACCTAAGTTTAGCATTATAGCAGTTGTTATTTTTGCAATAGGAGTTTGTTTACTTACGTTAATTAAATTTAGATAAGATTTTGTAAAAAAAATGCCATGTAATATTTATGAAAACATTTTAAAACCTTCTAAGCATATTCAAAATTATCAGAAATTTCATCAAATGTGAATGAAGTAAATTAGAAATGCACTCATGATTTTGTTTGATTGTTTTTGGTGGCAAATCGCTTACCGATTTCTTTTTCTTCGAAGAGTTTTTCTAACAAATTACTGGAACAGCTATATTTAATAAATGGACACAAACTGAAGGAATTCTTCAAAATGATCGGAGCATATCATTGACTTCGAAGGCTTGAAAAAATCTATACCAAAGCTATCAACCCAAGTCAGGTTTGTTGAAAGGAAAATAAAAAAAAACATTTTATCATGACAGTCACTCTTGTATTTCGCATTAAAGCATGCATCCATCAGCACACCAGTATTTCCTCTGTTAACACATAATAAGAGGAAACAAAATGACTCAAAAATTATAACTTCAAATGTAAACAAAAAATCCGCTTCATACTTGGCGGAGAACGTTAATGGCAGACTGATCGACGAGAGCGGCGCGGATGAAACTTAAATGCCATGCGCAAGAGGTACATGACATGTGACTTTTACGTCACATGAATTGACCCCATTTCTGTTGTACTGAGCATCTGAAACTGACAAGTTAAATTTGCGCCCTGTCGACGAGTTGAAATTTGGAGTCAATCGTGACATTGAATTCGCTCCTTTGACGAAAAGAAGAACACTTTTAACTTGCAAGTCGAGGCTAGATCGTGTTGGTGAATAGAGATGCATAATCCACGATTTTTTGAATAACAAATAATATTGCTATTGTTATTTTTAAATATGCGTTCCAAATATCTGTTATTTCAATCATATTATTAATTAAAAATTATTATAATAAATAATTTTAATATAAAATAAAATAATGTAAAATTTATTAATTGAAATTAATACTTAATTTACTAATTTAATTAACGTGTGATTGAACTAATTTATCTGTTTCAGCTTACTTCTTAAATTATATTTTTTTTCTCAAAATTATTTATTTAATTTATTTATTAGAGTGAACCATTTTCTGGAAAAGATGAGTTAAAAATATATGTCATTTCTTTGAAATGTTTACTTTAGTCCCATATTCTACCAATAGATGGCGCCAGCAGTAAACAGAGTACATGTAATCAAAGTCAATCATGTCACGAACAATTAAAAATGATCTGTATGGAATAGCGCATCATCAAACACGAATATCAATCACTCCCGTAAAGTGGAACGGTGACTTCGCACTTTCCGGTGAAATCACCGCTCCGATAAATTTCAGTGATATGCAATTCAATGATACGATACGATAATTCCAATAACCGGTTCGTTTACTTTTCAATCCAATCACAGATTTCTTTCGAGAGCTTCCATTGGACAGATCGTATCGATTCTTACTTTCCAGTAAATCACCGCTCCGGCAAATTTCAGTGATATCGTATTGATTATTACTTTCTATCGCGATCCAAAACCTGTAATCGAAAGATCATCAGTAAGATCGTATCAAGGATTTGAACACCCCTCTTTGAAAAGTATTGATCACTTGTATTTGTGACTTTTTGATATTAGTTACGTAATAACCGCTCTGAAAATATTCGTCATCCCTAGTTAACTTGCAGTTTGGTGAATACGACCGTGAACGTCTTTGACTATTGAAAATTATTCCAATCTTAAGGAAGGTGGTGTACAGAAATGAAAGAAAAATGGATTTAAAACTAGTGAAGAGATGTTTAAAAAAATGTTAACCATTTCTTTTCATGCTCTAATAGGTGTAAATCTGAGAAAATTTATAATACATGCCTTTATATTGTGCAATATTGGAATCATGTATTTACCAATAATAATAAATCACATTTTGTATTATTTTATTTCAGTATCCTAAAGCAATATTATTTAATATAATTTTTCCAAATGCTGTAATATACAGTAAAATATGCCACTTGGGAAAATCAATGCAAAATTTATTTACGAAAGAATTCAAACATGTTAATTGATCAAAATAAAATTGAAAAGTGAAAGGTAAAAAGACATTTTTTTTTATTTCTTCTAACAGGATGAGCAATGAATTTCCCAATTTGATTGATGTGTTGTGTTATATCATATAAGTCACTGTCCAAAATGCATGAATAGACATGAATATGAGCAGAATATGACGTAATAAAAGAAATGTTCAACTGTTGCCATTTATGATTTTACCTTATTTCCCCCTACGTCAGCTTCATTGCCTTTCCTTCCAATAAGAACTTCTTCCTGGCAATGTATATTTCTGTTTCTTCCTGTCGTTAGAAATCGCCAGTGAGTTTCAAATTCTTTCAAGTTTTGTGGGACGAGAAACCAAAAACTATAGTTTGATTCCAATAACAGGTGATAGTGTGTGCTATAGATGTTGAAAGCTATCCAATAAAATCTTTTACTTTTGTGACAGAAATACTAATTGATGGAAGAATGAAATGCCCAGTGGTTATTGTGTAAACTGTTTTGTTTATATGTTTCTTAAATAGTGCAAATTTGTAATGAGATGGGTAATTCTCATAGATCAAAGTGACTGGTGAATCTGAATCATGGGAAAGAGAAAAGTTGAAGTTATCACGTTACTATCATCAGATGAAGAAACACCACCTCTTGTAAGTTTGTATAATTGATTCAAATTTCAAAAAAGTCTTCCTCCGATTATTTTTATTTACAGTAATTTTCAACTCCTGTAATGCATTGTTTAATTCTATATAGATCTCAACCAAAGATATAATTTTGGAATTTCTATCATGTGCTTATAGTATGTGTGAATACTGATGAGATTTTTCTCTTTTACTTTTAATATATCAAATTTCAATTAATTGATCAGATTTGTTCCCTTTAAAAGAATATTGTTTTAGCTTTTGATCGAAATTTTTTTGTTTGTTATGGTTATTAATTATCTATTTCTCTTTTTCTTTGATAGCTATAAAGATATTTGTTGTGTTATTTTGAAAAGACATGCATTAAGGAAGTTCATCATAATGAATATGAAATTTTGGTTAATACTTTCCTTTTTGCTGTTATAACTCCTAAACATCATTTTGATCTGATCAGCATTTATGATTTAAGTACCACTGTAAATGTTTTATGTATTATAAGCTTTTATGTATATATATGTAATGATATCTCTTAATTTAATTCCTAGTTAATTTCCAAATTTTTAAATTAATTTAACTCATATTAACTTCACTCTTTAAATAGTTTATTATTTCCTGATTTAATTCCACCTTTTTTATTTAATTAATCCTACACACGCTCTGTAAAACTGCTTTAATCAGCAGGCTCTCAAGCTCCAAGAGAAGGGATAAAAATCCTTAATGCTTGATAATTCTTTTAAAGATACATGAATTCTCTTACCTAAATCAACATGTGTCAAAGAAATCCCTATAAAAATCTCATGGTATAAAGTTGCTAAGGAAAAATTTAGGTCTCTTTTTGCTCTTCTGTTGCGACGATGTGAACTGATTTATTTCTTACCACTTATTCTTGTACATAAATTATACCTCCTGGGATGGAATAAATTGAAGTTAAAAATTCAAAAGTGTCTTACACACGCACTCGCACACATATATATTCTAATGAAGGTTTAATACTTTATTAGATAGATTTGCAGTTTACTTAACTGAGATAATTCATTAGCATTTTAATGTGTCAATTCTCTACACAGTTTATATATTTTTTTGTCCTACAAGGGATTTATAATAATATTAATTTAATTACAATATCGCAAATACTGATGATAAATGAGATTTTTAAGTTGTTGTTTATTTCAATAAAAAATATATATATATTATTCCATTTAACAGATTTGCTACTAATTTTGCTCCAACATTTTGTACAGTCAGATAATAACAAATAATGCATCATTGCATATTAATGAAAAATATACATTAAAATTATTTTTGATTGTCTTTTAATTAATATTTCATTAATATAATTTTAAAGTGTAAATTGATGTTATTTCATTGCATAAATTGCTAATTATGTTGTCTGTAAATTTCATTTCTACCTTTTTAAACTATTTGTTTATCAGTCTCCATTTTTTGAATGATTTTGGACATCATTAATAATATTATGCAAAATTTGCTATTTGGTAGAAATCTGTAATCATTTTGCGGCATAAAAGTTCCACTTATTTTTTTATCAGCTTTAATTTTTTAAATTTTATTTAAATTGATCTGTTTTATGACAGCAAACTCAAAGTAAGTGTTAATAATAAATATTTTTTAATTCTTCTATTGTACAGTAAGCAGTTTTCATCTTATTCAAAATTATGCGTTTGAGGTAACTTTATGTATAGAGAATTATTGTATAATGAGCAAAACAAAATGTGAATATTATGATTTTATTTGTTCTTATGATGTGAAATTTTGGCTGTCAAAGAAATTTATAATGATTCTAATTAATTATCAAATGGAATGCATTGTTAACTACTACAATGCTTGCCTAGTGAGCAATATTTCGCTGAAATAGTGGTGGGAAGATACCATGACCTCATATGCTGGATTGGCTTGTATCATGAAGTTTCAGCGTGATATCATTGGCAAATATCTCTGTTTTGAGGGCTTTGAACGATCACTGATATATTCTCTAGCCGAGATTATGGAGCTAGAGGTGGGTAGCAGTAATATAGATGCGCTGGTGGAAACACATAGCCAGAACCCGCTGAAGAGCTTATGGAGCTATATTCTGTGTTGCAGCAAAAAGCTATTTTGCCGAGAAAAAGCTATTTTGTCTGGAGGGGAAAGAATAATAGATACAACAGAGCGACAATCTTTCAGCTAAACAAAGAAGATGCCAAAAGCTTGGGAAATGATTGCATCATATATTGAGAAGCATCACTCTGATGAAGCAATAATTATGCATGGGTGAGGATGGGTGGAGTGGAATGGATTTCAAAAATATTTTTTTAATTCACTAGTACAGTGAATTAAAGAAAGTAGTTGATGAAAATCTAACAGTATGTTCATTAATTTAAAAAATATCGGAACAGCAAAATACAAAAGAAAAATAACTTATGTTTACATTGTAACATTTTTGTCCCACATAGGATGTTACTATGCAAATAATGATATCCCTTATATGATGGAGGTATGGGATAAGTTTTGAGAAAATTAATAAATATTATATTTTGAGATCCTTTGCATTCAATGATTTATGGTTTTGGACATGCATAACTAGAGCTGATTTTGAAATCTTTTATTGGTGTTGCCACATCCTGAAAAACCCCATTTTCTTTTACAATCATTTCCACTGATTGCATAATGTTATTGTTTAATATATTCTTCTCTTTCTGGACGCTTTTTCTTCCATGTTCATGACATTTTTATTTAAAAAAATATAAAATTGTTGATTTTTTAAAAAATTTAGATAAAAACTTTTTATAAATGCATAATTTAATTGTATTTTTTTCATTGCTTATCATTTGTTATATTGCTTATTACTTTCGTATATTTACAGTAGAATTTCCTTTAAATAACATTAAGTGGTAAACAGGATTTTAGGTAGGAAATAATTTTTTTGGGGAAACTATGCCGAATAATCTACAATATGTATTCATATTTTACGATACAAATATTAACAAAAATAATGAATAACAAAACATATTTAGATATACTGGTGCTCTTTAGAAAATTTTTGAAAAATAGTGGAATTTTATTTCATGCCTTTTGTTTTGGTCAATGGAAGCTCAACTTTTTTTATTGTTGTACATTATTGCTTTATATTATTTAATATATATGTATAATATAACATAATCAAGTATAGTAATTTATATATTTTAATAACTTTAAAATTATCAACCTATTATTGCATTGTAACACCCCAACAACTAATTTTATGAAACAACTTTAAAAAAATTAAAAACTTTATTAAAGTTTTTAATTTTTTAAATTTACATATTTAGCTATTTAGGATATATATATTGAAATGTAATCGAGCATATCCCATTCCTTCCTAACTAATATTGTCTTCTTCTTCCTTCAGCAGAATTTTTTTTTAAAAAGTGTATTACATAAAACATGCTACATTTAAGCTTTAATTTGTTAGTTAGTTTGTAAACACTATATCTTTGAATTTATCATACATTTAAAATATTGTTATTTTACAAATAATGACTGAAAAAAATCTTTGAAAAAATAAGAATTTGTATTTACTTCCGAGACATAAAAATCAGATTTTCCATTTTAAACACAAATAATATTGTAGCTGGTGTATCAATTATAATCAAGCAAGAGGGGCTATAGCTTTTCTGTCTAATAGCGAAACTAAAAATAAATTTTAATCTTTTATTTAGACTTAAATGCAGCTGTCCTATTCTTCCCAACTTTTAACTACTATAAATTCATTTAACAATAGTATTGTCTCATTTTGTTGTTGTCAAATTTTGAAGCATATCAAAGAAAAAGAAAATGGGACACATTAGTCTATTTTTACATGGATTTTTATGGGAAAATTGGTTTCAATTAATGAGTTTTTTTCTTTCTTTACAAGTGAGATACAGGAATGAATTATGATCATTAAGTGAGATTGAAAATTTGGAAGACAGAAGGAACAATGTTTCATTGTACAGAATTGATAGGAAATAGAAGTTCCAATCAGTTCGTAGTTTAAAAGGAATATATATATATATATATATATATATATATATATATATATAATGTGTGTGTTTTGCTTGAAATCTAATACAATGTACCCGGGAATTTGTTGTTAATATGTAATTAAAACAAACAATCTTTCAGTAAACTTAATATTAATTTGTTTACTATTTTTTTTTATTTTGTTATAGAAGAACTACAGCTGCCTAATGAGAAATGTTGAATTAAAGATAATCAACAAAGAAATATCCATTAAAAAAATTTAATTTAGTTGTCTATTATAATTAAAAGCTTTTTTTTACTAATAATAAAAAAATTCTAGTGTTATTTTTAATTTGAATTATGAACAGATAATTTTTATTCTTTTACAATTCTTGCTGAATTAATGTATTTTAATTAAAAATATCTTTTTAGGAATTTTATTAAAACTGAAAATAAAAAAATAATTTCTTAATTTATGATTTAAATAATTTAATTATATTCTTATGTAATTTTGCACAATTAAAATTATTTAAAGGAAAAGAAACACCATTTTAATTAGATTTTTCTAGGAATATAGATATATTTTTTTATTTGATAGTTGTGAATAAATGAATTTATTATTTTTCTCTGCAATGGAATTATTTGCACTTTTTAAAAATTTTGTTTCCTGTATTAATGGCTCTCTTGATAGTTATTCAAGAACTTCAATATTGTGAAAAAAAATTCATAGTTTCTTCAAGGAAATAGCTAAAGCATTTACTCTCAAGATGAACAATTAATTAAATAAAATAAGTGTCTTTATTCCTTAAAATTTCATGTGAATAATATCCATTTCTAGTACAGAGAGATGTTCTTCCTTTTTTTATTCCATACTGTTTCTGTTATGTACTAGTGGAGCTATTAGGCTCTGGCTTCCTTTGCTAGCAAAATCATAAAATGTTTTGTAAGTTAAAAAAAATTCTTTGTACCTTTTTCAAATGCCAAAGGCATCTTGTACTCGATTTGTCCTCGAAGTTATTCGAAAAAACAAAATTCCTTACATTCAGTGTATTAACGAAATTACTGGGTTCCATCTCCTGCTGCTTGTAAAACTGTAGGATATTTTTTTCAGTATAAAATTCTGCCCAATGTCTTTTCATATATTGAAGACATTGCATGCTCTAATTTTATTGCCTAAATCATGAACTGGTGCAGCTGGTTTGCAAACTTTCTCTATTTCAGAATTGAAAGGGTATTCAGCAAAGTTCAAACAACAATATACAACTTATAATTTTTATAGAAATAATAGTTAACTGTAGTTGTTTAACAGGATTGTTTGTATGGTCTCTCATCTTGATTTGCACTGTTAGGAACCTTGGAGAAGTAAAGGGCTCTCTAAACTAAGATTTTACCACATTTTTAAGAATTTATTATGTTCTTTATTTCAAAATAATCTGTTTTGTGGAGAAAAATAATCTTATTTGTAGATTTTCTTTAAATTCTCCAATTAATTTTTTTTTTCATTTTTTGATTTTTACATTCAGTTTTAAAACAAATAATATTTAATATTATAAAAAATAATTAAAAAATTCAATAATTTAAATGAATGTATTATTATTAGAAATGTAATTTTCAATTCATAAACATTTAAAGTCCCCCCCCCTCCCCCATATTTGTAGATGTACATTTCCTAATTTTGAATTAATATTGTGAGAAGAATAAGATAAGGTTTTCTAATCAAAATGAACTTATGATTTTGTGTTATATTATAAATCTTTTAATAATATGCATAGATATTAGTTCGAATTGGTATTTCTTGAAAGGCTATTTCTCCAAATCCTCTTTTCTTTTCTCTTCTAATTTTCTAATTATAAATATATCATGTTGATTTTAATTTAAAGTGAGTAAGTGTAACGATTTTTGTGTTAAAAAAAATTGCTACTATCTGTGTTTTATCATGTATTTCAGGATAAACATACTTCTTGCAATCTTTAATATTTTGCAAAAATTATATTTTAATGTTTAAACTAACAATTGGAACTGTGTGATTTAGGTAATATATCAAATAATAGGTTATTTCAATCAATAAGTTAACTTGATAATTTATGATTAGTGGAGCACCAAATGTTTCCAAGCTGAAAGAAATATTGGCACTATTTTTGCATTATACCACCAGTGAATTACATCATGAAGAATTTAATGTTGGTACAAAGATTTGGTAAATTCTTGCTAGGATTTGATAATTTTTTTTGTCTTAAATTTGTTAATAATAATAATAAAAACCTTGATTTTTCTTTCCTGTAAATTCACATGTCTTGTTTTAGTTTTCTATTTCCTTTATCTTGTGTTTATATAATTTCTTATTTTGTGAAAAACTGATTTAATTATTTAATTTTATATATGATTGAAGCTTGGAAATGTTACTAATTAATCATATGAATATTAATAATTTTTTCTTTCTATGAATATATTCATAATTGAAATAAGAGATTTGTAAGAAAGATGGTATTAAAAAAAGATTCTTCTCTAATCTATTATTTTTTATTATTAATTTTTATTAAAAGAGACAAAAGATTTAAAGGGGTAAAAATGCAATAAAACATGACTCTTTAAAGAATTGTAAGTGAAATGATTAAATTTTTGAAAAAACAAATATTATAGAAAAATGTTAGCTTTTTGCATTTTACTTAGATAAATTATTTTGTTCTCCTAGGTAAACAATTTATCGAATAAAAAAACTGATGTAAAAGTGAGAAAAACTGCTCGAAAATCTACAGCAGCTAGTATGGGCCAGTTGAGTATTACTCCTATTAAAACAGAATCTAAGTCATCAGTTTCTCATGATTCTGCATCCAGTGCAATGAAAAGTAAACCGAAAGCCAATCAACCAATATTGAATAGCACATCAGTGAAACAAAGTACTTTTCCTATGAAGCAATCGGTGCATGATTCTAATAATTTAAATACTTTTAATCATAATTCAAACTTAATTAGTAACCTTCAGAAAAATGCAGTGGCATCTTCTACCAATGGACTTCCACCTATAGAAATCACAAAGAAAATGCCACATTTGACCATAACTCCCATCCCCAAACCATCTGACCCTCCTGTGGCACACAATTCCAAAACTGCAAGAAAATCTTTTAATTCTAAGCCTGATCACCATTTATCTCCTGAAGTTCAAATTACTGCCTCAAAATTAAATAAATCGGCAACATATCAAAGTAGTGCAAAATTCTCTAAGAGAAATCAATCTGTTAAAGTTTCATCAAGTTCAACAAAAACTGCAATCCATCCATCAGATAGCAATATTATCTCTTCAGCGAACTCTTCTTATTCTGATTCAAAGAGTCATATAAGTGCAAATGATTCCCTTTATGTTGAAAGTATGAAGAAAAAAGCAAGAAAATCTTTTCCTTCATCTAATAGTCAAATACCTCCTTCACTTATATCATCTCTTGGTAAAAGTGGAGTAAGTATCATAAATATAGATAACACAAATTCACTAAATAGTGGACAAGTAAGAAAAAAAAGTGAAGAGGTATTTGACCCTAAAAATTTAAAAACATCACCTGATTTAAGCATAACTAAGATTAAAACAGATAAAGTTACTATTTCTCAAAGAGACGATGTTGAATCAGAGCATGTGGAAAGAACCCAAGTATCTCAAATGTCATTGAATCAAAACAATGTTAGACAACTGAGGACAAATTCCCTTACAAATAATAAAAATCAAAATTCAACATCTGTTAAATCTAAACATAAAGATACATTTAATTCAGAATTTGTTTCTCATGAAAGTCCAAAAATTCCTTTTAAAAAAGTTTCTAAAAATAATGCTTTGACTTCCTCTGTGAGTAAGAAAAGTAATAACATGGACTCAAAAACTAATTCAATGCTGAGTAAACCACAGAAGACTAGAAGTTCAAAGAATAATGATAATTCATATATTAAAAAAACCAGTTTAACTGGTAAAACTAAGTCCGATTCTAAGTCTGATGTAATTATATTACCAAACACACCACAGATGCCATCAGCAAATCAAAAACCTGTTGTATCAGCATTTGCTTTCAAATCTACAGTTTCTAAAACCAGTTCCTCCATAAACGAACAGAATGTTTCTCAGACGAACAATTTAAAGAAAAACCAGCCTCTAAAACGTAAAAACAGCAATTCAGTTTCTAATCCAAGACTACCTAAAAAAGTTTCTTTTGAAGCACCACAAAATGGAGAGGCCCCAAACTCAGCTTTTGTGGATCATCATAAACGAATTATGGCTATAAAGGAGTCATTAAAAGACTTAGACAGTGATTTAAAACAAAAAGAAAAGGTGGAGAAGTCATTGGATAATGTAGTTAATGTAGCTGGTACTAAAAAGGATTCAGATATTCCTTTGCAATCTATCGGAGAAAAGAAAGATACGATTGCCTCATCTAATATTCTTGAAAAGAAAAAGGATACAATAATTCCTTTACCGTGCAATAAAAAAAGGGATACAATTATTTCTGTACCATGTGTTGAAGAAAAGAAAAAGGACACAGTTATTCTTTTACCATATATTGAAGGAAAGAAAAAGGAAAAAATTATTCTTTTACCATCCGTTTTAGAAAAGAAAAAAGATACTGTTATTTCTTTACCAAATGTTGAAGTGAAAAAAAAGGACACAGTCATCCCTTTATCACATATTGAAGAAATGAAAAAGGACTCACTTATTTCTTTGCCAAATGATGATGATGAGAAGGGCATGGCTATTCCTTTAGCATCTGTTGATGAAGAGAAGGAAGACATAAGCAACCCTGTGTTACTTACTGAAGAAAAGGATGCAAATGTTCCTTTACCACCTGTTGATGAAAGTATTGTAAAAGGAGCACAATTGGAGGCTAAAGAACATGAATCGCAAAATGAAATTTCAAATTTAGAAGAATTGAGTAACGATGCAACAGTTGATGCAAAACATGGAGAAAATATTCTTGATAATAAAAGGCCTCTTAAACAGGTAGTTGATTTTGTTTTTAAAATTAGTATAGTTCATATATATGTGTGTGTGTGTGTGTGTGTGTTTATATATTTAATAATTATTACATTCTGTTGTGTAGCAAGGGTTAACTGACATCCTGGGCACAATATGATTTTCTTGCCTTCTCTGCCTTGTTGTGCTGCGAGTTAGAAAATGTATATAGCTTATTCTATATAATTTCTCTTTCAGGATATTTTACTTTAAAAATTATTATAACACATTAATGTTTTGTTCCCATAGTTCTTCCAAAAACTGACACCCAAGGAATCTATACCCCCCCCTCCCTATTTGCTATGCTGCTAATTATTACATTTTGATTTCAAACATTGATGGATTTTAATGTGATTAAAGATATAATGAATATTTCTTTTATTGTTGTGTAACATATTTGTTACAGTTAAAATAATAAATTTAGGTTATATGAATAATACCTGTTATTATTTATATTAACCGTAATTATTATTAATAAACAATTAATTGCATTAACTAAGATATATTTTCTTTTTATCTGAAACTGTCCATCTGTTTTAAGATGAGGAACTATGACAAATTGTAAGCAAATTCCTGTTATTCCTTTGCGTGATTCCTTTGTCTCTTTCTGGAGAATTTTGTGCCTTCCAACTTAATATCTTGTTTAGTATAAAAGTGATACAAAAAATTGATGTTTCTTTGATATAAATGTCTAACACAATTATGCAAAAAGTTTTTTTTTTTTTTTTTTTTTTAAATCTCAAATGTTATTGTAAAGATCAATAAAAAGAGACTACAAGTGTTGAAAGGAAAGAGGCTCTTAAAATTTGTCTGTTATCTTTCTTTGTTTAGCTCAGAATGTTTAAAAAAACCTTTTAAAGAACTATATCAAATATAAATACTTCATTTGTATTATAGATGTAATTTGTATTCATATCTTTTCTGTACTGTTAGCTTTTATGAGTGGTTGTGTATACTTTTAACATTTAGATGTTGTATAGTAGAAATTTGAAAAATCAAACTTTCGATGTAAAATATTATTTTTTAATTAACGTTTTTGTAAAATTGGCCCACAATTTTATATATTCTGCATAACATACTTGATTGCATTTATTTATTATGTGCATAATGATAACTGCTAGATAATTTTTTTTTTTAATTTTGAGATTTTATATTATACTTTATAGATATATTATATTAATTTTTCTAAGATAGTTTTTTGTTAACAGGGCTAATAATTTGTCGTCTCATTCATGTTAAATGTTAGCACCAATATTTAACCTCGGCAGTAATTATAGTCCTATTTACAGAATACCACTTTTTATTTTAATTTTAAACTTTTGATACTTTTTACTTTTCGGTTTTTGTGTGGTTTATGCTTTTCTTATTTTTCATTGCTTGCATCATATATTGCATGACTTTTGTTACTAAAAATATACAGAAAAAAAATACATTATAGATAGTTAAGTATAATATTTAAAATGATCAAATAAATTGATTATGTTTTGATGTTTTCTTTATGTAAATATGTGTATATTTGTATAAAATTTTTAATATATTTATAAACCATTGTATAGTATATAGAATATATTCTACACAGTTTTCTCTCTCCTTAGTATAGAGAGTATATTATTATTATTATCCATTTTGTATTTTAATGAGCATTAATTAATGGATGCAAATTGTTTTGGTTTTTGGGAAATTTGAGCAAATCATTTTTAATCATATATTAGTTAGACGTAATCAAGAATCATTGCAGATTCTGAGACTCTTTGAAGGTTGGATTCAAATAAATTAAAGTGGATAAGGGTATAAAATAGTTAAATTTCAAATAAAAAAAAAAAAACAGTTAAGAATTTGTATCTAAAAATATTTTAATGAATTCAATATACATATATATATTATCAATGCAGATGTCAATATTTAAGACAGAAACTAATGTTCTGTAATATCCAGATTTATTCATATTAACAGTTAATTGGTCTTGAAGATAACCATTCAGAACAAAATTCTCAGCATATGAAAAAAATTTGCGGAAGAGTAATGCACAGAAAACATTGTTTTGACCTTGTACTTCTTTACTTTGCACTTTTCAAAATAAACTTTCATAAAAATTGATATTTCTGTGGCTTATTTCAATTTAGATTTTTGCGTATTTAGTCCTTTTTATCTTTTTGAATTTAACATGCTTACAAAGCATTTAAAGCTCAGTAATGGCCATTATTATCATTTTTGGTAATCTTTTTAAATAGAATTTGTCAATTTCGTGACAGTTTGTACTTATTGTAATATAAAATTGTAATTGTAAATATTTTGAAGTCAGAAAATTTCTACATGCATATATAATCAGTATTATATATAAATATAATTCATAAAATCTTCATGTATATTTAGTTCATGCTGTTTTAAAAATAATGTATTTCATGTCTTGAATTTAAATTTATTCTGTTTAAATGCATTGTTTTAAGCATAATTATGCATTGTTGCAGGTCACATCACCTAAACTTTCTTTGAAGCGAAATATAAACACTGATGGTACTCCTGTAAAGAAACTGAAAGTTGGATCTGATGCAGTTTCTGAAAATATATGTGTTCCATTGCACAATCAAAATGAATCAGCTGCAGTTTTATTCAATAGCATAGGAAGTGTAGATGTGAATTCTTTCCCATGGAGTGAAAATGATAATATTACTACAAAATATAAAAAGGTTAATCAATTTTTTATTTTGTTTTATTTTTTACCTGATAATTAGCCTATTAAATCCTTATGTCTGTTGCATGTATTTATTCAGTTTATAATATTCTGATATTTCCACTCCCATCAATCAAGTGTTTTGAGTTTTTAAGTCATTAAATCCTTATTTAACTGTAAAAAAAATAAGATAAAATTTCAAAAATTTGTTTAAACAAACAAACAAAAAAACAACAACTACATGTCGTCTTTTTAATATTGAGTGAACAAAAAGCTTTATTTTTACTGTAGGTATTGAATAAGTGTTACTAAGTTACTTTTTTTTAATATATAGACATAACTTTTTAATACAGACAGATGTAACTTTATAGAAATTCTTTCATTCTGAAAATAAGTAAAGTTTCCAAATTTCTTCAAAAAAAGAAAAAAAATTATTCAAAAAATGTATATATATTTTTTTACATTTTCTTACAATATCACAATATTTTTAAAAATATAATTTTAAATTTCATTGAGGATTTGTATTGTTTGCAACAATAGTTTATATACAGTAGTGAAGAAAAAAAAAGTCACCAAGTATTCTGGCATTTCTTATCGAGTAGTAATATAAAAGGTGTCCTTCAAGAGGAGTGAACTTACTCTTTTGGGTTAAAAATTTCCTAAGGAGCCATCTATATATTTGAATAAGAATAAATCTCAAAATTTTCAATGGGAATACCTATTTTTCTCACTAAATTGCAAAACTACATAGGAAACTTTTCCTGAAAACCAAATTTTATTAGTTAGGTTTGTTCGTTTTAAAATTATGTGCTAACAAAATTTTGACCTCTCATGTTAACTTAAAATTTTGGATTCATATCTTGAAATAATATTATTCATATCTTGAAAAATAATATAGTTATTGATCTATTTTATTATGAAAATATAGGACATTCAATCCATTTTGACTATGTATTTGTTATTAAAAAGTATGTGAAATGTATGAAATGATATATGTAAAATATATATGAATAATATGTGAAAAAAATTTCATATGCAAAAAGAATTTCAATATGTAAAAAATATTTCAATTTTTTATATATATATATATCACACAATGTAAATTTAGGCATTAATTGAAGGACAATGCCATTTTAAGGGGGTATGCAAAATTTCACCTCATTCTTATGGGTAATTTTTCTTTTATATTAAGTTTCCTGTACTGTTTCTAAAATGATGCATTAATGGCACATTGACAAATTAAAAACATTTTGACAGCATTTTATTTGGTATTCAAATGTTATTGATTATGCATTTCTCGAATAAGATATCATTTTCTGCATTATTACAATATTAGATTATATGTAAAATGTTTTGTCTACAGAAAAAATGTTAAATCAAAGTAAAAAACATTTCCCATTGCCTTGATATTTGGATATTTTATTTCTCGTGATGAGTTAAAAGTTCAATTCGTTAGCTCATATAGTGTCATTTACAGAATATACCAAATTACAGAATGGGTTAAAAAGGGTCGGGGTATTTTTATTCCCGAAAAATCTTTTGTATGATTGTAGCTACTTAATTTCACAAATATACTAAACCAAATTTTTCCTCTTCATAATTACTGTATATTGTAACAAGAAAATGCCAATCTCAGTTAGTTTAAATTTATTCATGTTAGTTTTATAGGCTCAAAATTTCTTGCATAAGTCTGAAATTTCATAAAATTAATTTGCTGTAATTTTAATTATTATAATATTGCATATAATTATAAATATGATTTAAAAAATTGGTCATTGGAACATTATTAAATAATACATCTTGTATTATTTATTTTTTGAATGAAGAATATATATACCCTTACATTTATTTCTTGCACATGCAAAAATATTTAATTTCAAATAATTTTCATGATTCATGAAATAGTGATTAATATTTTAGTTGACTACTATTTCATTTATACAAAATTGTATATTTTGCAATTTATGTTTAAATGAAGGGCAGGAGCAGATCAAATAAGATTTTAAAACAGTACATTTCCATTTACATAAATTTCGAAATAAGTTAACTTTTTGGAAAAGGTTATAAAATATTTTTTGTAATTTCTTCTTTGACCTCATTTATATAAACTACCATGATTTATCCAATTGTTCTTTTAGAACATATTACAAAACTGTTCTTGTATTCTTTTGGAAAAAAGAAAAAAAAGCTTTTAACAGGGTTGCCATAACACCAGAAAAATACAGGAAATTTAAAAATTATCTAAGAAAAACAGGAAAAATGCAGGTGAATTTGAAAATTTCCATAAAAACAGGGAAAGTATTGGGAATTTTAAGCTCCTTAATTCTGTTTTGCCCCCCCCCCCTTCTAAAAAAATCTCTAAACGTTAGAAGAAGAAGGGGGGGTGGGGTGGAGAATCATAGTCATAGATCCAAAAATGGAACAACATCATTCACGAATGTGTAATCGTGGAAATTCACCATTTTTTCTTCTGTATAAATCAATCAAATTTCGATTTGGGAGACAGCTCTTTTCCCCCATGAGATTCCCAGATTGCAACTAATGAGTATGCACAAGATTGCTGTAACCGCATTAGAGAATGGAATAAATTTTTCTGGCTAGAAGACTATCATTCAATCTGCAGAAGCATTGTTATAGTATTTAATCACTCGCACATGAGTTTATTGAATGATTTGTTTTTTATTTGAGAAATTGTGAGCTTATTTAGAGTAAATTAGAAATCTTTTTTTAACAATGAACTGCTCAGAATCAGTATCTAATATGGATTAGATGGATAAAAATGTCAAACCTGACTTTGTTGAATGGGTTAGAGAAGTTCTGCAAAATCCGTTTGCTGTATATTGCTTTATAAGAAGATAACGAGTTTAAGTAATATGGAAAAACAAGCACTTATTAGTCATGCCAGTGGGGGGAAATATATAAAATTGCATGCAAATTCAAAAAAGTCATCATTGATATTTAGCTTTATATCCCAAAGGAATACAGTAGAAGATGATATGTTAAAATGCTAGAATTGATATCTGAAAATAAGTTCTTTTCAAAAATTTTTATTCAAGAACAATAATTTGAAGCTGAACTTTTATGGGTGTTAATACTTGTTGTGTCATATTTATTCTTTAATACATTCAAGTATATATTGGAAATATTTTCACACATGTTCACTAATGATGGAATAGCCAGAAAAAAAAATGCACATTAGGCCATTCAAAAATTCATATATTATTTGTTATGGATTACTTTTATTTTTGTAATGATCTCTTAAGAAAATTTTAAGAATTTTTTTATTTTTATATCAAGTTTGAACAGATCATTACTTTTAGATAGAAAATGTCAATGTTTGCAAACATGCCCTAAAAGTTTTTGACAGCATAAATAAATACAGATTTCAGTAAAAATATTTTGCCTGGATCTGCTACAAGTTTGTCTGGGTTTAAGATCCTAATATTAGCCAGGAAGCTAAGACTCTGGCTAAAGTCAGTGTCTCTTATAATTACTTTACTTTATATTCCTTAACTATTTCTTTAAAAAAGAATTGACATTTGAACCAGTAGTGCCCTTTTTATATAAAACCTTTTCATACTTGTTAAATAGTTAATGAAAAGTTTTGTCAAAAGAAACATAATCGAGTCAGAAAAAAAAATTAGATGGCTTATATTTCATAGAGTTTGATGAGGCTAGTAAAAAATAATGATATTGGAATAGTGACTACAAGTTATTTGAGTACTAGTGGAGTTACCGAAACTGAAAAAAAAAAGGGGGGGGGGCTTTTTAGTAGAGTATTTTATATTCTTGAAGAATACTATAAAAAATATTTGAAAGCATGTTCAAAAATTTTCCTCCTTAAAAGCTAAATCTTGTTTAAATCTGCATTTATTGAAGAACATTGCCTTATTATGTGGGAAAAAAAAAAAAAAAAAAAAAAAGAATGGTTGATTTGCTCCAACTTTTTTTATTCCAAAGCAGAAATTTCCCCAGCATGTTCAGAATGTGCAAAGATTCAGTTTGAAATCGTCCTGAAAAAACTAAAAAGTTAATACGAAGAACAACTTGATTAGTTTAATGAAAAAAAAAAAAATAATAATTTGGATAATTTCTATTCTAATATTTTGATATCCAAAGCATTTCCTAATTTTGGAGAAGTTGAAAAAATAATTCTTGTGTTGTCATATGGCAGTGTGGCTATGTAAAGTGGATTTAGCATCAACAAGGATATGCTTGAAAATCTGAAAGAAGATTCTTTAATTGATCTAAAAGTCTTAAGCTTTTGTATAATGTCTTAAGTTTTTATTCAGGCATTTTTAATGTTCCGATTCCAAAAGATTTGCATCATTATGATAAATTAGCATTATGAGATGTTATGAAATTTTATAAAAAGCAGAAAAATGTTCAGGTAAAAGAAAAAGAGTAGTAAAAGCTCAAAATAAAAATAAAACAAAGTCCAACAAACACAAAGCAGCATGGCAAATGAATTATTGTGAAAGAAAAAGTTGAGATTGTTAACAGAAAAAGACTGCAGAAATTGATGCTCAAATATATGAATTGGCAAGTATAAATAAATAAAAATAAAAGTACCCTTGCTTTGTAATGTTTTTTTGTGAAGTAATTTTCAAATGGTTTGTATCATAATAGCAAAAATGTTATTTTGTGTTTTATTTATCCCATTCCTAAATTTTGCAATTAAAGAGCATGTGAGGTGGTCAATATCACCCCCTTTAAAATTAAAATTATAAGTTTTGTCTTGCTAAATTCTAGGCAGTAAATAAAGAAAAATTGTTTTTTCATATATGTAAGCTTTATTTCAATATACTATTATTTTGAGTAATGTTAAATTGTTGCTTTTCGACTCATTAAAATTATGGAGTATTGAGTATTGTTATTCCATTATAACTAGCATAAATGCTGTTTGTGCACAAGGATATTTTCCCCAAATTTGAGTGACAATCCTGTTTCAAGAATGAATACAAAAATTAAACAGTGATCTATTATTAAATTTTTAAATGCAATTATTTCGTTTTTGATATATAATAATGATTTATTGCAATATATAATGTAATGTGTTATTAATGTTTTGATGTGTTATTGCAATTTTAACTTTTTTATTGATTTTATTACTCTATTTAATATATTTGGTAGATAAATGCCAATTTAGTTTAATGCATTTTGTCGTATTTAATAAAGAAAGTTCTAATGTAATTTTTCAGTTAATTAGATATAAAGACATCCCTTAAGATAATTATTCTCATAACTATGTACAAATAACAATTTTTCTTATAATTATAGTTGCTTTTTCTTTAATATCCATATCAGAAGCAGCAAAATGTCTGATAAATAATAGTTAAAAAAAATGCTTCAATAATAAAAATTAAAAATATGTAGAAAAAATGAAGAGTATTTAGAGTGATGTTCTGCGATTTGTACTCCACAGCTATAACAAAAATATATCTTAATATACGAGTCTTCAAAAAAATTTTTGTGATAAAAAATATTTGTATAGAACCTAAATTGTCTATAAAGCATAAGAAAAAACTAATTTGCATTTATTAGTGAATGAAATGCACCACTTTTTTTTATATACTCGTAAAATAAAATATAATGTCATGTCAATTTATGAGCAATAAGTAGAAACTATATTAACAGTATATACTGATATAGGAATTCAGGAACGGAAATCGTTTAATTTTTTTCTCTCTTAATTGGTAAGATACTAATTTTAATTCTAAAATTATTATTTATTTTAAACAAAAAAATATAAGGTTCCTTTTGTTTGCCATTTTGAAGCTTTCAGTGTAATGATGATTCAAAGCTCAGTTGCAGTTTTAAAAACAATTTTATTGTTCTTGTATATTTCTTTCTGGAGAAGAAGCAAACTCCTTCCAGAAATTTTTACTATAAATATTTTGTCATGCTTAAATAGCAGTCGATTTTAACATGCAAATTGTAACTTTATAGGTACTTTTAAAATGTCACAAAAATAAATCAATAAAAAAAATACAATTTACTGATTTCAGAGATTATCTAAATCTTTTGCTTCTAAATATGGAACCAAAACCTTAAAAAAAAAAAAAATGTTAAATATCTTTTGATCTAATTATGGTATATTAACCAGAATTTGTACTCAAAAATTTTTTATGTAGAATTTTTTCATGACATCAAAAAAGTATGTTAACTGTTGGAAATTTTAATGTTTATACAATTTTAAATATGTAAACAATCTCCTAAAAATATCTTGGGCCTAGCATCTTTTTGTATATGTTATTAGCTTTAAAATGGTATTTTTAGTTTTCATTGATGATGATCAACAACAGAATAAAGTTAGGTGGCTGCTTTTTTTTTTTTTTTTTTTTTTTGTACTACTGTACATCCGTATTTAAATAAAAATGGTGTTGTAACTCAATAATTCTGGTTAATTTTAGTGTATATTTGCATATTCCATTTTGAACTTATATTCTACAATTTAGGAAATATCATGCGAATGAATCTCTTTGAGTAATTTAATTTGTAAGACTGTAAAAACATTATGAAATTTTAGTGATCCAATTCTTATAAAAATAAAAACTTACTGTTTTTTTTTTTGTTTTTTTTTTTTATAATTTTTAATATTTTTTTAATGCATTTGGTTTTATGGTTCTTTACTATTAATCATGCATTGTTTTGCTTTTAAATTTATTTTAATTTTTCTGTTGATGGGTTAATAATGCACATTTGATAAATTTTTTGCAATTAACTATTAATTAAGTTACACTTTAATTAGCTTGTCAATAAAAAAATCCATAAAAATATGTTTAGGTATGATGCTATTTTTACAGTACTTGGTTTCACATTATCTTGCTTTAATAAATAATGCTTGAAAACTTTTGACACATCTAATTATATATTTTCTTAGTTTTTAGTATAATTTTTTTGCTATGCAGTTTCATTTGATTGTTAGCAACAATTATTTGGTGCAAAATTCACTTAATGAAAATTACCTCTGCATGTATAATGCACATATTTACAGAATAGGATAATCATTATGAAATAATGCAATTTTGATTATATTTTCAATTAGGTGATTGTATTTTTTTCTTATTTATATAGATAATTTAAACTTTTTACCTATGTGCTGTTATTAATTGGTTTCTTAATGCTTTTTAGTTAATGGATCAAATATGGGTTCTATTTTTTATTATAAAGTATTACATTATGAAAATTTTTGAATTTAATTTTTAAAAAGCAATTCATGTTTTTTTTTTTTTTTTAGTTTCTGCAATTCTGCAAACCTTTTATGAAGAGCTCACCTCATGAAGAAAATAAAATAGTTAAAACATTTTTAAAGCAATTCCAGAAAGCAGATGTACAGTTTATAGAAAGTACAAACTTTATTGAATTGTTATGTGAAACAGTTCTGAAAGTAAAGACAAATCCTGGAAAAATATTTGTTCATCTTTCAGTTTTAAGTTCCAAACTTAGGGAACATAAGAAGCTAGACTTCTCTCATTGTCTGTCAAGTTCAAATGATAGACCAAAAAGTGATAATCATGTGAAACCGATTTCAGATAGTGAAACTGAAGTAGCATCTCATTCATCAAATAACAGATTTCAGGTAACTGAGAGTGCTAACCATTTCAAACAGATTGCAAAGGAGAGTTCTGAAATAACAGCTCATGTATCAAGTGAGGAATCAAAGGTTTTGAGAAACACGAAGCCTATTGATAAAAATTCTTTCAATGAACTAGAAAGAGCAACTCATGCATCAAGTGATTATTCAGAAAAAATTGACAGTGCTAAACATAATATATACATTTCAAATATTTTGCCAGAAATAACATCAGATTTATCAAATTCGAATGATCCTGAAAACTCCAGAACCAGAAAAGTTGAAAATCGCATTGGTCAAACTACAGGTGATGAACCTGAAATAAATTCTGACTCAGTAAATTTGAATAAAATCAAAATTGCTGAATGTACTAATCACACTGAAAATATTCCTGCTGATGAGCCGGAAATTTCAACTGATTTTGCTGAACCACAAAATGAGGACTCTTCACCTAGTTTAATAACATCTGATCCTAATGAATCTGTTGAGCCTAATGATTCTAGGTCATCGCCTACCATATTTAATCCCACTGTTATTGAATCTTCTATCAAAGGTTCATGCATGAATGATTTTTATGGTACGCCTTCAACTTCAAACTTCAAAGTTAAGAATCACATTGGACAAATTGCAGGTGATGAACCTGAAATAAATTCTGACTCAATAAATTTAAATAAATCCAAAATTGCTGAATGTACTAATCACTCTGAAAATATTCCTGCTGATGAGCCTGAAATCTCAACTGATTTTGCTGAACCAGCAAATGAGGACTCTTCACCTAGTTTAATAACATTTAATCCTAATGAATCTGTTGAGCCTAATGATTCTAGGTCATCACCTACTATATTTAATCCCACTGTTATTGAATCTTCTATCAAAGGTTCATGTATGAATGATTTTTATAGTAGGCCTTCAACTTCAAGATATGCTGATTATGCAGAAATGTTATTATCATCTACACTTCCTGGAAATACATTAGAAGAAATAGAAAGAGAAAGCTATAGACTTCCACTTGATAGTGCAACAAAAGATTCTATTGAAAATCACCAAGACTTTTTGATTTCTAAAAAAATTTCAAACAGTATTCCTCATTCAGAACTGCCCATACCTGTAGTTAATCCTGATTTAAGAAATTCTCTCTTGGACAAAGGAAATGATTCTGATTCAACAGCATCATTTCCAAGTAAAAGTAACAAATATGTTCCAAAAAAAGAGAGTGTGCCAAAAAATAAAAAGTCTGATGAAGAAGAGTTTGAAAAGCGAATAAGAGATCTGGAAAAGTATCTTGGTGTGAGTATTTAGTGTGTTTTTTATGTCTTAATATACCAAAAAAAAAAATCCTGTTTATTTTATTAAAGTTTTAATAATTTTAAAAGTGTCAATTGCATCTCCAAAATAAGAGAAACTAACAAGGATTGTTAAAAATTTGTTTTAAATGTACAAAAAAAAAAAAAAAAAAAAAAAAAAAAACTGCTATAGCAAATTTTAAGTTATTATGTGAGAACATTTTTTTTTCTCGATGAATTGCTTAGAGCTAGAAAGCGATATTTGAAATTCAGAATCGAAACGAAGACGTTTTGTGTTGAACATTGGCGGTTGTGATTCAGAATCGAAATAGACACGTTCTGTGTTTGAAATTGAGTGTTACGATTGAGAATCAGCAACAATCTGCATGCGTTTACGCCTTTCTTCTTTCCCTTTTTAAAGCTATTTTACGTTCATGTTTAATTCGATCAGCTTCTAATTTTAATTTTCATCATTCGTTTGTGTTGATTGAAGGTCTGATTGAAAGTTTTGTTCCGACCTCTGTTTGCTCTTTCGTTCCCTTTCTTTTTTTTCTTTGCAGGGCTTCATCGGGAGAAAGCTTAGGACGCCCCATTTATGCTTTATTTATGGCCTACGCAATTTCGAGGAAAAAGAACAATATCATGTTCTTTTTCTTTCTCGTTTCCGTTTCTCGACTCCTAATAACATAAGCGAAGTAAATGTGGTATCGTTCGATAAAGAACATCGGGTAGAGTGTATTGATGCAAGTCGTAAAGAGATTTTGTGCAAAAACAAAGTCGAAAACCTCGCGCGAAAATTCAAATTTTTACAATTTTGAGAGCTCATGTCTCGCGAACCACTCGGAATCACGACATGAAACTCATATCGTTGAGTGCATTTCGGCGAGTGCTATCCAAAGATACGAACAAATGCAATGTAATCTCGAATTTGTAAATTTCGAGACACGAGTTTCTTTTACGTCACTCTATTCACCGAGACGAGTGTTTAGACGGATTGCACTCGTCTCTACGTTGCGTAGAAGCCGGGATATATCAACTTCCTGTCTCTTCATCGACATCCGAGACCCATATGGCATCGATCCGACATTGATGTGACCAATATTAAGCAAAATCCATACTGCGCATGCGCAATGGATCCAAAATTTTGGGGATCTCAGAGGACACCCCCCCGGAGTACTCCATGGGGGTCTTCTATAATCCGGTAGGATTACTATAGTGAAAACCTCATGTCTCTAGCGTATATAGTTTACGAGATATAAAGAAAACCAACTACGCATGCGCAGTAGATGATTCCATGGGGGGGGGGTCTTCTATTGCCCCATAGGATTATTATGGGGCTTTCGCTATATCTCTAACTCGCATAGTTTACGAGATATAACGAAAACAATCTGCGCATATGTAGTAGATGACTGCATGGGAGTGGGAGGGTCTTTTACAAATCCATAGGATTTCTATAGTGCTTTGCAGGGCTTCATCGGGAGAAGGCGTAGGACGATCTTTTATGCTTTATTCATAGCCTACACGATTTCGAGTTTCAAACTCCCCTAACAAAAGCAACATCATGTTCTCACATGATAAAAGCGATAAGTCGCCAATTTGTTGCCTACGCACTGTGAGGCTTCAACAATTTGTTGCCTATGCATTTTGATACTTCAGAAACCTCAAACCAAAACAACATCATATTCTCGCATGATAAAAAACTTTAAGGTGTATGTACACACTTGAAACTTCGAAACCCGTTCAAAATATCAAATTTTTTTTTATTACTTAATAATGTTCTCTGGTCCTTTAGCTTTCAAATGATACCAAGATGTTGTCAATATTCGAAATATTTCTCGAGTTATTATTTTTCTTGAGGTGCTTTCGTTAAAAACTCTATTTACGGTGTTTTTAAAACTCACTTTATGAAGAATGTTATTTTTCCATTCTGTTGCTTCATTCAAACAATCATAACTCAACAAAAAATTAACTAAGTACAGTTATTTACATATCAAAATAATCTGTATGAAATAGCGGATGTTTTGTGCCTGAATCAAAGTTATATTTATAGAAATAAATTTTTAATAGCTGTTTAAAAGTTAAAATTACAGAAAAAACCTCGCTTTTTCTATTCATCGTTGATGAAAAAATTGTTTGAAAAAAACTATACATTTTTATAACTTGTTTGTGGCAGACAACATGAAGACTAATATTAGGCATAATTTCCAACTAGAATTGTGTGTCTGTACAAATTAGAATTTGAGATATCATGTTTCAAAAAATAGGCTAATTAGCTCATTAAATATTATTTAATTAATTAATAATTAGTGTAATATGGTTTTTTTCTCACTGAAATGAGTTTAAACATATATTAATAACCTACTGTTAAAAAACTGGATTTTTAAAGTTAAAATTAAAAAAAAAATCTTCAAGTGTGTACGTAAAGTTTTTAGATATTTGTTTTGTTTTGTAACTTTTTATTTTGTTACTTACTGTCAGTTCATTTATGATCTAGTAATGAAATGTAAATTATGTATTATATAATCTATATACCATTACCACAAGATAGATCATACATTAGTTTTGTATTTAGAGTGATCTTTTCCATTAATTGTTGATATGTAATTAATTCATATATTCAGAAGATGGAAAACATGGTGGATGTTTCAATAGGTAATCATATTTTATATGACTCTTGATTTAAAAAGCGAATTAAATTACTTTTTTTTATCTTTAAAGTGGAAAAAGATACATCCCCCCCCCTAGAGCAGCTGTATTCTAATGTTTATTTCACTTATACTAATGATCTTCTTTCTTTTGATATTTCTTTTATAGCTCTTTCATTATATATGTTTCTAATTCATTTCATTCCTTTTTTTTAAAAATTTGTAGATTTTAATCATAATCTCAGTATTTGAATTTTTTCTGTGGGCTTTGAAAAGAGTAAACATATTTTTAGATTCTTTATAATATGTTGTAAATAGTTGGAACATTTGATGATGAATGAAACATTGGAACAAATGATATTTAAATGATGTTTTTTTTTTTTAAATTCTAATTTTAGTTTCCAATGTAAACTTTATTTTTTTCTTTTATGAATTAAATGGAAAATGAATAAAATTTTATAAAATTGAAACAAATCTTAGCCAAGATTCCTTGGAGTTTTCTTTCTTCCTTTTTTTTTAAAAAAGAAATTATTTTTTTCCTTCTTTATCCTATTTTGGCTATAAAAAACTTTTTTCTTTCCTTTCTTTCTTTTTTTATAGCATTAAATATAAATAAATTGTAAAATGAGCAGGAGAGGAAAAGATTGTCAGGCAAGTCATAAAAGGATATTATATTTATTTGTAAAAGCAAATAAATGTTTTTAAAATTAAATCTAATTTTTTGAATAAAGATAGTTTTTAGAATTTTTTTTTTTTTTTTTTTTACTTTAGGTGAAAAAAAAAATAGACATAAGTATTTGTTGCCTTTGTTTTCATGACTTCAGAAAGTATAGTTGTATAGATGTTTCATCAAAGGTGGCATGGTTCTATTCATTGTCCATGTGGGAGGCCAAAGAATCAAGTAGAACTGGTTGTTTACATTATAAATTATTTTTGCATTAAGAGATTGAGATTCCTTCATGACCAAACTGAAACTATCTAACCAGATTTTTTAAATATCCCACTCTGGACCAGCACTCATATGTTTAAAAAGCTTTGAAGTAAACCATAAAATTATTTGTGTCTTGCAGTAAATCATAAAATTATTTACTGCAAGACACAATTGTATGTATTCTATCAAAATAAGCACTATTTCAGTACAGGAATTGAAGTCATAAGTATTTTGAAGCTCTTGAGAAAATTTGGTTTATATTAATCTTTTGATTCCTAAAACTCTCAGAGCTCAGTGACATCAAAATACTGGACCATCCAGTTCTTTTTTTCAAAAATAAGAGAAACTCAATTCTTCCACAAGAATTGCATATGGCAGATTGTATTTTTAATGTGTAATTTAATAAAAAGATATGTCTATTATTCAGATTTATTACAAGAAAATAGGTTTGGCTGTGATTTTTAACAAATGTTATGTTCAAATTTCTTTTGAGATTACCTAGAAAATCTTCTTGTCTTCTAAACCCATCTGGGGTAGTTATGCTAATGATCAATGCATACTCCTCATAATATAATTTCAGGTAATGAAGGAAAATGGAAATTTTGTAGATTTATTTAGGTAATTTGGATGCTTGTTTTGTGCTTGAATGAGTGTTTAGTATTTTCAGTATTTAAAGAATCAATCACCAATTGGTTATTATGTTGGGGAAATATACAAATAATTAATTTCAAATGTAAATTTGATTTTTATTCTGTTATTCAAATTTTTCATAGTATTTAATTCTTGATTTAAAAGTTTTTTTTATGTTCATCTGTTATACAAATTATCCATTTATTAATTACAGTCCATCTTAAATAATTATTTTCTCCAATTGTCGAAAAATATTTATTATGATGTTTTATATTTATTAACTGTTTCGTGAATTGAAATGCAGACTTATGAAATATTGCAATATGCTGTCACTTTTAAATAAAAATATAGATATTTTATTTTCAGAGATTGAGTAAAAAAATTAAGAAACTGCAATTAAAAGAGCTGTCTTTGGATGATTTGGACAACGAAGATTCAGTTTATATTCTTCAAGATAAGTATGAAAGAAGATTCAATCAGGTTTTTAATAAACTCTGCAAATTAAGAAAGGCTTCATCCCGCTTAGGAAGAGAAATTGAAAAGCGGTTCGCATATGAAGGTGACTTGCCCTTTTATTTACTTTAGCTTTTGCCTTTTATCCATTTCATTTAGCTTTGTGTCAGTTCAACAATTTGTGAAGTATAAATTCAGTTGATAACAGAGAATATTATGTTAAATTAATATAATTTATTTGAAAAATTTTAAAAAAATTTTCTTCAGTTAGATTAAATTTTATAATAGATTTGAAATTGCCAAATAACTTAAGAAGCAGCTTCTTACTTTGTGGAAAATTAATTTGAATTAGTTCCTTTTTTACTCATTATTCATAAAAAAAATAGATGAAGACTGATGCTCATAATTGATTTTATACATCCCCTCCCCCAAATTTTTATTTCCATTTTTCCATGAGAAAGTGAAAAAAATTATAATTGGTTTCTGTTTTATGAATTATTTATAAGAAAATGATGAAGATTTATGTTCATAAGTGACTTTTATATTTTTCTTTTTTTAAAAATAAAATCAGATATTTTTTATGATTTTTTTTAAAAAAAATTGTATTATTTAATCCCTTTTCTGAAATACAAATGTTATTTGTATTTTCCATAAAAATGGGAAAAAAAGTAATCATTCTGTCTGTTGCTGTCACTTTATTTCATTTTTTTGTGTCTTGTAAAATTAACATTTTCACAATGATTATTAATTTTACATTGAAATTGGAATCAATTTTTAATTATTAGTTTTTCTTTAATTAAAAACTAATTATAAATTACTGTTGATTTAGAAATATGGAATTCTTTTTCAGAAATTCCATATACTTAGACTTTTTTTTGTTGTTATAGAATTTCTTTTTTGTTGTTATTATAGAATTATCTCATTATTTAATACTAGCCGCCTTTGGCGACCAGCCGGTTCGCCAATCTTAATGTTCGTTAAAATTTTAATAATTAAATATTTTATGCAATTTCTACTTTAATAGCTTCTTCATCAAAATATTTTAAAACTTCAAATTTTGATTATCATATAATTCATTCATAATATTATAAAGGCCTTCAGTCATAACGTAATATGTATCTCTCTCATTTTCTGTTAGCACCCGTAGAATTTATGCTTTAAATTAAAGTGGAAAGAATTTATCTTGAATTAATATAATAATATTTTTTACTGAAACAAAGCATTTTTTTATAATCTGATTACTGAAAATAGAGTCACTCAGCGTTTAAACTTTATGGGTACTAAAGAATATCTTTTTAAATTTATGTAATATCTCAAGAGTTGGTCAACAAAATTTTCTTAGATTCATTATGAGCAGATCGATTAATTAACAATATTTAAATTTAAATGCATCAAACACTAAGAAAATAAAACGAATCGTTTAAAATAAACGGTTGAAAACAGGTTTTAAAAAAACTACTTAAAAAACGATGTACTTAAAAGTATAAGCATATACAAAAAATATATAACTAACATAAATACAATTTACTTACAAAAGCATGCAACTAACCCAAAAATAATTTAAATCATCCATTGATAATGTTGTCATGGCAACAATCAGAACAGAATGCGCATGCGTGAATTTTCTTCGCCAGTTACGTAACGCAAATACGTGATTTTTTCTACGCCAGTTGGGGTAACGCTATGCGGATTAGAAATTTTTAATTTCCTTTATTCTGTTTTATTTTAATTCAAAAGTACTTCAGAATGAATCTGAGAGATTGATTCATTAACAATGTTTAATTTTAAATGCATCAAACATTAAGAAAATAAACAGAACCGATTGAAATAATCCGCCGAAAAATTTTAACCCTAGCCTCATTACTGTTGGGAGAAAAGAAAACTGAAGCCTTTCTCGTTTGGCGCTGGGGATAATGGAAGATTTTTTTGGCGGAAAAGTTGGCGGTGGGGAAAATGGAAGATTTTTTTGGCGGGAAAGTTAGTTTTTAATTAATAATTAAAATTCTAATTAAAAATTCGAAAAAAGAAACCCCAGGTGCACATTCCCAACCTCCAAGGTATACATGTACCAAATTTGGTAGCTGTATGTCAAACGGTCTGGCCTGTAGAGCGCCAACACACACACACACACACACACATTGAGCTTTATTATTATTTAATATTTCTGTTGATTTTTTTAAAAAATGGTATAATTTCAAAATTTTGTTGATTTTTTAAAAAATTATATTCTGGTTAACATTTTATATGTTTTTGAGTAATAGTTACATTAGAAATCATTAGTTCTGTTGTGAAAACTTATATATCACTTAGATAATATTCTCCTGCTTCCTCTCCCATCAAAAACTTATAATTAAAAACATGGTTCAATGTTTTTTATTTTTATAATAAATAATTGTTGTGTTTTCAGGAACCAGACATGAAGCCTTAAATAAAGCCATTGAAAAGTTTATTAATAAAAGAAAAGCAACTGAAAAATTTCCTAATTACAAAGAAACTTTGGAGAAAGTCAGAGAAGTAAATGAAAGAGATAATATTTGTTTACCACCTCAAGAAGAAGAACGGTTGGGTATGCCGAGTTTTGTACTTACTGATAAACTTTTATTTATCTCTTTTATATATATATATATATATATATATATATATATATACTAGCCGCCTTTGGCTACCAGCCGGTTCGCCAATCTTAATGCACATTAAAATTTTAATAATTAAATATTTTATAGAACTCCTATTTTAATTGCTTCTTCATTAAAATATTTTTAAACTGCAAATTTTAATAGTCATATAATTTACTCATAATATTATAAAGGCCTTCAGCCATAACGTAATATGTATCTCCCTAATTTTCTATTAGCTCTCGTAGAATTTATGCTTTAAATTAAAGTGGAAATGATTAAACTGCAATAAATATAATAATATTTTTTTTACTGAAACGAAGCATTTTTTAAAAATATGAGTACTGAAAACAGAGTCGCTTTGTATTTAAACCTTATGGGCACTAAAGAATATTTTTCTTAATTTATATAATATCTCAAGAAGTTTTCAACAAAATTTTCTCAGATTCATCATGAACATATTGATTAATTAACAATGTTTAGTTTTAAATGCATGAAACGCTAAAAAAATAAACAGAATCATTTGAAATAATTTGTTGAAAACATATTAAGCCTTCAAAACCAAGTCCGTATCCGTTGTCAACAATCAGAACACAATGCACATGCGTGAATTTTCAACACCAATTATGGTAACGCAAATGCATGAATTTTCTACGCCAGTTGGGGTAACGCTATGCAGATTAGAAATTTTTAATTTCCTTTATTCTGTTTCATTTTAATTCAAAAGTACTTCAGAATGAATCTGAAAGATCGATTAATTAATGTTTAACTTTAAATGCATCAAACTTTAAGAAAATAAACAGAATCCTTTGAAATAATCTGCCAAAAATTTCTTAAGCCTATCCTTTTTAGCGTGGGAAAAACAACAACCCTGAAGCGTTACTGATTTGGCGGTGGGGAAATGAAAAGATTTTTTTGGTGGGAAAGTTAGATTTTAATTAATAATTAAAATTCTAATTAAAAATTAAAAAGGGACCCCAGGTGCACATTCCCGACCTCCAAGGGTATGCATGTGCCAAATTTGGTAGCTGTATTTCAAACAGTCTGGCCTGTAGAGCACCAACACACACACACGCACACACATTGAGCTTTATATAAGTATTTGATGAAAGCAATGTCTTTCATCTTTAATTTGTTAGAGGGCCAATTATTTATAATATTTATTTCTGATTTAAAAAAATGAAATATGAATTTCTTTGCAATCTGCAAAGTAGACTTGAATCTAGGATTTCTAAATTTGGCATGTGTATACTTTAAAAAAGGATAGGGATGTGCATATTAGAACACTTCCTTTTTCTCAAATTTTTATTCAAACATTGAGTAAAAAGTCAAGGTTTTTAAAAAAATTTCTTTCCATCATTAAGAGTATTGGTTCAAAACAGTAGTGATTCACATATTATATTATCACGATGTTTAATTTAATCGTTAAAATTAAATACAAAGTATCAATGGATATTGATGAGGGGGAAGTTTTGCAGTTAATTTTTTTTTTTTTTTAAGTTTTCAAAATTTTTCTTAATGCATTTTAGATATGGAATGTAATTATTAATTTTAATTCCTCTTGGCTTTTAGAGAGATTTTATCATAAATCCTTAGCCAACTAAATCTTTTTCTGGTATCCAAGCCATCTTTAGCCAACCAATTCATTTTCTCAGCTTGAAAAAGAAACTAAATTGTTTCAAAGAAAACATTTTCTCAGTGAATTGTTATTTCAAATAGTTATTGAAAAGAACAGTTCTTTTTTCACATGAATATCTGTAGTCATTGGCAGTGTAGTAGTAAAAAATTCCTGTAGCCTCCTGCATTCATTTGATTTTTAATTTGAAAATTCTTCACTCCCATCTTCCTTCACATTTTTATTCAAAGCTCATTAAAGTTGCTTGAAAATACTCATTAGCTTTGTAAACCTCAATTTTTTATTTTCAATAAGAATATCTGCAGAAGAAATTTTATTAACTATTCTAATTCTTCTTTCCATATTAAAATGGGAAAGTTTTTAGCCTCCACTTTCTGTAATTAATTACATCTGAGGAGTTACTGTAATAAACTAGGAAAGAACAGGTTTGAACAGGTTTCTTCTTTGTTTTATTTCATTTTTAAATGCGCTTTGTATTGCCTAATATAATGTTCTTCATATCATTATAGTGTTGAATAATATTTAACAGTAATTATTTAATGGAATTAATTTTCTACAACTGACTAAATTCATTGAACTCCAGAAAAGAAATAAAATCACATGGTCTTCTAAATATTTTTATGTAGAATAATAGTACCACTATCTGTATTTAATTTGAAAGTAATTTCTTTTTCTTTTAAATGCATAAGTTTGATAAAATTTCTTATAATTATTATTTAGCATAAAGAGAAAAGGCTGAAATTGGTGCCCCCCTCCCTTTTTATATTTTAACAATGGTGAAAAAAGGAAATGACAATTATACCTGTATAGATTTAATGGAAATAATACAGTATTTTAGGTTAATTAAAGTATTGAATTCACAAAATATATTTCTTTAAAACTAATGAACCACGAAGTTTCTTCTAAAATTTACTCTTACTAAAATCTCCATAATTTTTTTAAAACACTTGCAGATATTAATTATTTTAAAAATATGTTCTTGAAATGGATTTCTGTACTTTCCATATATTGCTAAATTCAAAGGGTATTTCTGTTAAAGAGTTATTTAATTTTTAGTTTATAACATATATTTTTTAAATTTCAGTTTATGGCATTAAATAAAATGTTTTCTATTTGGAAAAAGTTATAAAAATTGTACTATGATATAAGAATTTTTTAAAGAATGAGTCTGTTATTTTAATTGAAAATCACATGAAAGATAAAAAACAAAACAGTACAAAAGCATTCTCAGAATGTAAATTAAATAAACAGCTGATTATTTTTATCTAATATAAATTTTAAATTTTATTATAAAAGCAATAATGATATTTTAAAAATGGATGTACCTCAGGATAGTTTAATTATTTGTTATTATCTATCACACTCCACATATTTTTAATGCTGCATTTTGATTGCAAGTAAGAATAAAAAATCCATAAATAATAATAAAAAAATTATGCAAAAAAAAAAAAAAACAGGTAATTTAAAAATTTTCTTAAAGAAGCAATTCATTTACTCAATAAAAAGCATATTGATGTAATTAATGTATTTATTCTTTTAGAGAAATAGCCCAACTTTATAAACATTTGTAAATGTCAGAATCTATTGTTTATGTCTATTTTCTATTTCTTCAACTTATTAATCACAATAATTATTAAAATATAATTAATTAACAATGAATGAATCAAATTTTTTTTTTTTTCATTTTTAGTTATATCAATTCAAAAAATGTGATAATATGTAAGTAACCAAAAAGGAAAGATTAAACCAAAAACTAGAAAATAAGGACAATCGAAAGAAAGTTAAGCTGAAGTTTCTGAATATTGTCACAAACATGATTGGCAGAAGTCATAAAAAACATATTGATGAAGTAAAAAAATGATAAAAATGTATTAGAGACTGATTTTATAGCTTCATGTGATAAATAAAATCAAATTCCAGAATCTTTTATAAACAAATTAATTGAAGTCAAACAAAGAAGCAATTATTAAAAAGTTTTTATTAAAAATATATTATGATTAAAAGAATTTAAAATTATCTTATTTCAAAAAGCCATAACTATTTGGCAAAGACCAATGCTACTATAATTTCAAAAATTTCAATATTATCAATATTAAAAATTTATTCAATATTGAATGTGGATCATAAACATAATTGTTTCGGAACATTTACAAATATTAAAGTTTGTAATTTTTTAAGAAAAATCTAAATCAGTGTCACAAGATTCTATTTTTTCTGAATTGGAATCCAAATCACTGCTCCCAATTTTAATTACAAGTTCATTCAAATTATTCTATAATTCCATCCTTTCCCAATAATGGTGGCTGTGCACTTCCCATTCTTAGGAAGTCACTCCATCCTTGGCTTGACACAATAGATTAGTAAACTATCCAAATTCAAATAACCAAAGACATTTGGTTCCTTGATAAGGTTTTTTACTGTAGCCCAAATGTATTCAGTAGTGTTTAGATTGGAATGGTAAGCAGGAGGAGTCATAAAGCATAATGCCCATTCTTTTTTATTATGTTTAGTAATTCTTTTTTATTATGTTAGTATTCTTTTTTATTATGTTAGTTTAAGTTTGCTGCTATCATTTAGCGAATACATTTCTGCTTTTCACATTTTCATGTCACAGAAAATTTCATTCCTTATTGGCTAATCAATCATCTGTTTCCTTGTGTTGTATTTGGTAGGTGTTGGATTTGAAACTTTCATTTGATATGAAGCATTGTCTATGTTGACAATTTTGATTGTAGATTTGGAATAAGTTTCTCCAACACCTATTTCCCCCCACTTCTGTTTGAAACTTTGTAGATTAATTGAGTATCAAGAATAAATCCCATGAATGATTTAGCATGTATAACAAACTGTTGAGTTTTAGAGTTAATATTTATTTTGGCTCCTGAAATTGTTTAATTTTGCCAGCATGTCATGTTATTATTCATTTTTATAATTCAGTTATATTATTCATTTGCCATGTTAAATTATTGTCAACCCATATTTCGTCAGTAAAGACTATCTGTCATCTGCTTTTGCTATATTGCCTCATTTCTCGCAGGTAGTTATTCTTCCAAAATGTAGTTTCAAGTACTTTTATTTATACATTTTTTCCATTGAAAACTCATCAGTTGTAATATTTTTCAGCAATTTCTTTTTTCAGTGAAAATTTTACTTCTTTCTCAACATAGGAAATAATTTTCTTAAAGTAGGCATGGTGTTCTCAAAACTTTTGTTTTATCCAATATTCGAATTTCATTTAAACTTTCTTTAATTGTGAATTCTGACATTCCAGTTGCTTGAACACTATTGAAATTAGATGAAAGCTAAGGAATTACTGATCTATAATGAAAAACTATGCAAAATTACACACACACACACACATATATATATATATATATATATATATATATATATATATATATATATATATATATATATATATAAGGAAAAACTGCAAAAGTAAAACTAAGGAAAGAGACAAGAAAAAGAATTAATAAGTAATGAATGCACTTAATTTTAATCTGAGAAAAGACTAAAATTTGAAAGAAGTAAGCTAAGTGAATATAAATACATATGCAGCAGCTTCAGCTAATGTGAGAAGATGGATGAATAATAGCTTTCTTACTGCCTCAAATTGATCGCAGGGGGAGGGGGGGCAAACTTCTATTGAATTCCTCCTGTTCAAAATGGATCTTCACCAAAACCTATTTCTGTAGTGATTGAAATGAATAAAAGCATTTGGTCTCCTGACAGATAGAGTAATGTTAATCTGTTAATGTATATTCAATAAAAAAAAAGTGTAAAGATTCAACATATTTCTACTATAAAATAAAGTTGTGTGTGTGTATACACACATGAGTTATTTGCTTCTTAATTAAAAGAAAACAAAGTGTATAGTTATCAGTTCTGTGTAAAAATGTGCTCTGGTCCTAACAATTATCAATAAAATGTTAATTTGTACAAAAGTTTTCTTAATTTTTCTTGAATACAATTTTGACTTAAGAAATGTTGTAGAAAAAGTAGGTATCAAATCATAAATTTTCATTAGTTGTTTCTTCATGTATTGTAATTTTTGCATTTATATATTATTACCTGCTTTTTGTAATCAATTTGTATACTGGTAATAATCTTTTGTTTAATTTCAGTTGAATCTTTTATTTCTTTCTAATTTGGTATTCGATTCTCTTGCTAATTTTAAAATTCTTATCGTGATAGATATTTTTACCTATTTTTTTAGTAGTCTTATTTATGCTTATCCTATTTATTGATTACATAGACATCTATAATTAAGATAGAATAACCTTTAAATTGTCTAACACCTTTTACTTCTAGCAGCATTTTAGCCAAATTAACTGAATGTGCTAAGTCAAACTTTGCTGTTAATTAAGCCAACAAAAGATATTAAAGAATGAAAACTATTTGAGCTTACTGGATATACTTCCAAATATTTTTACTATCTTGGAAGTTCTTGCTTCACAAATTTCACAGAAAAATTAATGAAATAAAAATTATTTAGATGTATTTTTAGCTTTCATTAGAAATGAAGCATGCAATTAAATATTTATATAGACAATGAAAATAATTTGGATTTTATTGCAACAATGAAAAATATTGTAAAGAGTTTTTGAAAATAACCTAAAAATGTATTAGAGGGAAAAAATTGTACGTAACAAACTGTTAACTATAAAAAAATTATTTTTTGAGTTTTAAGGTGATACAAAAATTATTTTTTGGAATAAAAATATCTAGAAATTATGGAAGATAAACATCAAAATTTTGCTTTAAATCAAGCTTTGAATTGATGCATTAAAATTTTAAACTGTTTTTCCTGAGATGAAGATTCTTATCCTCCTAAGAATCCTATGTGCCAAATTGTGTAGCTTTAATGGCCTGCCCTATTGAATACCAACACACATACATACATAGATAAGATATACATGCATTACTAGAAATTTTATTGCTGTAATTGTTTTTTTTATTTTTAGCTGAGCAAATTTTCAAAGATATTGGAAAAGAACTTCAAAGAAGGCGTATTCTTGATATGGAACAAGATCTTATCAGTTACTGCCCTGAAGATGCTGAACTTGATTATGATCCTGCTGATCATGATGAGAGTTTGAAAAGCAAGTTAATAAGTAGTGTTGCGGAAGGTGAAAAAAAGATGGACGAAGTAATTTATAAACATATTTCAAATTTCATTTTTCACTTTAATTTTATATTTAACTTAATTTTGAATTATTGATATTTTCTATTAGTTGAAAAAATTTACTTTTGTGTATCATACAAAAAATATTTATACATAATTACTTTTTAGTTAATGCTAGTTGCCTTTTGTGACCGACGGGTTCAATGAGTGTACATTAGTGTTAATGATAATTCCAGCTAAATTGTTTAAATATATTTTAGTCCATGATTTTGGCAAATTGTCAGGCATTGAAGCCTGACAACTATAATTGCCTTGCATTTTTTTTCTTCACTCTGTACATGAACCTTTCTAAAGGATACCAATCCAGAATCAAAGCATTATTAAAAACGTAAATGTTTTGTTCATCTCTTCTAGGTTTTATATTATAACTCCACTTTTTAAATTCATCTTGTAAACTACACAGATATTAAACAGAATATTAAACTTTAAAAAAATGAAAGAAAATCATGAGATTAAACATATGATGAAGCAATTCAAGCCGGTTGAATTTTGGAGCAACTATATAATCTATTGTTAAAAATTAGCGAAAATAAATAAAATTGTAAAATTTTGGAGAAATTTGCACAATTATTAAATTGGTATCATTGCTAAGGTAACTTTTCAGATTTTTAAACATAAATGTTAATTTTTGTGCTGTAATATTTTTGACATGAAAAAGTGGGTTTTATAAATTAAAAGATTTAACACCTCTATGTTTTTTCTTTTCTTTTTTAATAAAAATTTAAAAAAGTGCAATTTGCTGTTTTTTAAATCAGATTTTCAATGTCAAACTTTAATATGAAACATTTTGTATTTAGATTATGCAGAAATATGCTGAGATGCAGAAAGAGGAAGAAGTTGTTCATGATGGTGTTATGGAGGTGGAAGAAACATCTGAAGAAGAACGAGAAGATTCAGATATTCCAGAAACAGAACCTGCGACTCCAAGTACAGATGGTTAGTCATCATTTGTAATCTATTGATTAGAAGTAGAATTTTTAAGTGTGTTGTTTTATCGTTCTGTGTGTTTTGTCTGTTCTTGGTGTCAAATCAAGCACGTAATTAATACATACTTTTGTAATTTAAGAAAATTTAAAAATTATTTTATAAAAATGAGAGATGTTCATTTCTTGTTTGGAAGAAATAAAATAAAATTAAAAAAACATCCTTTTTATGCTGCTTAGTTATGAATACAGAGCGAATATATATATAATATAATACTGTGCTTTTATCATGCTATCCTTAAAGAATGTAAAGGTTCTCATTTGAGGAAAATGTTCTGTAAAATTAATGAACTAGGTATTTACATACTAATTGGTCAGTGAATAAAAGAAAATTTATACTAGATGACCACATTAATTGTAGCCCAATAATTAATTTCTAAATCTTTGGAGATATGTATGTATACTTCCAGTTTATCCACATATTTACTCTAGATTGTTTGGATTTCTTTATTTTGGATATACTTTCACTTGGGAAGTCACTCTAAATTAAATTAAGAGTTATATGTTATGCTGTTTGAGATAATAAAAATGCGCAATTGAAAAAAAGGGAATTCTACATTTTTGAATAATACTTTTATTGACACACAATGTAAAATATAATTTAAAAAAAAAATCATTTAGATTGTTTTTTAATAATATAGGTTATAATTGTTTTTAGATAATTCGTTTGGATATAACTTCATTTCCATGATGCCATAAACTGTTTGACATTTAAGGCGTGCCATTTAAAAAAAATTTTTATTGTAATTTTACATTAACATTAACTTTTCTAATGGAGACAGTCCCTTAATTTCATAACACTATTAAAAACATAAATATCTGGTTCACCTTTCGTCTAAGTTTGGCATCACTGTAATTTCATTTTTTTAAAAATCTCTTTTATACTACATAGATAGTAAACAGAATCCTTTTCCCTTTGCTTTCACCGATGGATATTTGATGAGACAATGAATTTCGTATGAACTAAGTAATAGAGAAATTGATATAGTAGTTAATGACTGGAAGCTGGTTAATTGGTTTTGTCAAAATTACTTTTTGATTAGTTTTGCTAAAAATTATATTTAAATTTAAATTATTTGTGTAAGTATTGAAACCAACTTGCATGAAGATGACTTGCCATGCCTGATGTATATATTAAATTAAAATCAACAAAAAAGAATTACCAAATTTTAGAAAGGAAAGGTCAGTCCTGAATCATATCTTTTCTAAGAGCTCTTCAAGAACTTAATTTAGTCCAGCTTTGAACATGGTAATGTTATTTCTTTCTGGAACTTCTGTTACTTGTTCTGTTCTTCTTTGATAAATGTTGTCAGTATGTCTTTATGCCATTAACAATTGATTGTGCTGATTTTAAAAACTGTTAAAATTATACTTACAAAAAAGATCTAATAATATTTATAGATGTGAAATTAAACCATATCATAACTTTTGCAAAATGTGCATTTGTTTCAATGCTGCTATTTTGTGCATTCATTAGATCATTCAGGTGAAAGTTGGCTTCATTTGCTCATAAAATATTTCATAACTAAATAGCATCAACTAAAATTCATGCTACTAATTGTTATGAAAATGTTTTCTAAATTCTGTATTTATGCCACACAGCTGTTAAGGACTCTAAATTTTGTAGAGATAGACAGGAAGTAAGAATTCATTTTATCACTTTCTATATAATAGAATACCATTTGGTAGCTTGCTATATCTATAATATAAGAAGCAACTCATACATTCCCAGCACTGTGGTAAGTGTTGCTAGCTGTTTAAATGATTGTAGACCATGCTTAATGATTGTTTTCAATTTTCAAAATTTTCTATTATGCACACAGGGTGTATATTATTATTAATCCTTTGTGTATGCTCTTCCTGTAAAATATTCTCATTCTATTGTCAGAGGTGGCGGCAAGGGCAATTTTTCTAATTTGCCTTTAAAATAACTCATAATACTTAATCTTACATTTAATTAAAGAAAATTAAGTATTATTTAGCTCCTTTTTTATTCAGATGCTGATCTTTTCTTTCATTGTTAAAAATTTACAAAGATATTTATGAAGAAATGTTCTCAGTTTCTTTTACTGACCATTAAAGGCTTGTCAATATGCAAGATTTTTTTTTAATGAGATTCTTGAGATTTAATTTCTTTGAAGTCTAATTTTAGAAAAAATATGGTTATATTTCATTCTAGATTGTGGTATATAGATAGAAATACATATTGCACCAGAATGATGCATGATGCTAAATTAACATAAGCATGGTCAAATCATTTTATATCAGAAGTTATATAAAATGAATGTTGAAATAAATTCAAAATATTTTATAAAATAAACTTTTTAGAAATCCAGGAAAACAAATTAAAAAAATATTTGATGTTTTTGACAAAAATTGATTCTTTAGCAGTCCTTTACCTAATATAATTTTTAAATAAGGATTGAAATAACAAGGCAGGACTTCAAATGTATTACAAATCTGTACGATCTATATCATATAAGTGTGAGTGCTCAACAAAAATTTACTGTAGTTCGGAAACGAACAATATAGAATGCGGAAAGGATACAATGATGTTGTTTCTTAAGAAGGTTGGAAAAATATTTTGTAGATATATTTACAAACTTAATATTAACAAACTTAGTACAAACTTAATTTAAAGCAAATATATATATAAAAAAAAATCTCATTAAAAATGAACTACTGAAACATTGGATTTATTTTTTCATTGTATATTTAGGCTTTTCAAAACCAATGCATTTTATTAAGAAACATTGAGATCTTGAATAGGATCTTCCCTATCTTCATTTTAGGCATGCATTCTTACGGTTAAGTTCTTTTTCCCTTGAAACTATTGCAAGCTAATGTTTCTCCCCCCCCCAAAAAAAAAATGAATTTTCTCCCCTCAGTTACATGTATTGGTATTTCTTAACACCTTCATATGCAATGACAAGCCTGACTCGAGCATCGAATTACTACATTTTTAATTTTAAATCTTCATTTAAGTGAAAGTGTTAAATAATTTAAAATGGAAAAATTACTTGAAAATGCATTATTACTTCAAACGCCCTTGTATTATTCTAGGGATTAGAATATTAATAATTGTCCTAAATAAGATCTGCCATCTAATTAGGAAGTTGAGTAATTTTGTATGTCAAGGTGTTAATATGCTATATATGGATATTCTATGAATAAATATTTTAATTATCTTTTTATCAAGACATCTTTATTCAAAGTGTATTAAAAATTTAAAAGCATCTGTAATTATATAGTTTTTGCCACAAAGAGTAATTGAAAGAAAGAATTAAAATGAAAAAAAAAAAATTCTCCGATTACATTTATAATACTGAAGGCAGAATCTGAAGAATTTAGGTGATAATTTATTTAACAAATTTATTGCATACTTGAATAAACTCTTTTAGTGTAACTAAAAAGCTACTGCACCACATGTTTTTTTTTTTTGACATCAGTTGCAGTTGGTAATTATTCTTTAGTGAAGTAATTACAGCATGGTAAATTGGGGGGGGGGGGACCCAAACATTTTATTATTAAATTAACTTAATTTATATTTAATAACTCCTGGATTTTATGAATTTGCATAATTTGACTACAGAAAAGTAAAACTTCTTACCATGCATATGCACAAGAATGTCAAAAGAAAAAAAATTGCTTTATTAAATTTAGTTTAACCATTAATCAGATATTAGATTAGACAGTTCTCATAGTGAAATAAATAAAATAATCAAATCATTATCTGGGAAGTAACAATTAAATGATTGAGTTGACAATTAATTTAAGAACTAGAATTTTAATGAAGAGTTAGGAAAAACAACTATATCACCCTATTTATGTATAGTATAAAAACCTTAATTTCTCTAATAATTCCACTGGCAAGTATTCGATGAAAATAATTTTTTTTTCTCCATAACCTACGATAACATTTTAGCTGAAAGATAAAAATTAGTCGGTAAAAATGTGGAGTCTTATTCACTTGCCAGTTTATTGATTATTCTATTAAATATGGTATGAATTTTAAGCTGAATGAACAACATTTAAATCAGATAACTGAAAACTTGTGTACAACACCGTCAACATCTATCACACTGAATTCTTTGTCGACCAATCAAACATTTTTGACAAAATGAGATATGATTCACATGTAGCCTTGTTGGTTATATTGCCAAAAGTAATGCAAATCATATGCTGAATGAACAACATTTGAATCAGATGTCTGAAAATCTGCGTACTTAATGGATTCGATATCCATTGTAATTACTTCTTAGTCAGTTTATGAAAAATTGCTTGCAAAATACGGCATCTTATTGACCTGGCACTCTATTGATTATTTTGCCGAACTGCTTTAACTGTTACTTGGATATTTCAGCTTACAATATATTAACTTTAAGGTCATTTTTAAATAATCATGTTCGATAATGTGCAGCTCTCTACAACCAAATTGAAGTGGTGAAGACTTTTGCCGACAAAACTCCCTATCTCTCTCTGAAAGAGGGGCAGGCAGCAAGCCCCCTGATATCGCCGCCTCTGTCTATTGTGAAGTTCTCTTTATATTGATAGAAAAGTTTGATTAGATCAACTTCTAAGATCAGCATAAACCACCATTGAATAGGAAAATGTTTCTTGAGCAGCACTTATTCTTTTCTTTTATTAGAATCATTAGTTGCATAGCTTGCAAAAAGAAAAAGTATTTCCATTTCTACTAATCACATTTTTCTGAAATTACAATGTCACCTTTTGGCTGTTTTTTGGATTAATCAATAAATGATCTTAAGTTTCTGACAATCTCATGTTGTTGTTATTTAGTCTCATGTTATTGAGTCATATGAGTCATGGACTGTTTGATTTTAGCAATTTTGTGTTTAATTATGTTTTATTTCTAATAATAAAATTAAAGATATTTATCATCTTGCTTTTTCAAAGCTCATTAAATGTAAATTTATGAATGAATAAGAAACATTTTTCTCACGGGGAAAATTCTTCTTTTGAAATTTCATTAAAAGTGTTTCTCACTGTGAGCATTACTTGACTGAAAAGTTTTTGAAACTGATCAGCAAATTAGACCTGCTCTGTGAAAGAATTTTAAAATTCATAACTTCAGATTTCTTTTAATTTTAAATTATAATTAATGATGTAGTAAAATTATATAGTATGGGAAATGAATTGTATAGAAAATTAATCCCTTTAAAAATAGCTCGGACTAAATGCTAAATTTAAATGATATTATACAACCTTATAAATGATATAATGCTATTATTTTACTTTTGAGACTAAATTAGAAAAATATTAGCAAAATTTGTGTCGCTTTGTGAAAATTTTGAAGTGTTCTTATCTTGAAAAATATGGTAGAAAAAAATGGTCTCAAATATTTTTCTTTATGACAAATTTACCTGCCATAAAATATTTGTAATGTTTAAAGCAGCATACAACTGGTTTTGAGAATTCTATTTGTTATTTCCTTGGTCCAGTTTAGTATTAAAATGTTAATGTAACAAATCATATTAGTTATATATAACTTATGCCTAAGAAATACTCTCTCTACAACATTTTAACGAACATTTTCCTCTAAATAATATGAGTGGATGCATTTCAATTCATTTTGATATTGTGAACAAGTATAGATTTGTGCTTGTTTATAACATTTGGAAATCTCGATGTTAAACCTTTATTTTATGGGGCAATACAGTTTGCTTTGCCAGTAGATTTTTTTTTTAAACCTTTGCTTTTGGGCTGTTACATTTGCTGCAACAGTAAAGCATTAAGATTTCACAGTTTTTTAGAGCTCATCTTTTAAATCTTGAATCATTTTGTAGACAATATTTCTTTTTTGTCTTATTATATCAGGGCTTATTTGATGAATAAATTTATTGCTGATGAGGAATGACAAGAATAGGCAATTCAAAGGGTGGTCTAAATTAACTTCACAACTTGCCTAATAATGATTAGAAAGGATGGGGTACAATTTCTCTGTTAAAGCAATGTTTTAATGTATTAATGTCATAATATTCTATTTATAAGGACAATTATTTTCACTTTTTTAAAATTAAATTGAATGCAATTATTGTTTCTTTTTTTTTTATTTATGATGTCAATTACATTCTGGAATGTTTTGTTTTTGTAATTCAGAAGTGCATAAATTATAGATTGCCTTTGTCAACTCTTTATTCTTACTGTTACGAAGTTAAAAGAATACAAATTATGAAGCTATATCTATTATGAAATTAAATTAATATACATTATTTACAATAAAATAATTCTTGTGATTGTAAATTGCCTTTCGTTCAAAGTTTGCCACACGAGTGATACTATGTTTGAATCTATTAAGAAGGCACTCAACAGCATCTTCTGAATTAGCAGAAATCTGTAACATGCCTAAACAATCATCAAATAACATATACCACCTGTTAGCCAGATTTTGAAAAAAGTATCATTAGTTAAAAAAAATTTCTTTCCCTTCAGTTTATTTTTGAGATAATGTAAAAAAGTTGAAAGTATGTGCTGTTTTCTTTACATTTTATATGTTAATGTGATATATGTATACATAATTTTTTTGTGTGAATATTTTTAAAAAAGAATTCAGAAATTAACTTCACAATTGCCTTAATATTGATATTTTTTTCATAATATAAAAAAATATTAAATTTTATGCTTTAAATTAATTAATTAAAGACAATATCTGGACCTATAATGAGCCATAATGTGGAAGTACACTACATGATTATATTAAACAGATAACTTTTCAATTGAATCTTTTTTTTCCCCCTCTTTGTATAGAGCGTATGGATGAAATTGAAACTGAGAGGGATCCACCAAAACAAGACTCACCTATACTAGTTACTTATGATAAGGACTTTCACGATGATCCTGATATTATTGATCTCGGTTCTTCTTCTGATGCTTCTACTGAACCAGGAGCTAGTGTGTCAGAGAGCAGGAAATCTGCAGAGAGACCTAATTTGAATGAACCACCTGCATCTATTAGAGATACAGTAGAAGTTTTTGAAGATCAGAATAATTCTCTAGGACCAGACAGTTCTCCTGAGTTACCAACCCTGGATGACATTTTTAAATAAACTATCAACTGTTGATATAGAATCCTTTTAAATGAATTTTTTTAATGAATTGTGTGAATGATTGAATGACTGAGATGTTTTGCATATGAATTAGACTCCTTTCAATGCACTTTTTCACCATAAACGTTTTTATATTTCACCTTTTTTATCATGCAAACTCATTATAAAAAGAAAGTTATTTTCTGTAATTTACAGGATACATAAGGAAATTAAGACATATATCATGAATAATCAATTTATTATCCTTTTCTTGTGCCTTATAATCAAGATGACTGATAACTCTGTTTTTGCTAGTTTTGCGTTATGGTTTAAAAGGATATGTAAATTAAAATGCATGCATTATGATAGGACTAAGTCTTTCATTACATTATTATCATTTTTTTTCATGTGATATATATTTATTTTACAGTATGTAAATTTCCATGATCTGTTTGTTATTTGAGAATTTTATGTCAGTAACAAAATGCCACTTATATTTTGTACTTACACAGTGCTATTATGATGACAGTCATATATATTTTATTTATTATTGTATGATCCACCTAAGAGCTAGTCCTAAAAAAATCTTCGATAGAGACAGTTTTATGTAATATTTGGCAGAACAAATTTAATCCTCTTTATAATTGTCCCCAAGTCTTTCAGTTAAAGAATTGATGAGTTGCTAAATTTTCATTTTTTATCAGTTTCAACTAATATATTTCAAACAGAAATAAATCATTAAAATTCATCAAAGTGATTAATATGCTGTGGCTTTAAACTATTTCCAAGAATAACATATTTATTTTAAATGTAATTAAAGCACCTAAGATTTTCTATCTAGATGCTAATAATTGTTGTAGATAAGTATTATTTTTACTTCAGAAATTTTGATTGAATATTTTGATTTTTGAACGAAGAGTTTCTTTTATTTGTGTTTTATTTATTTTTAAATATATATATATATAAAATATAGTTTTGTTGTTTCTCAAAAAATTTCTAATTTTGCATACAATATTATGGCTTCATTTTATATTAAATAACTAAGGGGGGGACCCCAAAGCAAGAACTTTCAAAATATGTTAATAATTTTGAAGAAAAAATTGTAAAATGGTTAGAAATTTGACATTTTAAACAAGTTCCTACTCCCATGCTTCTCAAAGTATTCTTCTTTGTTTACCTCTCCAAATGGATATATAATTATTATGTTTCATTTATTAAAAATATATATAATAATCAAAAAATTCTACCAGAATGTCTTGCAATAAATATTTTTATCATATACACGACAATTTGTAATACAAACAAAATACAGAAAACCATAGATATTCTGGATTGTTATCTAAATCAAGGAAAGAAATTCTTTTGTTGCATTTAGGTATTTGATGACAACTTTTAAATAAGTTGCATTTTTTTTAAATAGTTGTAAATCAGAATTTTTCTCTGCATAGCTAATTTGCAGTTTGAAATTTGAAATTTCTCTTTTTCCTTGAATGCTAAAGTTTAGATATAAGAATTTATCTTTAATAAAGCCTTAATATCTGTGATTGCCATTTAAAATGTATGTATTGGAAAACAATTATGTTATGTGTGAATGCAATCTGATTTATCAGTCAAAAGATTATGATAATTTTAATTATTTTAAAATTTCCATAGTTGGCCTTTGTTATCGCAACCTGATACTAGAATCTTGAGGAATTGGTTTATATCAATTCAATCATTTATTTTATGGATATTGAATCTGTAATTGCAGAAATAACCTATATGAAAAATGGGAAATTACCTTTTAAATTTATTACTGAAATAAAATTTGTATTTTTATAAATTTAATAGTTTCTATCTATTATTCTCTGTCCTTGTAAATCTCATATTACATTCTTTTTTCTTAATGTATTAAATAAAAATGAATTAATTTTACTTTGATACAAATAATTTTATTTCATTGAAATACTTTGTTTCTCAAAACTCTTCAGCTACAGAATTTTGGTTTACTAAATTCAATAGATATAAAAATGTTGCAAATATAATTTGCAGATTCTTATGAGTTATTCTCATATCTTTTTTATTTTGGTAAAATTTGCAAAAGAAAAGAAAGAAAGTACAACATTTTATAGATCTTAGTAGCATATTCAAACAAAGCATATAGTTACATTTTTTTTAAGCTAAAGTATTGTATGTAATTGTGGGGATTGTAAATTTTAGCATAAGTTGATCTGTCAATATATGAATATCTTTGGGGACATTATTTAGTTGGAAACAAGGACTAGAACTTTGAGAGGAGAATTTTAATAGCCATCTTATTTTGATTTGTTGCTCATGTGACTGGAGAATGCTTACTTGCTGGAAAGCTTGGTAGTTCTGTGTTCAGCCATATTATATTTGCATAAATCTCATTCATTTTGATACATTATGTACATGCTATTTTTTAATAATCAGCAAAGATATATATAAATTCTGTTAGATATAATTTGTTAATATAAGTTTGAATATGATATATATATTGACATCACTTGTTCCCAACGTCATTTGTACATGTTTGTTAATAAAAATATTTTATTAAAATAATACCATGCTAATTTTTCTAATTAATATTATTTTCAAGAATCATTTTTGGATATTTTGCAATTAAGACATATTTTAAGCCTCGGATATTTAGCTCTCCATGATGATTGCATTGAAAAATTTCAATAAAATCTTTTATACATGGTTTACTCTAGATGATCCTCTTATTTAAATATTTTAAATTTTTCATAAAAAAAGTAATTTTTCTATTTTAAAGCTATATATATGTAATATAGTTTTGAATTTAAATATAATTCCAATGTAATGAAGAAATTAAATCCTTAATAATGATTAATAATAATTCTATTAATTGAAAAGGGTTTTTTTTTGCCTCCCCCCCCATCAAAAAAAAGACCAAGTCAATAAACCTACGAACTACTCTTTTTTTTTTCTTTCTTTTGCTTACATTTAATACTGCTCCATTAGCAGATTTGGATACATTACAAGAAACATGAATGATTTATGTTTCTTTCAATATTCCAAACCATCCTAATTCTTGCAATCTAGCTTTGAAACTGATAGCTATATTGGTGCTCAAGTTTCATCCCAGTCCATTCCATGAGGTCAAATTTCTTAGAAAAAGAAACTATAAATCCAAAAAGTAATTATTGTGAAATTCAATTAAAAATGAATATTTTCTGAAGCAAACTAATAAAAGATGCATTGTATTTAGAGAGAACTAATGTTGCTATAACCAAATAGAAATAAATATTAAGTTTAATGCAAAAAAGGAACCAAGAGGTTTTGCATTAAACTTAATATTTATTTCTAATTTGGTTTCTTAGAAAAAGTAATTTTCTTATGAGGAGAGCTCTAGCCAAGATTCTCAGGGGATCAGAGAAATGGAAGACTATTCATAGCTATAATCTTTTCTTCCCAGATTCCATCTGTGAATTTTGTAATATACCCTGATTATCAAACTGCATTGTATCTTCTTCATTTTTCCAGCTTACTCGAAAACTAGATGTTGATCGTCTATCAGTCTACACTTTTAGAAACATGTAAACACGATAACAAAAAAGCAAAGACTTAAATAAATGAAATTCGGCATGTTATTGTGTGGCTACAAATAAAGCTCTGTGTCAAATTTTTGTTTCAATCGGTAGTCAAAAATTTGTGAAAAACACAATTTTGATTTTTGAATACTATTAACGCATGCCCGGGAGTATTTACAAAAAAAATTCGCCAAAAATTACTTGACAAATTTAGTAAAAAAGACTAAATTCATGCCAAAAATTACTATTTCATAATTATGGTGCGCCAATAAAAAGCAAAGTATTCTCTGGGATTACACCATTGTCAGAGAATAAGCGAGAAAATTTTGGGGAGGCCACTTCCACTGATTTTTTTTCATCATGCATACAGTATCATGCAATTTACCAGTGGTATCTGCCTATAAACATCATAAAATCAGCTTAATAGAATGTTTAGTATAGCACATATTAGCATAGATGCTAAATTTGTAGCTTTAAATTTAATGGATTGCAATGTAAATTACTTTTCTAACATATTTCTCCATCATCTTGTATCTATGGATGACATTGGCCAATAAACATTATCATGTTAAAATCACATTTATTGAATTTTTTTAGCAAAACGCATATTATATAAATACATGCATTACATATTGTTGGTTCTTCTCAATGACATTAATTATGGGCTATTTTGACATCACGTGATCTAGATCAAGGACTTAAATTGCTTGTTGATCTCAAATATTAAGGTGTTAAAAACTATCATAAGGGCTTATTCTTTCAGACATTTTCTTTTTTAAACAAAATAAGTCGAAGAAACTTTTTAAAATTTAACCAAATAATTGTTTTTAAGTGATATTTTAAAAATATTTTTGATTGTTTTATTTTCACATTTATTTTTCTACTTTGGATCATAGCAATATTTTATGGTGAACATAGGATAAGAAGTTAGAAAAATATTTAAGAAACCTCGATTTAGATGAGGGGAGAGGTGGGAGGAAGCAGAATAAAATCTTATAACTTTAAACGAGAAATTCTTGAATTTATATAAATTTATTCATTTTGTGTGTCTCGGAAACGGGTGTCTTTCCTGATAAAACACGATTTTACACATACACACTCGCGCAATTTTTTAATAACTATTAGAATAAATATATTCAACAAGTATGTGTATATTCAACAAGTGTTTCGAAGTGTGGGCAGTGCACTATAGCATGGTCAGAACTACATGAATGAAACGTATGTTGCGAGTCCCCGGTTCGAGTCGCACTTTTCGCCTTGTTTTTTTACTTATGTATTTATGTTTAATATTGTTGCTTTTTAAATTTATTTATACAGATGTCTTTCCAGAAGAAAAAAAAAGAATTTACATAAAAAAAACTCCTTATTTTTTATTACTAAATATTAACGTGGTTATACATAAAAGGTTTTGCTTTTTAAGTTTATCTATATAGGTGACTTCTCTGAAAAAACACGATTTTACACACATTTTTTTTTTTTTTGATTAACTATTAGAGCCATTTTCTATCTGCTCTCATACTGACAATGCCATACAGCGCCACCTCGTAAATTTTTGTAGTACTTGCATTGTTGCCATAAACTACTGGTGTATCAAAATTTTGTGTGATGACGCTGATGGATATGAGATGATGTAAGAAGGAAAACTATTCATATGTGATCAGTATGTGATTCGTGTCTAAATAATTCTTGTCTAATTCGTGTTCTTAAAAAAAAAAAAAAAAAACCTGCGGACCGAAGTTTGGTCTATCAGAAATTTAATGTTAAACGTGGATAATAATACCTTGTCTGCGTCTAACAACTATTTAAAAAAAATGTTTGTTTTTATATTACAAAATTACAATATCGTACAATTGTATCATCACAAAGCTTGACTAAAGAAATTTGTTGCTTTAATTGAAATGCATTGAAACCTCTTCCCTTGAAGAGGATTTCGGTTTAAATGTAATCCCGTTAAATTCTTAGTATCATGTTATTAGAGAGGCGAAAAGCAAGGCTCCATGCAGGTCAATAGTAACAATAATTGCCCGCGGCAGGCATAAGCGTCAATCCCACCGAGATAAAAAATTCCCGTGTCCTGTTTTCATCACGAGCGCCAAATTTCATCGAGGGTTACCATAATTTACTCGTTATCGCTATTCAAGAATATTCATTTTTAATGCACACAGGAAGAGAAAAAAAATGTGAGAAGTGTTCGATATTTTAATTTAAAAAAAAGCGTAGATATAAATCATGTAATATAATTTAAGGAATTCATTTCAATCTAATGCATTCTCTTTCAACAATTGTTCTTACAATATATTCGAGTTTATTTTGAAATATGTGCTAATTTTTTTTTAATATCATCTCTTATTATTTTCCTAAAATTGATAAATTTTAAGTTTTAACAATAAATAATTAAAAAATAATAAAGATAGATCATATTAAAGGATCTGATGACGAGTTATTTTTCATTAATTGACTTATTTTAATGTTTGGTACATTATATTTGGAATACATTATAATTACATTAATTAATGTTTGATAGATTAATTAATTATAATTGGTTATTTTTCTGCATCGTTTTCTTTTTTGCAATAATAAACTAATAAAATATGAAACTGCATTCTAATCAAGCTATTTTCTTGGACCAGAATAAAGGAAATTAAAAAATTAAATTATTATAACAATAGAATTTTCAAAGAATGTTTCCTTTTGCCATGATCAATTATTAACATCATTTATGATTTACTTAATTTTACTTATTTATTTATTATTTGCTTTGTTTTGCATACGTGATAAAAGTTATAAATAAGGATTTGTTTGGAAATAAAAATGAACCTTGGATTTATGATTAATATTTTAATGTTGATGCATTTGTATTTTTTTTTTAATTTATCCCAATAAAAAATGCTCACCTATGAGGTCTTTCTAAAAACTGTTAGGATTATTTCTTTTTTAATTAATAGCGTTTAATATGAAAGCATCTTATAGCTTTTTAAAAAAAATTAGATTTTTGAAAAGTTGAAAAAAGGCTGTATACTTTTCTCTGATGCTCCATAGTGAGCCAATAATGCCTGATTTCAAATTTCTGTGTAATGCTATAAGAATTCTGTTTTAATTTAGTTAGAAATAAATTCATTAAATTTTCATTTGAGCGAGTTCTAAATATTGTAGTCAGTTCTGTAGATAAATAGCAAGTGAAACTATCTTTTTAGCTAACAGAATAATTATACTGATTTATTCAAAATTTGCTGAAGTTAGAAAGACTGAAGGTCAAGATTCCTATGTAAACAATTTTGTAAACTGTGTATTAAAGAGAGATTAGTAACTAAAGGCTTTAATATTATTGCAATGATATTTTAAAAGTAATATTTTCTCAGAAGACATTAATATTTTCATTTATCAAATTCTTATTATAAATCATGTTGGAAATTTAAGCATTACTTTAGGAACATATATTTATTTATTTTTATTATTTATTTATTTATTTTGCTTATTTATATACTAAATTACTAGTTAAGTCATAAATTTCAAAGAGATTGCGAATTGCTTTTGAATTATTCTTGAAGATTATTGCATTCATACTTCTAAAATTTCAGTTTTCGCTTTCTATGAAAATTTATTATATAATGTTGAAAAATAACATTTCATACATCAAAATAAAAATACTTGTTTCACCTCCATTTGGCGATGATGGAAGAAACTGAATGGAAACTCATCGGGTTCATCCCGGCAACCCTTTGGAAAAGTCGTCTGCTCGAGAGGAAGTATGGAATTGACCGGCTAAGAGCGCGCGGAGATTTCCGTTTTCGAACACCTCTGGAATATATTCGCTTGAGTAAGCATACGAATGCGGGAATATTCAAACCAACGATTTGTTTATTTTTTACCGAAACACTTTCATTTGATCAGCAGACGATTTTTTTACAGTATAATTTAGCTTTCATTGAAAAGAAAAACTAATATATTTAAAAAATGGTTCACATGAGAAGTTGTAGTGGTTTTACAGACCTCAAGTCAGGAAGTATTATAGTCTGTCATTATGCTATGGTGAGTGATTATTCTTTTATTTTACTGATAAAAATAAGCTTTTTATGTTACTTAATTAAATATTCTGTAATTAGTATTTATAAGTAATTATCATCAAAAACTAATAAAGAAAAATTATGTAATTAGTACTGGACAACTTACAGCAATGAATTGTTAAAATATTCTTCCTATTTTTTTAAGTTAATTACAATTACATCTTCCATATCAAAAAAATAGATACAAATCGTTATTTCTTAAATATAAAATATGTCTTAACTTTAAAAATCCTAAAAATTAATGCTTAAGTTCCGAAATATAAAATCCATTGTAGAATTAATTAATTTTTATTAAGTTAATTTAATTCTTATGCATTAAGGTTTTCTGAGAGAAACCATTACTTTCTTTTTCAAAAACTTTCTCATTCAGAATTGTGAAATTTGTCTCCAATTTGTTTTAAGATTTTAAAAAAATAATATTGAATGTCTTATGAAGAAGCATTAATTTTTTTGCAATTAAAAAATCGTTTCTTATTTTTCTATTACTAACAAATAGAACAAGGCACTAATAGACACTTTTTAACAATGGAAACTAATTAGTAGTAGGTTTATTTTTAAAAAAAATATTAAAGTAATATAAATTTTTGGAGCGAATGTTTAAAAATTGCCGATTAAAAATTTATAGCAAATTAATTTCAGAGAAATATTTTAAACATAGTCTTTAATATTTTTTAAGTATTTAAAAATTGCGTAAATCCAGTTTCTTTTTTTAAAAACTGTCCTTTGTTTAAAATATATAGATAAATTTTTCTCATTATCCAAAATTATTAGATATAAACATTGTTAAATATTTATTAGTTTTAATTACTTGTTTAAAAATGTTGTAAGCTTAAAATTAAAAATCTTGAAGCAAAAATTAAATTAAAAATGTTTATATCCCGTATAATTAAAATTTTGAAACAGACATGAAATTTAAAAATATTGGTTTGTACTATCTTGTAAAAAATGTTTTAAAAAGTTGGTCTACTATAAAAATTTTATGAAAGAAATACCTCCACTGTTTAATATTTTACAATTTTTGAAAATACAACTGCAAAATTATACTAAAAAAGTAGTTTTATTTGTTCTCCCAAACTCATCTTAAAAAAATTTTTAGAATAAAATTTTTTTAATCTAATTAATTGTTTTAATTTAAATTAAATTAAAACAGTATGTATGAATAATTATTTATATCACTAAAGTTACAACCCTTATTCAGATTTATGTATAAATATTTAACTATTCAACAGGAAAATAAAGAAATAATCGAAAATAAGTTGCTCTTGAAATTTATTATATAAAAGATTAAGATTCAATGGTTTTTAGAACATGAAAATAAACAAAATGTAAAATGTATTTTCCATATCGTGTATGAAAAAAATAATTCTATGAAAAGAAAAAGCTTCGCTGATAAAAAAAAAAAAATGAAAATATTTTTTAAAAGGTGATTAGAAAAACACTTTATGAAATAAAAATTTCAAAAATAATATATTTTATAAAATAATAGCTTCAAATTTATAAAATAACAGTTTAAAAAAATAATAGTTTATATATTTGGTGAGTTCTCTCTAAAAAGCGGTATTCTTTCTTGAGTTTTCAAAATTTTAGGGCAGGTTTTGGGAGTACATATTTATATTTATAAACATGCTTTTAAAATATTTAAAAGGATGATACTTGATAAACCATTTTAATTTTTTTGCTCTTAATAAACCCTTTTGAATTTTTTTTTCCCAATTTTAGAATGCATTTTCATAGCAAAATATGTTTGGCATCGGAAATTTGTACATATCTTTTGATATTAAGCAATAAATTTTCAATACAATTCTCTGGTTTTATATACTAATTAATAAGAGAATATTACAAACTGTCCGTTGGCAATCGAAACTTAACTTTAAAATTTCATCCAAGATTTGTTCGAACTAAAGACTTTCATAAGTGAGCTCAACTCATATTGTTCTGTAGTTCCTCGGAGAATCATCGCATGTTTGTAATTACCGTAACTTTTAATTATACCAGCTATAAAAGAAAAAAAAAGATATGGTTCTGACTTTATTAGCTGTTAATGAAAATATTGGGGTGTGTTTCTTGCCTTACCGGCTATTAAAGAAAAAATTATGGTATTGGCAATTTCAGACAGATATTAACATTTGGAATCAAAATCAATAAATTTATTTGTTAAATATATTATTATGTTTATTACGACTGGTGTTTAATGAACAACAGCTATACGAAAATAATCAATAATGATGCTAGTCTCAGCTATGCTATCTGATGGTAGTCTGTGCAATGTTATAGACACGTCCTTCAAACTTCTATTTAACGATAGAGTGAGATGCGGGATCGTATTATTCAGAAATTTAAACACGTTAGTCTATTTTGCGAGTATCTTATGATAAATTTTCATTATCTCAGTCATCATAGTTATATTTCCAGTCCTTCTTGACAAAATGGTTTGAACTTTTGATGTATTTAATATTACGATTAAAACTTTGGAGCAGAAAAACAGTTACAATATTTCAGAGGCATCTTACAACCTAGATCTCATCCCAAGGGATTTCTAATTCTTTTTAAGCTTTTAAGAAATTAATAATAGCATTCGCTTTTGGAACCGGATAATTAAGTTTGGTTTTCGAAATAGTCCCACTTTAAAAGTGTGTGTGAAAAATAATTTAGTTAGTGTTGTTTTTAAAGCATGTTTTTTAATTAGAATTTTGATTTTTTTATTATTGTGGTAATTACATTTAGATTTAATTTCAGAATAAAAGCAATGCTAGAAACTTTTTATAGTTTGCCTATTTTTGAATATTCCTATAATATAATTGAAAGCATAAAATATATTATCTACTTTAACTGATAATTTATTTTTACAGCGAAATTATGTATATTTAAATAATAAATATTTTAAGTATATTAAATATACTAAGATTTATATCATAAATAAAAATTTATACTATAAATATTTTAAAAGCCATAGTAACAGAGAAAAAAATAAAAAAAGAGGATAATCTGCAAATTATAAAACGTATTCGGTAATATACACAGAAATTCATTGCTGAATGATTTTACCTACTATCCTTATACATTTTTTATGAACATGATTTGACTCAATAAGCAAATTATCGAATTAATAAAAACTTATCATTTCCCTTCTCAGATTAAAGCTTAAATGTTAGGTGAAGTCAAGCTAGGCATGCGCAGAGCGAAATGAACAGAACAGGCGAAAGGCTTTTAAAATATTGTGAGTCATTACAAACAAACTGGACCTAAAAGATTAAATTGAATTTTTGAAAGGCTAGTGCATAATAAAAACAAATTTAAATTGATTAGTGATTAATTAATAAATGCCACATTGTTCGAGCATGTGACTTAATCCTACAATTTTTTTGTCTTGAAATTGAGACATCAGATTTAAGAGAGAATATATAATTTTTGATAGATACTATGTGAAATATCTTCTTTGGGACTAAAAATATCAAAATACAGAATTTCGTTTGTTATCAACTTTCGAATATAGCATTTCTCTTTATTCGGTAGTTTTACTTGATTTTGAAAGTTTCCTCTAATATTATAGTTACTTTTAAGTCATTAAACTTAATTTTATTATATACTAAGTTATTTTAAATGAAATATATCTTTTACAGAATATCATTTTTTACTTTTAAAACTCGTTAAATTTGTACCTCAAAGGCAGTGATAGAAAAAGTCACAGATTTCAAAATTTTTCAACAGAATTTCAGATCATTTCACCTTTTAATAACATTAAGAAGTGAAATACGACAAAATAAAATAAAATTCATCAGCACATTTTTGAAGTGAGAATAAAATATTCCCCCGATTTTTTTAGCTGTAAGAAATAATAAAAAGATTTGATATAATTAAAATCTAAGCTTTGTTTTAAAAAAAATAGCTGTTAAGCTGTTTGTTAAAAATAACTATCATTAATTTTTAAGGAAACTCTTATTTTTATGAAGATAATTGAAAGAAGATATATTTAGACATAGTTTATTTTAATTATTATACAGTTAGGTAATAATTGAAGTTCAACAACCGTTTTCATAAAAGAGAAAAAAAATAAATACTGACTTTTTCCTTAATGCCATCTAATAATAAAATTTCTCTAAAAGCAGACGGAAGTCGATGTTCTGAAAACTTCACACACATAATGACGGAGAACTATTGATTTTAAAGGGAAAAAATACCAAATCTTTGACGTAAAAAGAAATATATGCACTTTAATATCTTAATTTCTTTAGGTGAGCCAAAATCACTATATACGATTTTTAATATATTATGTAAAATTTGAGGGAGTTAAAAAACTATAACATATAGAAAAGTTCCGAAATTTGATAAATCTTTGTTTTCTTGCTTTGAGATAAAAAAAAAAAAAAAAAACTTTTTTAATAAATAAATGCCAGTAAATTTGAATTTTGTCAATAAAATGCTTGACATCTACAATTTTCATTATGTATTTAAGTATTTAAAAGGCATTTGAAGCATAACATTCAGAAAACTTCAGTATAATTCAATAGATATATAATTCCAAATATAATGAATATTTTGAAACTTATTCATCCAGCTGTATGTCACATGAATGCATTTATATTGTCATAAGAAATAAAAAAGAATGATTTACATCAGTTTTAAAATGTAAATGTTATTATATTATATTATTTAAAATATAAAATAATAAATCATAAAAGAAAATTATTTTTTACTTAGTTTTAAAAATTTTAATTTCTTATAACATCACCAAAAATTATACAGATGTAAAAACATTTTTTTTTTTTTTTTTTTTTTTAATATTTAACCACTAATTTTCCCTAACGTTTAAGTAAATTTTTTTTAAAAAATCGATTTTTTTTTTCATTCAAAAAAAATTTGGGGTGATTCCCTGGTGCTTTTAATTTTAAAAAATCTTATTTACCCTGTCTTCTTGCAACTTTTGTATTGGCAAGGGTGCTGAACAAAGTTTTTTGAGGAAGCACATAAGTTTGGAGTGTATATAATTATATTACGTTATATATAGTAACATAGATGATTAGCATATTATTTTATAGGATTTGCTTATTTGGATTGCCATTGTATAAAATAATTTATAGAGCTATCTTTAATAAAATTTTGTCGCTCGCAGTAGGGATCAAAATTCTCATCACGACCACTTTTCTTTGGGCGTCCTCAAACGTTCTTGGTTACAAGGTCACTGTGCTGGGAAAAAGTCACTTCCGCGTCAAATATTTGCTCCATTTTTTTTTAACCTGTAGTTTCATTAATCATACAACAAGCAGTTTACGCATTACTTTTTTGTAAGAGCGCGTGTATTATTTCTATATTAAAATAGATTATAGATACTTATAATTTTAACTACATCATAATAAGACGTAGTTTTATAATAATATGTCATAAGACTATATAAAAACTACATCATAATAAGACGTAGTTTTATAATAAGATGCTATAAGACTATATAAAAACTACATCATAAGAGGAGGATACATACTGAAAAATTAGCCATTATGCTCCTCAGTAATGAATACTTTTTGCAATTTAAAATAAATAGGTGATTTTTTTTATCGGAATAAAATTAATTCATTCAGATTTAATCAATATTTTATTATTTTCAGAAAACTTTTAAATAAGAATGATAGTGCACTATTTTTGATTTCAAAAATTTTATTTCAATATTTAAATTATTTTTTTTATAAATAGTATCCATAAATGAATTTTGAAATATGTTTTGGTTTGGTTTGGTAAATAAGAATAATAGTGCACTATTTTTGATTTCCAAAAATTTTATTTCAATATTTAAATTATTTTTTTTATAAATAGTATCCATAAATGAATTTTGAAATATGTTTTGGTTTCTTTGACAACAAAAAAAAAGTATCTGATAGGATCAATATATATATATATATATCTTAAATTGGATTAAAAACAATATAAAACGGGGTTCAATAATCATTTCCCTTTAAGTAGCGTTTATTCTTTTTTTTATATAATTAAACAAATTTGTGCAACTGATGATGAAACATAATGGGCGAACTAGGTGATTGTCGAATTAGTAGATAAAGTTTTATTTATTTATTTTTTTGTTAAGTAATACATTTGTAATTTTAAAACTATTAAATAGGAGATAATTTTTAATTTTTAAACACTTTATCAATTTGTTCATTCTATTGGCAAAATGATGCCATTAAAATATCATTTAATTATTCATGGTTATTTCATGAAGACTGTTAAAAATCCTCGCATGAAAAAGAATCAACCAAAGCTAAACAAAAAATGAGATTTTTGGCTTGCCTGTCAGATTTTGTTTTGCAAAAATCAATGTTTATGTAGGAATGCCAGAATTGCATTTTCTTTAAAAAATTTTAATAAAATAATATCTATAAACTTTGTCTGTTTAAAATTAGTAATAATTAAAACCGATTTGTGAAATAATATTTCAATATATATATTAATATTGCATTTTTATTTATTAATACCGGGCTATTTCAACAGAGACACAAGACTGCTTTCTCAATTTAATTACATTTTAAGTTTAAAAACTTCACTTCATCATTTTTTAAAGGAACTTATAAGTGTTATTTAATATGCACAGTTTTAAATTTTCTCTATAAATCCAGTAAGAATTTTGTATTTAATGAATTTCAAAATCAACAAAAAAAGTCAAATGAAATAATTATATGAGTAAGGACGTAGACAGAAAATTAAGAGAATTCTTAACACAATGAACAGAACTATATAAGGCTTCTAAAATAATTGAATTTTTATCAAATTGCCTATTAAAAATATTGTACTGAAGATACCTTTAAGAAATAGTTAAATAAAATATTTATTGGAATTTTTAGTAATTATTAATCTTGGGAGAATCTTCTGGTCGCCAAAGGCGGCTAATGATAAAATAAAACGGCCGTTAATAGAAGAAAGAGATTGTGACCAGCTTTTGCTTTCAAGTTTCAGAGATATCTAAGAATAAATCAGATTCGATTCTTCTTTCAGTTTAAACAAAGAATAAAGGCTTACCACTTTCTACCAATATAGCATTTGAAAAGGTTCTTTTTATAGGAAACGCTTTTGTAGCAAAATATAAAGGCTGTTATTTTGTCGTCCTTAAACAAAGGGAGCGAAAAATGTTACACTTATTCAGCTTCACTTTACACACACACCAATTAAGTAATCATTAATTCTTGTATGTGCTTGATGTTTTAATTCTTTAAAAGCAAAGTACTGCATCAAAAGCTTCAGTTTTAAAATGTGTATGTTTTTGTGTAGCAATGTAAAGATAAAAATATAGTGTAAAGTTTTATAAAGAGTTTTTATAATAATTTCGCTTTATTATTATAATTATTATTTCACAAAATATTTCATATTTATTCAAAGTAGAGATTATGTTTATTTTTTTATGATAAATAATATATGCATCTGTTAATTTATAAAGTGGGTGACGTTAGAAAATAACCGGACTGTTTATGTCATAACAGAGCAATAAATAAGTCAATGGCAAATGATGCCTTGCAATATCACCCACCTCTCAACACCACATGTCGCCCCATTCATCTGCTAGTTTAATTGGAAATTATTCATTCATAAACGACACGTAAGGGGGAAAAAACTACCTAGGTTTTCAAAGGAAGCAGTTTACTAAAAGAAAATTCTTTTTATACTCGGGAAATGCTCGGTGAAACTGATTCGACAGATACCACTATACTCACATTATACAGTGCAAAGTTTACTTTCAATATAACTTTTTTATTAAATTATTTAATAGAGCTTCATATAGATAGAAAATTATAAAAATGCATACAGAAGCGAACAGAATGATAAAAGGTTTCTAAAATACTATAAGTTGCATGTCCATCAAAATTTGACATTACAAAAAAATTTATTTTAATTTTTAGCAAATATTAATTCCGCCCAAACAAATTGGCAAAAAAGGCAGTTAATAACATATAGCATAACACATAGTTTGTAAAAAATAATATAAAAGGCAGAATAATCTAAAAAGTATTTTTTTTTAATATATTCGAAACCTGTTCATAAATAAAAGTTCAAATAAGTTCTGGATTTTCGAAATATATACAAAAGAAATTGGAAAACGAATATATGAAATCAACTTAAATTAAGATATGATTTATATAACAAAGTACTATTTAATTTTAATTGTTAATTGCAATTAATAATTTTACAATTTTCATATAATAACCGTTGGAATTTATTTCTGTTGAATGAGAGTAAATGCCATGCACGTGTTAATACAATGTTAAAAATATTAAAATGCTGTATTCCGTAACTAAAATCAATATAAAATCGTATATAAATTACTTCTGTGTTAGTAAAAAATTATTTTTTAACGAATATTTATTTAGAACATTTTAACAAAGAAGTTCTTTTTGTTATGTTTCATAAAATAAAGAATTGTTTACCAAATTTTGTTATTATTAAAATATTCGAATGATTTAGCATTTCAAAAAAAAAAAAAAAATTCGTAGTAGTTCTACACAAAAATTATTTAAGCCAATAAAATTGTGTATGTCGCTGAAAGAAACTTAATAATAACTGTAGTATAAGTAGGTGTAATAACTGAAATTGGGTAAAAAAAATATTAAGTATGAATTAAGTTGTAAAAAACAAGAATATAAACATTCCTAACTCTTAATTTTTTTTGCTTCATAGAATTATGAAACAAAATCATAAATATTTTTTTGCAATCATATCTGTAATTTTGCAAAAATAAAATAGATAGCGATATTTAAACTAACATTGAAAGCAATTATTAATATATTTGTTGTAAATTCATGGTAAATATACATTTTTGTTAATTGTGGACACGTAATTTTTTTTGTTAAAAATAACATTTTATTATTTTTAATATACTTAATTATTAATAATATTCTTTTTAGAGGCTTTTACTGACAGTATGAAATTAATTTAAGTGCCAATAATTCAGCTACTAAAAAATATAGATAAAAATCGAGTTATATCTATTTGTTGAAATTTCTTTTATAGACATTTTCTATGGCTGTTTTTTTTTCTGAAAAATTTCAATCCTCAATGACATTTAATCTATCTATACTTATAATAAAGCTCAATGTGTGTGTGTGTGTGTGTTGGCGCTCTACAGGCCAGACCGTTTGACATACAGCTACCAAATTTGGTACATGTATACCTTGGAGGTTGGGAATGTGCACCTGGGGTTTCTTTTTTCGAATTTTTAATTAGAATTTTAATTATTAATTAAAAACTAACTTTCCCGCCAAAAAAATCTTGCATTTTCCCCACCGCCAACTTTTCCGCCAAAAAAATCTTCCATTATCCCCAGCGCCAAACGAGAAAGGCTTCAGTTTTTTTTTTCTCCCAACAGTAATGAGGCTAGGGTTAAAATTTTTCGGCGGATTATTTCAATCGGTTCTGTTTATTTTCTTAATGTTTGATGCATTTAAAATTAAACATTGTTAATGAATCAATCTTTCAGATTCATTCTGAAGTACTTTTGAATTAAAATAAAACAGAATAAAGGAAATTAAAAATTTCTAATCCGCATAGCGTTACCCCAACTGGCGTAGAAAAAAAAATCCCGTATTTGCGTTACGTAACCGGCGAAGAAAATTCACGCATGCGCATTCTGTTCTGATTGTTGCCATGACAACGTTATCAATGAATGATTTAAATTATTTTTGGGTTCGTTGCATGCTTTTGTAAGTAAATTGTATTTATGTTAGTTATATATTTTTTGTATATGCTTATAGTTTTAAGTACATCGTTTTTTAAGTAGTTTTTTTAAAACCTGTTTTCAACCGTTTATTTTAAACGATTCGTTTTATTTTCTTAGTGTTTGATGCATTCAAATTTAAACATTGTTAATTAATCGATCTGCTCATAATGAATCTAAGAAAATTTTGTTGACCAACTCTTGAGATATTACATAAATTTAAAAAGATATTCTTTAGTGCCCATAAAATTTAAACGCTGAGTGACTCTATTTTCAGTAATCAGATTATAAAAAAATGCTTTGTTTCAGTAAAAAATATTATTATATTAATTGAAGATAAATTCTTTCCACTTTAATTTAAAGCATAAATTCTACCGTTTTCAACCGTTTATTTTAAGCGATTCGTTTTATTTTCTTAGTGTTTGATGCATTTAAATTTAAACATTGTTAATTAATCGATCTGCTCATAATGAATCTAAGAAAATTTTCTTGACCAACTCTTGAGATATTACATAAATTTAAAAAGATATTCTTTAGTGCCCATAAAGTTTAAACGCTGAGTGACTCTATTTTCAGTAATCAGATTATAAAAAAAATGCTTTGTTTCAGTAAAAAATATTATTATATTAATTGAAGATAAATTCTTTCCACTTTAATTTAAAGCATAAATTCTACGGGTGCTAACAGAAAATGAGAGAGATACATATTACGTTATGACTGAAGGCCTTTATAATATTATGAATGAATTATATGATAATCAAAATTTGAAGTTTTAAAATATTTTGATGAAGAAGCTATTAAAGTAGAAATTGCATAAAATATTTAATTATTAAAATTTTAACGAACATTAAGATTGGCGAACCGGCTGGTCGCCAAAGGCGGCTAGTACTTATAATAAAGCTCAATGTGTGTGTGTGTGTGTGTGTGTGTGTGTGTTGGCGCTCTACAGGCCAGACCGTTAAACCTACAGCTACCAAATTTGGTACATGTATACCTTGGAGGTTGGGAATGTGCACCTGGGGTTCCTTTTTTCGAATTTTTAATTAGAATTTTAATTATTAATTAAAAACTAACTTTCCAGCCAAAAAAATCTTCCATTTTCCCCACCGCCAACTTTTCCGCCAAAAAAATCTTCCATTTTCCCCACCACCAAATGAGTAAGGCTTCAGTTTTTTTTTTCTCCCAACAGTAATGAAGCTAGGGTTAATATTTTTCGGCGGATTATTTAAACGATTCTGTTTATTTTCTTAATGTTTGATGCATTTAAAATTAAACATTGTTAATTAATCGATCTTTCAGATTCATTCTGAAGTACTTTTGAATTAAAATCAAACAGAATAAAGGAAATTAAAAATTTCTAATCCGCATAGCGTTATCCCAACTGACGTAGAACAAATCACGTATTTGCATTACGTAACTGGCGTTGAAAATTCACGCATGCGCATTGGTTCTGAATTCCGCATTCTGTTGACAATTATTATCAACAGATGCGGACTGGATTTAAATTATTTTTAGGTTCGTTGTATGCTTTTGTAATTAAAATGTATTTATGTTAGTTATATATTTTTTGTATATGCTTATAGTTTTAAGTACATCGTTTTTTGAGTAGTTTTTTTAAAACCTGTTTTCAACCGTTTATTTTAAACGATTCGTTTTATTTTCTTAGTGTTTGATGCATTTAAAATTAAACATTGTTAATGAATCAATCTGTTCATGATGAATCTAAGAAAATTTTGTTGACAAATTCTTGAGATATTACATAAATTAAAAATGATATTCTTTAGTGCCCATAAAGTTTAAACACTGAGTGACTCTATTTTCAGTAATCAGATTATAAAAAAAAGGCTTTGTTTCAGTAAAAAATATTATTATATTAATTGAAGATTAATTGTTTCCACTTTAATTTAAAGCATAAATTCTACGGGTGCTAACAGAAAATTAGAGAGATACATATTACGTTATAACTGAAGGCCTTTATAATATTATGAATGAATTATACGACAATCAAAATTTGAAGTTTTAAAATATTTTGATGAAGAAGCTATTAAAGTAGGAATTGCATAAAATATTTAATTATTAAAATTTTAACGAACATTAAGATTGGCGAACCGGCTGGTCGCCAAAGGCGGCTAGTATCTGATAAACTAAGATTTCATTTATTTTTATCAAACAAAGAGACATCAATTTTTTTTATTTAATAGTTCTATTTATATTTTAAATCTGGAGAATTGAATCTCGATCAATTTCTCTTTAAATAATACTTTTGAGAAGGAAGCATTTCGAAATAAGAGCATTTTGTTTTTTTGTTTTTTCAAGTTATTTTTCTCGTGAGTTCTTTTTTTAAAAGTCAGAAATGATTAAGAACGAACGCGTTTATGTTTCTTCCGCGTTTAGCACTGCTAAGAAAAACTCTACTCCAAAAAGATCTTAGCGTGTCTTGATAGTAGATGCATTTGCAAAGCGGGAAAAATAATCACGATCGTTTAAAAGAAATTTTTTAAAAAGTTCAAAAGTACACAAAAAAGCAAGTGAAGCGTTTTACTTAAACATGCTATTTTTTCATTTGTACGTGTTTTTTTTTTTTTTACTTTAACCCATTTTCAAGCATTTTACTAGGTTTTTTACCGGAAAATTTTAGCGTGAATGCTACTAATAGAGATGTTTTGCTGGAAATATAGCTTTCGAGTGGATAATTAAATGTTTAATTAATTATTTCCAAGATAAATGTTCTCAGGATAGTTAATTAAGTACTCTCAACGCCAGAAGTTAATGATTATGAAAAAGAAAATTTGTTTTGTATACGATTGGTTTTGCGAAATATTGATATTCTTAATTACATAGCTCAATAACATAGACAATTATTATATTGCTGTAGTATTCTAGTACATCCATTCTAATTGTAGCTCAATAATTTAACTATATATCATCAAACAAATAAAAATTGATGATCTAAAGAATTATATTTTTAAATTGCTTGAATCAGTAAACTTGCTACTAAAAAAATTATGAAGCTTAAAATTTTAAAACATTTCTCCAGTGCTATTAATCCTATTTAGTAAAACAGTCTGGATAAAGTAATATTTCAAAAGAAAATAGTTCCTAACTTCTACGGTTGAAACTTAAAAGATTATAAAGTGTTGAATATCATTATTAGGTAGATTCCTTATAAGAAAACTACAGATTGCAATGATTCTCATGACAAGACTTGAGATAATTTCTGCAACTCTTCACCGATTATGGCCCTTAGAACCCTTCGTTCAAAACTTCACACACACACACACACACACACACACACACACACACACACACAACTATGCATACAATGCTTTGGTTATCTTATTGATAAGTCAATTTTATTTGGATTTTAAACGACTTCGAATATGTTGTAAGAAATATAAAAAGCTCTGTTGAATTTGTAGATGGTCCGTCTAACTCAGAGACAATGAAAATGGTGGGGTGAGGTGGGAATTTTCATTTTGCTATAACTTCCTTAATATTAAAGATAGAAAAATAAATCAAATTAGCTCCTCATTGAAGGAACAACTTTTATATTGGCAGTTTTTCGATAGCTGCAATTGCTTCAAAGTTAGAGGCTTAACAGTGATTTTCAACTCTAATTTTGACTGTTTCTAACCTCAACAGTTTGTTTTGTTAGTTTTGAAAAAAAAATGAAATAAAGCTTCTACCTTTATTTCATTTCCATATCTTGAAGTTGTTTAAGTGCAAATGGACAAAAAATTAAAAATGTGAATAAAATTAATTAAACTAAAATAAAAGTAGAGAAAGATTTAATGTCAACTTTATATAAAAATGATCAGCTTAAAAAATTTCCATGAGCTGCGTGTTTTTTTTTTAGTTCTTTTGAGCTTATTTTTTTAAATGATCCTCAATTATTCCGGAGCTTTTGTTAATTTCATGGTCCTTTGGTTTGATATATATCGCGTTACTCAGAGTATATTGCATTAAAAATAATGTAATAATAAAAGACAACTGTTATGACTTTAATTCAAGTATAGGTACTTTTATTAGCCGACTGACAGCGATTAATCGCCAAAAAACGATCGGCAAAAATATGATGTTAGTCTATTGAGTGTGTTCGCCAATGATATGCGGTAAAGGCCAAAATTTAACACTGACATGCAGTAAATACAAAAGTACCGAAGTATATTAAAAAGAAGAAGAAGAAGAAAAGAACTGATGATAAATTTCTCTCTACTCATATTAATAATTACATTCAAAATATTTCAATGCCGAACAGATAACATCTTGATTCTAATATTAATTAAGAAAAGCAGACGAGTTTTCTTCCAATATAAATGAAAAATCAAACGATAAATTCATATTTTCCCACATAAAATGTTATTGTTTGCATTTAATTGAACGTGCTAATATCTGAATAGCTTAAGTTAAAATGTTATTGTTTGAATAGTTAGTTTCTTCAGATCCATATAAAATGCTGTGATAAACTTTCAGCTCTTGCCGACTAATACAAGCTTTGGTCACTTGTTAAAAACTTCGAAAATTTTCAATAATATAAAATACTAAGCAAGTCTAGATTTGTAAATTATTTTTTAATTATTACTTGACTTATTTTATTTAACTTGACTTATTTTATGTTTGTAAAAATGGAATTTTATTATCAATTTTTCACTCACTTCTTGATGGGCTGAAGTTTTGAAATTTTGTACACTAGTGTATTTTCGATGACAATTATCAGTATTTTCTGAATTTAATTATCATTTGATTGATTAAATGAATGATATTTTGATTTCATATAAGTGGCACCATCTCTCTATAAATTTGAGAGAAAATTCATAATAAGACTCCGTAATATTTATAATGATGAATTTCAAATTAACAATTAAAAATTAGTAATAAATAGAATAGAAAAATCTAATTTTAGTGCATTAATAAAAATGACTTCTTAAAAGCTTTTTAAAATTATCGTTTAAAATTTCAAGAGCTATTTACATAACGTTACAGGCTGAAAAATGATAGAAATAAGTAACGATTCTCATATGATGAAAGAATGCTACTTTCCACATTTCCTTATGAAATTCGTATAATTCTTACAGGAACAATGAAATTTCTATAGGAAAATTCGCCAGAGATTAGGATGTGAGTCTTAGCGAATCATCTAAATTTTTATTACTCGAATAACATTAATTCATATTCATTTGTTTTTCAAAGTATTCTGTAGAATTTCAAAGCTGCATTAGCTCTTTGTACAAAGTTAACACTTTTGTTTAAGATAAATTGTTTGCTTTTAAAATAAATTTCATACGTGACAACAATGAGCATTGGAATTCTTCTGTAAATCAGTATATAATTAAATAATTTTTTTAAAAAATTTAAATATTTATTTTGAAATTTAGTGGCAGCGACCTCAAGTATAGCGGACAAGTCAGCCCCTAAGGCCAAAGCGTGATTTTATTGGCGAATGAGGCCTTTTATATACCAGACGTTTTTCTTAATTGTTTTTTAATCTTTTTTTGAGTATCAACATAAAAGTTAATCCTTATTCAGCTTTCGCAAATGCAGTAACAATATTCTTTTCTTCTTATTTTACTTCTCATAACTGCTCATTGTGCATGGTGTATCATCAAAGGTCAAGCAAGTTTCAAAAATACTCAAAAGCCAATTACTATCTAAGCTCAGTTCATGTCTAAATACTGAAATATCTTGTGGCGAAAAAGGCCATTAAAATATTTCCACGATCTTGCATCTCTTCATCCTATTTAGTGCATGCCTTTTTTCCTTTTTTTTTTCTTTTTCAAAAACGTATCTGCTTTAACTGCAACCATTATCACAGTTTAAGTGCTAACTTATTTTCTTCTTGAAAACTGAGCTAAAGTTGTTTAAAAAGTTATATTGCATAGAATATATGATACTTTTCATAAACTTTGTGAAAAATTAACTATACAAATATTTAAATGATGCTACTGTTTTTAAGGAAGTTATGAGATTAAGATTTGACGCATCTATGAAAAATCTTCTATATTTATATTTATTATGCCTGTTTAATTTCGATAAATAATAGCGTTTTTATAATGATAAATTAAAGATTAAGTACTAAAAAGTGGAAAGTGGTTTTGTGGTTTAAAAAATAAATTTTGGATCATGTTTAAATTACAGGTGATGTTTTATTTATATCAATATAACACCTTCTTTTTTAACTTACAGCCGTACGCATTTATGATCATTAAAAAAAAATTCAAAATTAAGCGTAATTTCAAGCTGTATTTTGGTTTACAGTTCGTACAATAAAATACATACTATTTATTTTTTAATTATGACCTATCTATATACGTATGCAATTATACGTATATAGATTCATTTTTGTAAATTGTATACAATTTTTATAATCTGTTTGAATTAAAATGATAATCAAAAAATAAATATATAAATCCTACTTACGGCATATTTACTGGACTGAACTTTGGTCATAAATCGAGGAAAACCTTCATTTTATAAGCATTGCCATACTGGTAAAATGGAATAAATTTCATTAGTATATTTTAATATTAAATTAAAACGAATTAAATTGATTGTTAATCGTAGAAAAACTTTCGGACGGATTCTAATAAAATTTGCCTAGTTTTGTAGCAAGCTACCACAGGAAAAATCCTTCCTAATTTTTTTTTGTTTGATACATTGGTTCTTTTAGTCACAAAGCTAAAAATTCAAGTTTCAAATAAAATATAAGTGAAATTATTATTAATTCACTATATTTGTGGGGGTAAGGGGGGAGGTGGCTGGAGTTGTTATTTTTGTATTAGGAGAAGCTCTTAGGTAAAGAATGAATTTCTCCGAAAAATACAGAACACATTTAGAATCAGGCAATATTTTAAGAAACTTAATCAAATGTTCAAATTTGACATAAAACTGGATTTCTTAAATAGTCTTTATTAGTAGCCGCCTTTTATGAAAAAATTGTTATAAAATCATAATTGTTTTATTTATGATTTTAAAATTATTTTTTTCATCAAGTTTTATGTTCACCAGTTTTATGTTCAAATTTGACATAAAACTGGATTTCTTAAATAGTCTTTATTAATAGCCGCCTTTTATGAAAAAATTGTTATAAAATCGTAATTGTTTTATTTATGATTTTAAAATTATTTTTTTCATCAAGAATATACTGGAAAGATAAAAAAAAAAAGAGTTTTTATTTAAGAAAATAATAAAAAAATATTAAGAAGATAATTTCTAATTTTTTTTCTAAATAATTTCTCCTAATTTCTATAATTAAGAGTGGAAAATTGAAAGGAAATTTGTCAAAAGTTTCTTGAAAATTATGCAACGCCATAACATTTTGGATCAGAAATCATAACAATATTAAGTTCTAATGTTGTCTAAAAATGTAATAAATGCGCCAATTAAGAAATAAAACATTAAGAAAGGCATTTATAATTTCTATTCAATATATGAAATAACTCTTTTAGTCTCAACCTGCTATTTACCTACCATATTAACCAATCAATATTCGGGTATACAACTAGGAAAGCCAGGAATATTCTAGACGAACAAACTTATTACCAAGAGTAGATAGCATTGTATAAAGTTTGTTTTCCTTTCATTTAAGAATTTTCATCGTTCAACGAAAAAAAAATATAATAATAACAGTAATAAATCAAACTGGAAATGAATAGCAAACTCTGGATCAAAAACTGGAGGAAAAAATTGTCTTAAAGAAATCTTTTCTCTTTTTTTTAAACATAGTATTAAGGTCATAACTGTCTTCTTCTTTCAAAGTTTTCTCAATAATATGGTGGAAAAATTTGGAGAAACAGTACAGCTCAGGTGTAATCTTCGTCACCCGAATATGATTCATAATTGCGAGGATCATACCAAAACGGTCTTCGTTTAGCTTCAAATCGAGACTTAAACTGTCTAAACTATAGTCAAATCAAATTAAATACAGACAGTAATTATTAAAATTTAATAATAATTATTTATATCACTAAGGAATTATTTCTAAGAATAAATAGCATTTATTTTGCAAGCTCATATTTCTTTCCGCATTCGAATCTCTCCCAAGATTGCTCCGATAACCCATTTAAATCCTAATGACCTTCAAGGACAATACCACATTCAAAATATATTTTGAACTGGGCGAGAAAAAAAAATTAAATATATAAGGGCGTTTCCTTGAAGGGAATCCTGTCACATCAAATCCCTCATTATCTTGCGAAGCGGTCATCTTTAGGTATAATGAATTTAAAATATCATTAATGCTTCTGTCTTTCAATACCTGTTGCTATATTCAGCCAACCCGTTGAGAGAGATTAACATTAAAATATGTCCATTGATATTCCAAGGGAGGAACAGGTTTTCTAGCGAGAGATACAATTTGATCTGCACTTCTCACCCTACTATGTGGCAGGTCAGCTGTCTACTAATTCTCGGTTCCTTTTTTTTGTTCTATTATGTCATTATGGGCTAAAGACAACTAAATTGAACGCCAGATCGTGAGATTGGCATTGAAAAAAACCGCTTTTTCCTTGTTGGTTGGTTGTTTTTAATGCCATGCTTTGACAGCACGTAACAAAAGATAAACAAATACATATTTTGTGCTGCTGAGGAATTAGTAGAGTTAAAAAGATCCAGGAAGTCATTTATATCTTAAGTAAGTTGAAGGGTTAAGTTTTAGATCCACTGTGAGCTTCAATATATAAAGAAACATGTTTATATCTTCATTAAGGGGATGCTTCATATGGAAAATTAATCTACTGACATTACAATAATTTGAAGGATCAGTGCCATAAGTTTTGTAAAATTTGTTGAAAGTCATGCTTAAAACTTCAATATTTTGTGTACTTAAAGAATTCGACTAGGTTCGGAGTAGATTTTTCTGATAAACAAATATTTTAATGTTTTGATTTTTTTTATTAATATAAGGATAAAATGAGTAATAAATGTGAAATTATCTAAATATATATATATATATATATATAGCTTTTGAAAAAAAAGCATATTTTGAAATTTTAGTATTTATTTACAAAAACTAGGATTGTTCTAAAGAAACAAAAAAGTGTTACAATTTTTTTATTTTTCTTTGTAACATTACATGTGTAATCAAATTAGTAAAAATATCAAGTTAATATTAGCAAAAAGAATAAATATAGAATCAAAAAGGAAGAAATTACGAATCCGGCTTGAAGACTTTCTCAAGGGTCACTCTCAAGCAGGGATTCAAACAAGGGATTTTTTCTGTGAAGGGTCTGACTTTGTCCAACAACTTAGCATTTTTACTAATTTGGTTAAGTTCATCTGTGTTTTAGTAGTAGCAGCATTAGTGTTCTCTAAATAGAATTATATCTTTTTTAGTTTGATTCAGAAATAATTTTTAATTTTTTTAGTTTGTTTTCAGAAATAGATTTTAATTTTAATTGAAATTTCATAATGCATATATTTTTTATTTATTACATATGTAACATGTCGTAGACTGTAACTGACTATTATCTAAGAATTACATTCAAAAACAAAATATGAAATTATCTATGACATTTTAGAATTTTTTCAACAATATTTACATTAAATCATAAATCTACTTTTAGAGCATAAATCCACTTTTAGAACATCAAATCCGTTGTTCATTACGTTCTGCATAACATAAATAGCATTATTTATAAATTTCATAAAGATATCTTGATTATTTTTTGAGATATGACGATACTCGTACAGTAGAATTATGAAAAATTCGTTCTTCAGAAAATGCGTTAATAATGTTTAAATGCTTATAAACGAATATTACTTACAAATCAATGCTATAAATTGGCTTCTAATTGACATAGAGATAAAATAGGGATATCACTGCAGACAGAAACGCGCCTACTTTTTGAAACTGCAAAAAATAAAAATGCAAATTTTTATCCAAATTCAGATTTTCAACCTAGTCTGGTAGTTGAAATTATCAGACTTTTTGAATCTCTATTAAATAAAATAATATAAAAGCTATATTAAAGTATAACTTTGCTCTGTACTAATGTGAAGATATAAATATTTACATGAATACATAAATTAATTATCTGGATTATGTAATATTTAAGTGAATACATTTATGGGAGTAAAAAATGATGATTTTATATTTCAATGCTTCGACCATACTGGTAGATTAGATTCACTTTTCAATTGTATTTATGAAATTCGTCATTAAAAAATTATTCCCCGCTTATATAAACACTTTTTTTATCCTTATATTTATCATTTCTGTATAATATATTAAAATAAAGATTTTAAATCTTTACGAGTAACGAAAATTTAAAAAAAAAAATCGAAAATTGAGTCTACAAAATAATTCTCTTTATATCTGTTAATTGGAAATGCCCATTTCCAGTTTAAATTACGCATTAATATTGCGAATTTTATATTAGAAGGGACTGAAAAGTGAAAGTGTAAAAATAAATTTTCCCCCATAGACTCATAACAGAATACTTCTTTATTGTTGAATAAAACATGTTCTATACTTTTGAATGAAATACTTTATCAAAAATTGAGAAAATGAATTTGAATGGTTTTATAGAATGGCAAAGTAAAAATTATAATTATTCAAAAAAAAATCATTACATAAAAATTAGCTTTAGCTTTAATATTATTCATAAAATGGTTCATTTTAATTTCTTGATTCCAACTGGAATCCTTTAAAAAATACATGCCTTTGATTTTAAATTGAAAAGAAACGAAAATGTAGTTTGAAATTTTTATCAAATAAATATATTGCAGATGGTGAGAGTTGATATACGTTTTCATATGCATGTTGTTTTAATTAACAGCGAAACATAAATCAACCTATATAATCCAAATAATTTTCTAAAATGGAATTGTATTCTAAACCGGTTTATAAAATCTTAATTATTGTATTTTGAGATATTTTGAATATCCTCATGCAAGTCAATAATTACTAATTAACCGTGTTAGATGAATTCAGAAATTTAAATGCATTGTATTAGCTTTTCATATCCAGTTGCTATAGATTTTTTTCCAATTGTTTAAAGATCTCAAAACCTTGTTTAAACCACTCTTATCGGCTAACTGTAAATTATAAGATTTTTACGAGACATTTCTTATAAATTCGAATTTAAAAGAGAAGTAAATATAGAATATTCTCAGTTGCATATCTGTATTCTCTTTTGAACTGGAGATAAAAAGAAAGAAAGAAAAAGTCTAAAATTATCGAAAGTTCCCTTTTATCTTTCTTTCCTTTATATAATTCAATGGAAAGGCTTTCAAAACCGTGAAATAGCCGTAGACAAGATTTCGGAAAGTGAATTTGAATTCGTTAGGCGGCGAACCGAAACGTAAAAAAAAAATCCGATGCGATTGTTTCATTTACGGACGCGCGCATTTTCTTGAAAGAACAGGAAGACAATACCTGACTTTCCTTAGCGTAGACACACCTATATAGTTTTACAGGGAAATGAATGATCGCTATTGCTAAACAGGTAGTAGGCATTAATTTGACAACGCAGCAAGACTGATTGGTGACAATCATTCTTGTAAATAATACTTTGTTTCGTAATGGTGTGAAGACACAGCAAATGAAATCTAGCATTAAGACAGAGAATTCTTACGAAATTAGGTTCTTCATTTGTTTTTTCGGCCACAACTAAGGATTAAATTTAATTGGTAAATGACGGAGCAATAGCAATGCTTTGTTTTGAATATTTCAAAATTCTAAATGTTGGTCACACACCGTGTTTATTATTTTATTGAGATTTCATAAAACTTCCTCAACAATGACTATGAATATTATTTGTTTTTCTTGACTTCATCATTTTTTTTATTTTTAATGTTTTTGTGCCTATTTGGATAAAAATTCTAAAGAGTGCAAGAATCAGTGGATATTGTAAGTGATATGATTAGAAACACTTATGATTCATAAAAACATAATCAATTTTCTTAAAAATTAATTACTTAAATTATACAGAATGTCTCCTCTAATCTTGTTCAAAGACTACTTTTTAAACTTTTAGTAACTGGGATAGACTACCAATTGAAATAATGCTTTAAATGGAGTAAAATATTACACTTTGTATGTTTGAGTCAATATATGCAGAGCTAAAAAACTACGAAGTTTAAATTTTTAAACAATCCTCTTTTTCTATCAGTCATATTTAATAAAATATTATTGACACATTAAAATTTTAAAGATATCAGAAATTTAAAAATCTACTGTTCTGTGATCAAAACATTAAAAATAAGTTGAGAAGTTTTGAATATCATTATTTTAAGTGATTTTATACTATTTAAACGGCCTCTTGAAAAAGATCCGCTAGTCAATAAACTGTAGTTACTCGAGGCCGCCATTGATTGACCTAAAATGATGAACTTTTGCACTTTATTCTGCGATAACTTAATTAAATACTATTGCTCAAAAGGAAAGTTTCACACTCTTTCAAAATTAAAAAAAAAAGTATTTTTAATGTTATTTATTTAACAGTCATGTAAATTTTTCCTAAATTTTAGCAGTTTTTAAAAAGATATTTCTTTGTTTAATTTTTAGCATTAGATTACATTATTGCTCGAAATTTCATCCATTACTTTATAGTGTTATTTTCCTGATAGCTGCGAAAGAAACATTCTCTTTACTCTCTGTGTAATTTACTAGACGAATAAAAAAGTGAAATTATAATACTACAAAATTTAGAAGATAGATGAACCGAACATTTGCATTTTTAATTACAATTTGATTTTCAGAACTGGTTTAAAATTAGAAAAGTTCATGTACATAATAACAGAAAATATGTCAGATAATTAAAATGACACGGTTTTTAATACCTACCAGTTTGGCGAAACAATGGGCATGAAGTTATATCTGAAAGATTTAATTGAAATAAAATTTACTAATATTTTTGGCGAGCCAGTTTGTCGCCAGAGATGACCGATTTCAAATATAATAATAAATCAGAACTCTAGTTCCATACACGTGACCATATTCATATCAGACTCGGAATATCTAACTTCCGGTTCATTCGTTACGAAATTAAAAATGGGTTATTTAAACAGCATTAAAATTCTATCCTTCATCTTCATTTTTTATATTAGAATTTTTTTATTGCATTTCTCTGGAATTCTGAAAATTTGAAGGCAAATACCTGGGAGATGTTATTAATCAGTTTTTTTAAAATTCTGCATGATTTTGGAATTTTTAATTTAGCCAAGTAATTGATTTCTTCGTTCTAGTTCTCTTCTAAAAATTCTTCCTTCTTCTTCTAGTTCTTTTGGCAAAACTGTTCGTTTAAAAAATTTTCTAAATGAAAGTGATAACAAAAAAAAAAAAAAAAGCGACAGAATGAAGAGTAACTTGATTAACTCTAGTCGAATGCCATCAAGCGTTTATAAACATTTAATGCTAGCAGTATTTAGGTTAGGAATGTAAAGAAGAATTAAAGAAATATGTGTCACAAAGGAAAATTCAAAAATTTAGAAGAATTCACTTTGACCAAGTAAGCATCAAAATTTTTTTAAAAAAAACTTTTACTTTTATGAATTCAAGCTGAATTTATATTAGAATATAATTATTATAGTAAATCCAAAAAAAAAACAAAAAAAAGCGAAAGAAAGATTATTAATAATTAACTTCTAATTTGTTTTTATTTTCTTTCAAAAACATAAAAAGAAATCTTTTTTTTTTTTTTTTTTAGTTTTTATTGACATTGTATTGAAAAAATAAAACTGATAATGCGTTTGAATAAAGTTTACGCTGTTAATTAATACCCATTATAAAATAAATAAAATAGTTTTATGTTATCATGAAGTAATGTTTTAATCTAAACGTAATCCGTTAATTAGATCAGATATTTTTGAATATTTGATTTTAATAACTGCATTTTGTAATTAAAAACGATCATTGTTATGATCAATTTATTTTCTTTTCTCTTTTGCTCGTGTTTTCGTCAAATGAATAATAATATTAGCTGTGAAATCATTTAGTATTATACAGAGAGCATATGAAAGAATTACTGCGTATGAAAGAATGTTCCATGACATGAATATATAGTTCCAAAGTAAAAAAAGAATTTCTTCATTTTTAATCTTTCTTTCTTTCTAGAATTTTTCATATTCCTTTCTATGAGATAAAATTTTTTGAATCCAAGATATTCGTAGCGAAATGAAATAAGCCAATGGAACAAAGTGATAAATTCAAAGAATTTTAGTTAGATAATTATTTAAAAATTATTTAATGAAATATTCTATAAAAAGATGGCTCCCAATGTTTTCCCAAACCAAAATTCTAGCACATTACTCTTTTGGTTCCAAAACTTGCAGTTTTTATAAGCTCTTTAAAAGGGAAATAATACTTTCCTGGAAGAGAGTGTACCATGGGAATGAGTCACATAGTGATGACGATAAAACTTGCAACTTCTTAACAAATGAATGCTTGATTTAGTAATTTTAATTATTTCCCCGAAAATTAAATAAAACGAAGAATACTGAATAGTCAATCCTCTTTTAGTGAATGCCTTGCCATTGATGTGATAGTGGAGTTTGGAGAGACAAGTATAAGTTTAAATGCCATTTTCGTCATTTGATCGCAGTTTAAAATTGAGAGGTTTCTCACAAAATAGCTTTCGTGATATTTCAAAAATACATCAGTTAAACTTAAGCTAAATAAAATTCCCAGCTAATTAATAAGCTTCAAAGTTGTGGACAATCTTGAACATTGAAAGTGATAAGTGGAAATTGACACCAAAGACTTTTATTTAAATGAAATATATACAGACAAGTTGCCTTTAAATAAGTGTGTTCTTTTATCCATAATTTTGTGGAGTTCTAAATATATAACTTAAATTATGCTTTGAATGGTCCAGCAACAAAATATAAAAAGAAATCTCATACAAGCAATTTTTGAACAAGCCAAATCTATTATTGTTTCCTTCTTTAATGTAACTGATAGAGATAAAAATCTGAAAAACAGTTCTTTTAATTAGCAGGATGCATTTCTTAAAGGAGAAAAAAAAAGTATAATATAAGTACAAACGAAGTATTTTGTTTTTAAATAGCACTTACTGATTGCTGCATGTTGTTTAATTTAACAATGGCTCATATATAAATATTAGCATAATTCTTAACATCAGCTTTTTAATATATATATATATATATATATATATTAGCAAATTCCAAACTTTATATATATATATATATATATAGAATGTTATATATGTTATGAAGATCATATTAGAATAAAAACTACCACTTACTGCAGATTTATGCAAATAAAAATATGAAAATGAAAATAAAACTTCAATATATCTTGCTTGGCAATTGTTGTATCGCCCGCCATGTTAAAGAATTTACAGTTCATAAGGTTAATATGGCAACAGAACGATGCTTGCTAGTAAGTCGTGCTAAAGTGTTATGTGTAAATTCATAAATACATTTTATTCAAGCATGATAAATGAACTTCATGATAATGTTTCTCTTTCTTTGTTCTTCAAGATATCATTAAAAGAACACACCTACTTTTTTTTTTACCTCAGGCGATAGTGATGAGCGATACGCCTATAAAGATAATTGTATTGAAATCAAGTTTAAAAGTAGATCAAAATGCTCTAATTTTGTCAAAGATTCTTTAAGCGAAATAGACTTACTTCCTTTTAGGAGTCTTCATTTGCTTTAAGCTATTTACTTTGTCTATATAAAACAATCAGGATATTACCAAATTGTTTATTATTTAAATTTTAGCAATCTACTATAGCAGTTATTAGTCTGTCAGCATATGTAAAAAAAATAGCAATTTATTATTAATGATACTTGTAAAAAATTTTTTCTTTGTCTTAGATTTAAAAAAAATATATATCTCTTCATATTTTTATTTCTTAATATGTAATTTCCTGTAGTCTATATCTTCCATATTTTGAAAATTCGATTACAACCACGTACTTAATAACATTTTTATTATAAATAACTCTATTTTTTTAAAAAAATAATTTTGAAAAGAAGAATAAAAAAGACTGTACAATTATAAAATTTTATTTATTTATTTTATGTTGCTTCATTCATATTTAAAAACTACCTGCCGATGGCGATTAGTTGTCCCTACGGGATTTTTTAATTCTGTTTAATTTCAGTTCAATCTTTTATGCATTGGCAGTTCCTCATTCTCACTGTAAAGAATTTTTAAGCGACGAATTGTAACATACACGAAAACTGTGTACGAAGTTACTGTTAAATAGTCATGCACCTATTATGTTTATTAAATACTTGAAGTATTCTAACAGCTATTACAAATAGTGCCATTTAAAACGTTGCTATTGGATTAATCTATCTTCAAATTGATTGTGTCTTTTGCGGTAATGTAATTTCACTTTCTTATTTCCTCATGTTATTTGTGTAAATTATAAGCAAAAGATTTTTCTTTCTTAGATTAAAATAGCGGAAAAGAATCACTTGATTAAAATTAAATGGAGCAATACTAACGATTTATTCTAATTAATTTTTTTTAAAAAAGACATAAATCCGCATTTACTGTCAATAAAATCTTGAAGTGTTTTCACATTAATCAATTTTTTTCAATAATTGACTCATAATTGTTCATTTCACTTTTATGGTAAGGCGATGAAAAATTAAATTTAGATTATCATATAAACAAAATTCAACAAATAATGATGGGAAAAGGAATAAAATAAGAAAAAATTACTTCATAAAAGTAATCGACAGATACTATTTTTGAGATATCTAAATCTTTCATAATTATTTTAAATCTAACTCAAATCAATAGTTTAATTTATTTTACAGAAATTGTGATATTTTTAACAAATAATAACAGTATCAATGATAATGGGTTTTGATAGATTTTATAGGTAATCAAATATTCCTGTGAATTAATTCTACGATAATTAGAAAAAAGCATTATAACTAAATCTTAGTGAATTAGATGTATATACATCTATAATGACTTTTCAAAAATTTATTTTTATATTGGCCATCTATGGCGACCAGCTGATTCGCTGGGATTAATAGTAACTAAAATTTTCAGTTAAATATTTTATATAACTTAATATTCCTCTTCTGCAGTTCTACAGTTTCTTATAACTTATATAGTTAAATGCTTTTTAGTTTCAAATCCTGATAGACACATAATTCACATAATTTCAGAATTCTTACACCGTTCTATTCATTTCATTATGCCTTTCCCTTGTTTTCTGTCGGCTATCTTAAAATTTGTAAAACAAAATGTATGCATTCTTGTTCTTCTAGCCTTTTAATAATGTAACATAATTTCTAACTTAAAGCATTATAAAATTTGGCATTTTTTTCACATTAACAGCATTTCTGAAATATAAATTTAAATCTTTTCGGAATTCTTCTCGGAATTAAGTAAATATGTTGTTTGCTTTCCTGAAATATACTTTGATATTCATCAGAAGTTTAAGATCACTAGTTTAGAAATTCTCTTTCATTATTTCTTGTATTTATATCGATGGTAATTTGGATTGTAAAACTAAAGTAAAAATATCAAAACTATTTGTAACTTTAATAGTGACTTTTATCAATAACTTTAATCTTTTTCTATAATTTTTTTTCTTCTTCCTTTTCCATTTGTGATAAGTTTAATATTCGTTCAGAATTCTTGCGTATGTTTGTATTCTTGTTAAAAAGTATGCTTAAAATATTTTTCTTCAAATGAATAAATACAGAAAAAATTTCTATGCCAAAAAAAAAAAAGAAAGAGAATCACTGAAAGGATAATTTTTAAAATTTTAAGACGATGTAAAATTTAATTTTGTACTGTAATATTTTCTGAAATTATTGCTGGAAAATGTCAAACTTCAGTTTAATTTTTTAATTAATTAAAATTTTAAACACATTTTTATTTTGTAAAGTATATACTGTCCAAGTTTCGTATTTCTGGAGTAAACAATTTAGACTTTGGAACGCAGCATTGCCTCTGCAGATATATATATATATATATATATATATATATATTTACTATATAGTGATAATGTATGAATCATTTTTCTTCCATCTATATAAATTAGAAATATTGTGTAAAATATTATTTGTCATATTTAGAATGACTGTAATGAAACATAAGTGGCCTAATGACTAAACAAAAAATATATAGAAATATCGTGGCAAAAAAAATATTCAAATATTAACGTGTGAAAAAATATGGCTAAATAAAAAAAATGTTCAGAAATCCCATAATTTAAACCAAGAATGCCAGATCAACGTATCAAAAATAATTTATATATTATTCAGAAGATGTAAAAGTGATTTTCCACTTAAATAATTAATAAAATATTCTGTAAATAATCCTGCTAGTTTATGAGTAACAGTAGATAACGGAAAAAATATTTATTAGAAGCTTTGTAAGTATAATTAAATGAAGATCCTTTATTTTACGATCTCCTTTTTTAGACTTTAATTTATAAAGTATTACTACAAATATTATGAGATCTTCAGAACAATTTTTTTTTCTCAAATTTACTACTAGGTGGCACCGCTAATACAAAATAAAACTTTAATTAAATTACTGGTTTAACTTATAATTTAATTCCAAAAATATTAAAAAATAGCATTACCATCTAGAACACACAAGTGCACAAAAATTTCGAAATTTTTATATGGAACAACTAATTTCTCACGAATTTAGAAAAATTACTATTATACATACGAATATTATGGAATCTTGAATTCGTCTTTCTTTCACCTTGACTACCAAATGATATTACTCATATCGATTCAAAACTCCATTACATTTATCAGTTAACATTCCTATGTGATATTTAAATACTAATATTTGAAAATAACATTTTGAGATCGAGTAACAAATTCAAAAACTCAAGCACATCAAGAAGAGATTGAAAAACTGTCACATAATTCCAAATTTGTAAACGAGAAGTAAATCAAGTTAAATAAAAAATGTTTTAATAAAAGTTAATAGTTTCTGATGATTAAGTTGTAAATTTGTGATATAAATGATTTGCTCATTTATAAAACATAAACTATCTATCATAATATTTAGATATGATTATTAGATTTAGATTGAATATTAGATGAGATTAGTGATAGATTACTATATTTTTCATTTTAAACATTACATAACAATGCTTTTCAGATCATTCCTCCAAGCTAGAATACTTATGAGTCGTTTTGAGGAATAAAATGTTTAATTACTTTAAAAAATCCATTAAAATATTCTGTATTTGAATAGAAGTTTAGGACACAAGAAATTTTAACGATCTATCGAACAAAAGGAGAATTTATATTATTTTGGGTAAAAATAGTAATCACTGAGCATTGATTGTCGCTTTAGTTCAGCTTCGAAAGAAAAATGTACATTTTTTAAAAGAAAAATTGTATTATTTAGTAATTCCAGCTTATTATTCAACAATTTTTTCAATGAAGATAATGGAATTTATTCAAGAAAATTTATATTATTTACTAATTCCAGTTTAATTTTTAATGATTTTTTTAAATGAAAATAATGGAACTTATTTAAGAGTCTTGTTATCTCGTAATTTTATTCTATTATTCAACGATTTTTTTCGTTATGGATAAGACTTTCTTTAACAAACTATTCTGTTCTAGTGATTCACATCAGTAGCAAAAGATTTTATTAACAATATTTCAGCTTTTAAAATGAACTCCTTTCAAATCTTTAAATTTATTTAATATTTTTAAGTTTTTAAGAAAGCTTTCTTAATTTTACTAGTTAGTATGAACTCGATCCTTTCTTTGATGCATAAAGGGATTAGAATACAAAATTGCATTATATGAATGCATTAACTGAAATGAAGATTCAAAGCTTTAAAAAAAGGTTCCTATACAAATTAATTATATATTAACAAGCATAGAAAATGTGTTCATGTTCGGTCTTTCTATCTTTTTTACATTGCGAACTTTTATTATATGATATTCTGATGAGTTGTTAAAAAAGAACTTTTATTTTTATTCTATTTCAATTTGCGATTCAATATTTTCTCTTCCGGGATTTTTCTTAAGACTTGTATGAATTAAACACACGTGTAACTGCTGATTATGAACAGATCACTTCCAAGATTCCTTCCCCTTTAAAAGAATTTCGACACGAGGAAGTCGGAGTTCAAGTTCAGTGTTGAAACATACTTGAAAAACCTTTGAAGGTAACATTCGGCAGACTTGATCGCTTGACCCGAGCTTCGCAGTATTCAAAAAGAAATATCCTTCAATATAATTTGTGACTCAGCAGTTTACTTGTTGACTTTTAAGGCCAATTAAATTTACTAGGTTGCAAAAAATAATGCATTTTTTGGAGCATTTGATGTATTTTATTAGTAAGTTATTAACTCGAAGAATAGAAGCCAGATTAAACTAATTAAGAAATAATTCTTGAATAAACTTATTTGAAATTGGATAGTTCCATTTTAATAGCAATTTCGTATTACTTTGTGCATCTGAAATTCAAATCTTTTCATCATTTGATAGCTTTATTGGAAATAATTAGAATTTGCATGAAAATATTCTATGTAAAATACGTTTTCTGCTATAACAATATTAAGGACTAGATGTTAAAGCGGCAATTTTTCAATATAAAATTAAATCATACTATTCTACAACTGAAATGCAGAAATCAATTAATATTTATTCAGATTTAATTAATAATCAAAAGCTATTACGTCCTTGAGATGCTAGGAAAAGTAACTGTTTATGAGTGTTAATTATTTTATTCCTTAATTCCCAAACACTGTTGAGCATATTTTTATAAACAGCTTTCCGACCATCTTTCATGTCTTTTATTGCTTATTTCTTGAAGAGTATATAATTTAATAATAATGAAGAGTGTTTAATTTTTTTCTTGTTCCAATATCAATGTGCTGTCGGATGAGTTTGGCACAGCTAAGATATATTGAAAGATTTATAATATCTCCAATTATAATAACCTGAAATTGTGACAAGGCAGTATGCTAAATGACAAGCCCCTTGCTCAATTATCCACTTAGTTTGTCGTGGGATGACAATGTTTCTAATCTCAACCTATCTCACGTATTTGACATCTCCATTTTAATAATTGCTGATATTAACACATCATTATCACTTGGCATACTGTTTTATCATGATTGTAGCTCATTATTGCTAGAAGCAAATCCTGTATTTCGTTTCTTAGCGCCCTACATAGCTAGTTCCAGAACTTTTTGATTTACCTACGAACAACTCATTTTGCTTACATTTTATTCACTGATTAAAATTATTTGTCCGATAGTTAGTAAATATTTATTTGATTTCAATATGTTCACAATATTCCAGGGAGTTTTAATTTCAGAATCATTTTGTGCGATGCGATTGTCAGGGAATTTCAAATTGTTTAATTAATTCTGTAAACAATAACTTAGGCACTGAATAGGAAGTGATTTAGTTTTATTTACTTTGTTCTATGAACATAATATTATTATTTAAATATTTTTGTTTTTGAGGTATTCAGAAAATTTTTGTTGATTTAAAAAAAAACAAGTAAAAACGAAATTTCTAAATCGCAATATCCCAATTCATTACTTTCCATTTTCAGATTTCTTTTTTTTCGTTATTGCTTCAAGACGTTTATAGAACAAAAACGAAGCGAGCATTTACAGAAAAATAGTTGTCGGTAATAGTATTATTAATCCTAAAGAAAATCATTACTTAAAGCTTAATTTATTTCTTCAAAGATTTTATTGCATCAGTATGAAGGGAATGTTATACTTTTGAAGTAATTGTTTTAACAAACTTTGTTGCCATGTCAGCCAGTCAATTATATTTTAGGAACAATTGTTAATCAGAAACATTATAAATCAATATAGATAGAAATCTAAAAGAAATCCCTTAAAATATTTATTCTACTCTTAAATCAATCGTCAAAGATTACAAAAAAATATTTTTTAATTGGAATGAGTAAAGATTATAAATATATTCTTGATTAGTGGCGTATTCATACAATATTAATTTATTCTTAATAGAAAAAATACATTTAATTAATTCCCTTTTCTATTCTAACAAGCTTCCTTTTCTTTTTCTTTTCCATTTATAATTCTAACAAAATGGAAAAATAAAGTGCATCGAATTATAGAATTTTCAAAATTTCCATTACTAACCCATATTACTAAAAATAAAGATTACATGGAATACTTAAATAGCTTAAATATTATAATAATTAATTTGGATCAAACGAATGTAATTATGCCATTTCATCTATTATTTAAGAAAAAAATCTATCTTCAGAACTGAATTCATCATCTAAACTATGTGTCGCCAAGATAGAGAATTCATGCATCTAAGAATTAAACCTATATATATATATATATATATATATATATATATATATATATATATATATATATATATATATATATACTCTTGCTAAAAACTCCAACTGAACATTCCCTTTCAACAAGTTTGTTCTCAAGTAGCATCCTATTTTGTGATGTTTTGCTTCTGATTTGAATGGCATTTACGTGGGTAGTCAATAGCACGTTTTTCCGCTTTCTTGGCTGATATTAGAGTATTATTTTTTTAATGCTAGCGTATGTGCACTTCTACTTTGTTTGAATGTAAATGTGGAATCTTAAAAAGAATAGCCTAAAGTGATGCTATTTGGCCACTTAAGTGTAGCCAGAGGGCCAAGTTTGTTGGTGAACTGGGAAATGACTTGATGAGAGAGTAGAATATTTGATAATATCTTAAGCGTAAAATTTCAGTTATTACTTAGTTAGAAATGAACTTGAGATCTCTATCCAAGAGCGGAATCTCAATAAGCAACCCAAAAGGCCTCACCATTCTTGTTTTACCACAGATCCGGATTTGACCTCAATATTCTAGCGCAAAACCTAGGACCAACAAATTAGTATGAATATGTAGTTGCAACAGGAGAAACCCGATAGAGCTAGAAAAAAAATATATACTTTCTTAATCATTTTTTTATTAACCAGATTTTTGAGTATCTAATTATTTTTTGTCTAATTATTTTTTAAGCATATAATCATTTAAGTATATAATTATTAAGTATCTAATCAATTATCTATTCTAATGCATTCAATATTCATTTATTAAAATTGCTACTCTATATTAACCTATTTTTAAATTTTTCTCTAGCCTACATATATTGAATATGCTATAAAATTAATAACAAGGTATTCTTGATTAATTATTAACATCCATTCCAATTGATAGGTCGTAAAATTAAAATGATCGTAAGTTGAATTTATGTTTCTCGACTTCATTTTATTTCAAACGGATTATAAGCGGATATTGTTTCAAATTTAATGGATTTTATTTCAAACGGATATTGTGCGTAAAACGTAAAAATTCAATCTATGTAAATATGCTCATCATATATAATGTTTAAAATACATAATAGATATCTATTTCATTGTAAGTAGTGTAAACAACAACAACAAAAATAAAGCAATCTGAAATTATATTTTATTTTGTACTAGCCGCCTTTGGCGACCAGCCGGTTCGCCAATCTTAATGTCCGTTTAAATTTTAATAATTAAATAGGTTGAATCGGAGTTTAACCCTCTTCTTCGCCAAGTTGCGATAACGCGCCAAAGCTGGCAATCTTTATTATGCACTATGATTGAACATCTGGTCCTTTGCTTTTGTACATTTCGCAAGGCCATTGTTGGCGATTTTTAAAAATTGCGCAAGCAGGGGGTTAAACTCCGATCGTACCATTAAATATTTTACGCAATTCTAACTTTAATAGATTCTTCACAAAATATTTTAAAACTTCAAATTTTGATAGTCATATAATTTACTCATAATATTATAAAGGCCTTGTCATAACGTGATATGTATCTCTCTAATTTTCTGTTACCCCTCGTAAAATTTATGCTTTAAATTAAAGTGTAAATGATTAATCTGTAATTAATATAATGATATTTTTTACTGAAACAAAGCATTTTTTTAATAATATGATTACTGATAATAGAGTCACTGAGCGTTTAAACTTTATGGGCACTAAAGAATATCTTTCTTAATTTATGTAATATTTCAAGAATTTGTCAACAAAATTTTCTCAGATTTATCATGAACAGATCGATTCATTAACAATGTTTAATTTTAAATGCATCAAACAATAAGAAAATAAAATGAATCGTTTAAAATAATCGGTCGAAAACAGGTTTAAAAAAACTACTTAAAAAACGATGTAATTAAAACTATAAGCATATACAAAAAATATATATAACTAACAAAAATACAATTTAATTACAAAAGCATGCAACTAACCTAAAAATAATTTAAATCATTGAAAACAGGTTAAAAAAACTACTTAAAAAACGATGTACTTAAAACTATAATCATATATAAAAAATATATAACTAACATAAATACAATTTACTTAAAAAAGCATACAACTAACCTAAAAGTAATTTAAATCGTCTGTTGATAATGGTTGCCATGCCAACAATCAGAATACAAAGCGCATGCGTGAATTTTCTTCGCCTTTTACGGTAACGCAAATGCGTGAATTTTTCTACGCCAGTTGGGGTAACGCTATGCAGATTATACATTATTAATTTCCTTTATTCTGTGTTATTTTAATTCAAAAGTACTTCAGAATGAATCTGAAACATGGATTAATTAACAATGTTTAATTTTAAATGCATAAAACATTAAGAAAATAAACAGAATCGTTTAAAACAATCCGCCGAAAAATATTAACCCTAGCCTCATTACTGTTGGGAGAAAAAAGAAACGGAAGCCTTACTCATTTGGCGATGGAGAAAATGGAAGATTTTTTTGGCGGAAAAGTTGGCGGTGGGGAAAATGGAAGATTTTTTTGGCGGGAAAGTTAGTTTTTAATTAATAATTAAAATTCTAATTAAAATTTCAAAAAAGGGACCCCAGGTGCACATTCCCGACCTCTAAGGTATACATGTACCAAATTTGATAGCTGTATGTCAAATGACCTGGCCTGTAGAGCGCCAACACACACACACACACATTGAGCTTTATTATAAGTATAGATATAGATATAGATTTTAAAATTTATTTTTTTGTAAGTCGGAAGGCGAAAATAATTTTTCAAAAGAAAATTAAATCAATGAACAAGAATAAATGAAATAACCACAGATATTTTTGGAAATAAATGATTGAGTACTATTAAACAATTTTATTTCACTTTACAATATCTGGATCGTATCTTTTAAATGAACAGCGGTTATAATAATTATGATTTTTGAAAAATTGTTTTGATCAATCTTTTTTTGGAAATGATTTTGTAAAATATTCATATTAAAACATAAAGGATTTATTTCGACATCGGCACCGAAAATTTTCTGATTGCAATTTTAATATATGTAAGAATATTTTTATTAAATGAATGTATTCAAAATACAAAATAAGAGGTTAAAAGAAAATGAATTTCTGTAACAAATTTTTGTTAAAATTGTTATTATTATTATTATTACTATCTTATAAAAAGTATCATTCTCTTTTAATTTCTATTCTGAAGATTATAAAGGATTGCATCACTTTTACGATCTATATTTCAGAAAGCAAGAATTTTCGTCGTTCTTGTTTTGCTTCTTATCAAAGAAATCTCCCCCACCGATAGGCACCTTTTAAGAAGCTTCCGTGATGGTGATTGGTTCTCGTCATCCAAGTGGGTACAGAAATAGTGGGGGGTGGGGGGGGTAGTTATCTTCTTCCAATGAGGGAACGTATTTCCTTAGGGAAGGTTTGTACACGACCGGTGATGGCCCTTAGGACTCAACCTTAGTTCCCGACAATGCTGTCATGGCGATTCTTTCATTCAAATTTAATCGAATGCCTTTAATTAGGCGAGGTGGAGTAGCCTTGTGTGGTTATCAAAGAAATCTGGTTAGGAAATTAGTATTCAAAACAATATTTAAAAAAAAGTTATCATTTTTTATCTTTTGCCATTTTATAAAATTTGTATTTGAATTTAATTTTGAGAGATATTAGTGAAATTATACAATCACTTTTTATATTTAAAAGAAATCGCATATTTTCCGGGATTTATTATTTAATTAGATGATTATGATAATTTTTATCACTATCCATTGAAACATAAGTTGATTAAATTAGCCTTCTTTGAATAGCTGCATAATACCATTTTATTGGTGGATCTCTTGATTATGAATCAAGATCATTTAATGAATAAGACACATGATCCAGCAATCTTCAGAGGATATTTGAACCCATAGATTTAAAGATTGTATATAGAGAAAATCGGATATCGGTCCTATGACCCATCAACCCTAAAATCCAGCTCTAGTTAAAGCATCTGAAGATTTCAAAGGGGGGGGAGGGGGAAGGGAGTAGAAGAAGAAAAGCTGGAGATTCTGAAATAATTTAGAAAATTGATCAAAGCTCCAAAAACGTGAATTATTCGAAGTACTAAAAACTTTGAGAAGAATGCATTTTTATATTGTCCAATAAATACATATTTCCTACTTATTCTTTTCACTTTGCTGGTAATAATAAACGTGTATTACAATACGGAAGAAAATCCTTACAAATGACCGCAAACAATGGATATACTATATAAAAAAAAATGTATTGATATCGGATTCTGTAAATTCTCTTCTGCCATTTTGAGAGAATTATTTTCAAGAAAATTGAATTTTCGTATATTCAACGTTGGAGAAAATTTACCGTACCAAAATTACGATTTCAAGTTGGAATAACACTATAAACCGCTATACTATTTCTTTTTTGTGTGTAAATTGTTTGGTAACAGGATCATGCATTATATATCATATAATGCATGATATATGAATTTATATGTAAAGACAGCATTTTAGAAATTATAACCGAGATTGATCAACATTCAACTCAATATAACAATGACCGATAGATTAATAGAAATAAAAATGTTCAATGACATACATGCTATAATTTTTTATACACATCACTTAAAATTATGAATGGTTATTCTTCTAATATATAGGTTACTATTCCATATAGCGGATTTAAAAAGGGGATTTCTTGTTGGTGCTTTTCAATACATGATAATCTCTTGAATCTGTGAAATTTAATTATTATATGATCAGTGAAATTGATTTTTAAGACATAACTCCCTTCAGGTGTCTTTTACTATTTTATACTTATTTAATTCGAGGAAAAGAATTTTTCAATGTATTAATAATGTCCAAGAGTTACGTCTTCCAAAAGGATTCTTTAGTGACCTAAGACATGATTTATGTAAATGAAATTCACATTTGCTTATTGAAATGCTTATATTTAAGATTTAATAACAAAAATATCTGAAGTTGTATTATAAGAAAAAGTTTATTTTAAACTACAGACTGGACGCATCACGCCCTTGCGCAATAGATGGTTTATTTTGGTATTGAATTGCTCACTAATAGGTGACCCCATTGCTAATTTTCATTGCCAGTGACTCAGAATTACACTTTTCTCTATCCACTAGGGCCTCTCCTTCATGGCTTTGATCCTGCTCACCTGTCGTCTGCACGAAATCGACCGGGAAGTAGGCTACCTGCAGGCCGTGCTCACGGACTGGTTTCCCCCCACGCCACCCCAGCAGCAGCAGAACGACGTCACCACGGTCGCTCCCACTGTCAACCGTCACCTCAATCTACTGCAGGAGGAACTCACGCAGTTCTACTTGCGTAAGATTCTCGCTAATTTGTGGTTTCGGTTCACTATTATGTGTCTCTGGCATGCCAGTAAAGTGAAGGGAAAAGTAAATAATGCACGCAAAGAGAGTTTTTCGAATACTCGAAATAAAATTATTAACATTTTAAAAGTTATACCGAAAACCGAAACACAATTGAATTTCTGTAATTAGTATTTTAATATATTTATCTCTGAATTAAAACGATACCGATTTAGATTAATAAATGGCAACAAGATAATACAAGATAAAATGGGATAAATAAAATCTGATACACATATTGCATGTGCACAGTTTTATGTTAATATGAATTAATGATAAAGGAAATTTAACTTTGGATTTTCAATTTTTATTTTTAATTATTTCAACTGCATATGTATCAGAAAGAATACTTTTTAATATATACAAATTTTTTAAAAATTTGCACTAATTAGCCATTGGCATTGAAGAGAAACCGTACTTATTTAATGAAATGTGAATTTAGTCTATACTTTAATTGCCAAAAAAGATAAATTTATTTATATTTTTAATTTTTTCTCTCCTTAAACCTATTAAATACGAATTAGCGACAAAAGCAATAAGTTTTCCTAATTTTTATTTAACCATTTAGCAAGAATTATGATATTTCCGCGAATAAATTTTGTTTTAATTATAAAATTGTATTTTTATTTCAAATTATTCTGCAAAAAATTGACAATATGAAGCACAATCAAAAAGTTTTATTGAAAATGACTCAAACTTTAACTGGGGAAAAAGTATTATTTGAGCTGTTTGTTTTCCTAAAAAATTCAATCGTTATTTTTAAAAAAAATCTTGCCAATAAATCATAAATATATAGCAGAAATTTATAAATAACATATTTTTATAATAAAATAATAATATGTTTTATAAATATATGACTACTGATTTATCAAATAATTTTCTCGAATTTTAATTTTTAATGGAAAATTTTCAATTTTCAATTTCAATTCAATCAAATTTCAATTCAATTCAAATTTCAAAATCAAATTTCAATTCAAAATCAAATTTCATTTCAATTCAATTTCAATTTCAATCAATTTTCCTATTATTTTATAATTAGATTAGTTTAATTTTCGTACAATGATCTTCTTTGATGAAACTCCTAATAAAAATAAATTTTTGAAGATTAACCTATTTTTGATCATTTATTAATGCTGTATTAAAAAAAAAGAAAAAAAGCGGTTTATTTTCATTCTTAATGCCACATAGTTTTTTTTTCTTTTCCAAATAATAACGATATTAAAACCATTGAAACACAGATTCTGATTAGTTTAATTAAAAATATATCGACTTCAGCAAAACTTCTTTATAATATCAATTAATCCTTGTTACCTCATGATCTGGAATATTCTAATTATTTCAATATATTTTATCTTTTAATATGTAAAAATTACTTTTAGAATTAACCAGTAATTTACAGAAAATTACTTCAGATACTTAGGAATTACTTCATTTTATATTTATTGTATTGCTCATAGGCAATACAATAAATATAAAATTTCTGACTGGCATAACAAGTTTACACTTCTAAAGTTAGAACATGAAACCTATTACTGTCTATATCTGCTGCAGTAACAATAGTTAGAAACTAAAATGCTGATTATCTATAGAAGATATTAATCTTTCTAATGTTCTAAGTAAGACAATGATGAGCTTATTAACAAGAAGCCTTCATTACGTGAGTGCTTTTTTTTTTAATCCAATTGTTGAGTGACAGCCATTAGACGATTTTCTGAAAGAACCAGAACAAAAGCAAGAAGCATTACACTTGGAAACTGTTCCGATTGCTATCACTGTACATCAAGGAAAAATAAAACAAAAATTATTGTTATGGTTCACTCAACATTATTTCCGAACCGTTTACTTTTATAAAGGACCAGTAAAAAGTTCAAGGAACGGACGTTTAATGTCCAAGAACACGCGGCATTTAAAATGTTCCAATTTTTTCCCCGCTTAACTTTTATCATAAAAAAGGCCCATTCCTTTATGAAGTTGAGTTGTTTTCGTGTTTGCAGTAATTTAAGTCATTTCCTAGCTCCAGGTTGAAATTGCTCCCATTCATGAAATGCGGAAAATCTGTTCAGTGCGGTTTAGGTTTCTGAATGAAACATGTCAAATAGACGTTATTTCTTTTGATGTGTTTACATGGAACTGTACTCATTACTCATTTTGAATAGATGTTACAATTTATTTTTTTCTTTTGTAGCTCGAAAGAAGTTATACACGAGTGCTTTCTTAATGAGTTTTTAAAAGTGTTAGAATTTAAATGACAAAAACAGTACCGTTATCTAGAATTTAATTGACGAAAACAATATAGTTATCTAATATATAACAATGAATTTTTGTTTGTTCGTATTTTATGCGTTGCCACACTGTTCATCTGACTGCGATAGAACTTTGCCAGCTTATTGCTTACACTTGCACGAAAATTATAGGCATAGTACAATTATTATATCTAGTATATAAAAATAAATTTTTTTGTTCGTATTTTATGCGCTACCAAACTGTTCATCCGATGGTGATAAAACTAGAAAATCCATGTTTTTCACATGACCAGTTGTATGTTGGATGCTCACGAGTTGGACAACCACAAATTTTATTTGTTTTTGCTGAAGACGGAAAAACAAAAAATGCTGTCTACCCTGAAGTATACGAATAATAAAGCCAAAGAAATTGCATAAATATTATTTATACTTCCCCTTTATATATAATTTAATTTCACTGAATGTATTCATTGCCGACAAGAAAATAAATATCATTCTTTCTGTCATTCATAATTAAACAAGATAGCTATTCCACATTTCAAACGATATTTCTAAAATTACTTCTTCTGCGGCAGCAACGCACCGAGTACTAGCTAGTAATATATATTTTTTAAATTTAAAATTCTTGTTTAAAAGATGTTTCAGACATCACTTATAAATTTTCAGAGAACTAATAATTTTTAAAAATAAAATTATATACTATATATAAAATTCTGTACAATTACTCTTATTTAAAATTGTTATTTTTGGATACAATGAATATTTTGTATTATCAAATTGTTTTTAAAAAATGCTCAATTAAATAATATTTTATACAATTGAATAATATTTTATGGATAATCTTAAGTAAAATATATATTTTTACTGCTACTACAAAATGGTGGAAACGGATGTGTTTAATCCTTAAAAAGAATACCCAATTAACGAAATTAAAATATTTAATAAAAATTCATTTTTATTCAGATTTAATTAATCAAATTTTGCGTCACAACTGTTATTAGGTTTATAAAAATGTTTATATTCTGACTTATAAATTATTTAAAATATTTATAATACATATTAAAATAACGGATTTTATTAATAGATCGGGCCAAAAAAATTCTCATTTAAAAAGAATATAATTTATTTTTAACCTTTGTCTGAAAATGAAGGAGAATTTTAATTGGAATTTGAAATGTGGTTATTTGGAAGAAAGGGATTGTGTATGCTTCTATGTTATTTTTAATTAATATTTTTTAGTTTCTTTTAAAAATATAAATTAAACGGCCATTTTATTTAACAAACTAAAGTAGATATTTTTAGCTTAATTGTTTTGAGGAATTTTAGGATTAAAAATTTAATCTATTTCACTTTAATTTTTGTTTGAGTAAATCAAATATCTTTTAATTTGATCAAACAGGTACTTAAAATATCTTACTAAAATTAATGGAATGTATTATTCCCTTTTTTAAAAAAGCTGTTAAACCATATTTCTTTTTAGATAAAAAAAAAAAAAAAAAAAAAAAGATGGCAAGACCTTTTAAAATTTAAAATTTTTCTTTACTATTTCTTTCCAAAAAGAAAGAGAAAGAAAGTGCCAATTTCACTCAACCATAGAAGTTGTCTACTGTCGTGAAGATTGACTATAACAATTTAAACAATCTCTTCTTCCACTTTAAAGTGGCTACTCATATATAACTAAAAGTTTGTCAGGTAAAACAGCTATAAGTTTATCCATTTTCAACACACCACTTAGATATGCATGTTTACAATCAATCAAACATTATTGATCCTAAACTTCATACAAAACGTGTTGAAGCAAATCCACCAATATATAACTTGCAATGGCGTAGAAATTGATTGGAGGCAGGGGGTGTGTATGTGTTTTGATGCAGGCAAAACATTTGGTTGTTTATGTTTCTTTCATAAGTTAAATGTCATAGGAAACAAGAAAATAATGCTTAGTCTCGGGGACCGATAACCTTTACAAAACCACTAATAAAGATGTGGGGGGAGGGGTGCAAGTCCCCGAACACCATATATACTCTCTCCACTCTATTAGTCACTTGTATAACAACGCTGCTCGTCCAGTTACAGAATAGCGGCTAGTGAGACGCAACTTGATTTTATAGATTATTTGACGTCATTGACCTACCTCAATGATGTTATTTATAAAATAATTCTAGGTTTTTTTTTCATAATGGAATTCTATTTCATGCCAAAAATAATGTAGGCGTAATATTCGACTTGTCGTACTTGGACATTACTAGTTGTTTGAATTATGAGAATCGGTCCCAAACAGGGTATTGAGGAAGTATTTTAACGATTCGAAAATCCTAAGAAAAAAAAAAAAGAATTTTCAAATATTAGTCTATAAAAGTAATGAAGAAAATTGGTTGAAATTCAAAGCATTTCATAATGCTTTATAAAATTATTAAATTTAAATAAATTTCATTTTTTTCTAATTAATTTCTACTTTATTTTTCTGATTTTTTCTGCTACTAGATTGATTTGACTTATGTTTGCGAAATTTTGTTCGGACGAACATAGAATTCCAAAGTTTTTTTTAGTCAACTAGAAACACTGGTGACACACACACACACACACACACACACACACACACACACACACACACACACACACACACACACACTATTATATATATTTTCACAGATTAACTTAAAACTTTTTCATTAATAATCCATTGAAATGAGCTTTTATTTCTGCAATGCGCAAGTATTTTATATTTTTCTGTAGATGAATTAAAGATATGTTCCGAAATTGAATACAACTTGACCTTTATTCGGTTATAATTTCAAAATGTCTTGATAATATAATCTTTAACTATAGTTACATGTGTAGCTAATAACAAATTTTACTAATCTTCTAATTGGTGTTCCCAAATGGATGAGGTTTTATAGGACCTCATTTTATTCATTTTCTTTATATCTGACAATACTGAAAGAAATTTTTTGAAGTTATCATTGGAAAAAATAATTTTCTAAGAGTTGCGAAATGATTTCTTTTAAAAATTCTTTTCCATTTTAGCTGAACTTCAGTCCTCAAGAATAACATTGCTTCTGAGTGTTGTGTTCGTCGCTATATATATTTGCAGTTGGTGGTGGATGGCTTTTGCTATTAAACAAGTCAGCCAAGGTGTAAGTATATATTTTTTTTATTGAATTTTAACCTTACTGATCGATGATTTAAATGAAATCAAACAATTTAAACAATCCCAACAACTTAAATGACGAAAAAATTTTTTAAGGAAAAATTAAAATTTAGTATCTGTAGTTGTAAGCTTATCTTTTATATTTTTATTGGAAATTCATCAAAACGATTTTTTTTTTCGAATTGTGTTTAAACTAAGTACAAATATTAACGAAATCAACATCAATATTTCATTGCACGTTTGAATATCTACGCTATTCGTGTGCTGTATGGGTGCATGTGTGTGTGTGTGGGGGGGGGATCCTGCGTTCGGCCCATCTCAGAAAGATTGTCAGACTTTCCTACAGTATTGTTGCTAGAAGTAATTCATAAACGGAAATGATTATCTGCCAATTTTCTTTAAAGATGGTTTACAACTTACTTATATTGTATGTATTCGCACCACAAAAACGGAGATGAGAACCTTCCGGTATGGTGATTGGTCTCGTCACTTCTGTGAGTAGAGAGATGGTATGGGTAGGCTAACCTCTATTGATGACAGGACGTGAATCGTATGGGAGGTGTTGTACCGTGGCCGGTCATGGTCCGTAAGACTCAACCGCAGTTCCCGCCAATACTGTTGTGGTTAGCCGGTCATTTAGATTATTCTGAATGCCTTCGGGTGGGGTGGAGTACCTCTTGTGATTGCTTATGTTATATACTTATCCCAATTTCATTAAAATCGACAAATAGCTTTTAGATTTGTATTTAGGGTTTTCCGTAGTTTATGAAAACCAGGGACAATTCTATATGAATATTGCATGCATTTTCTGCTTCTTTATGACCTCATTGAATCTTTGCTGATAAGTTTCATTTTTTTCTTTTGAGCGAGAAATTCTAAGCAGATAAAACAGTGACACGTTCGTTATTATAAATAGCATAGCTTATTTCTGAAGTCGCAGATTATTCATCATCAGATATTTAACGAACTAGAATCTGTTTACATAATACAAAACATTTTTTTAAACTTCATGATTTTTAAAAATTTATTTATAAATCTGTTTGATATATTACTATGAAAATATAAGCTCACTATAAGATAATAAAAGTAATGTGATTGCGGAATTAATATGTACTTCTAAATATTAAAATTATACTTTCAGATTTTTGAAAGTAATGAGGAAACATGTAGAAAAACTTTGTTTATATATGTCCTTCTATCTAATATGTTATGCGTAGGGATTGCAATACCTGTATACCGGGATACCGAATACCGGTATTTTGAGCCATTTGTACAATTTCGTAATACCGGTATTCACAAGTTTAAATACCGATTTTTCGGTATTTACTAGAAATTTTTAAAATTGTCTCCACTATATGTTCAGGTATCGCGAACATAGCAAAATAGTATACGTTTTTGTTTTTATGTCTCCATAACGGGCGAAATTAATTAGCTAATTAATGGCTTAATTAATTGCTTAAATATAAATTAGCGAAACATGGATTATCCCTGAAAGAAAATATTGTATCCATAACGACTGATGGAGCAACAATTATGAAAAAAAAGTTGGAAAGTTGATTGGCGCAAATCAGCAGTTGTGCTATGCACATGGAATTCAATTAGGAGTAATAGATGTGTTATACCGAAAAAATAAAGAACAGAAGAATCCAAATACTGTGGATATAGAAATTTCGGATTCCAACTTTGAAAAGAGCAAGAGTGAGAGTGATATTGACAATGAAGATAATGACAATGTAATTGTTGAAGAAGATATCGCTTATGAGGATGAAATATTAACCTATCAAGAATTGCTTCCTATAATTTATAAAATTCGAAAAATTGTTAAGATATTTAAACGTTCCCCTATAAAAAGGATTTATTACTAAAATATATACCAACTGAAAATAAAACAGAATATATGTTAATATTAGATTCTAAAACACGTTGGAACAGTTTACTCCTAATGATGGAACGATTTTTGAAACTGGGAAATCCAATCAAAAAAGCTATAATCGACTTAAACCTGTAAATTAATTTTTCAGAATGCGAATTCGGCTTAATATCCAGAACTATATCAGCTCTACTTCCAATAAAACTGACTATTGAGGCATTATGTCGGAGAGGTTTTAATTTATTAACAGCTAATGCAACAATAAATTTCATGTTGCAGTCACTGAAAGAGCAGCACACATCACTATCTGAAGAATTATATATTACATTGAAAAATCTCACAGAAGAAAGGCATACCGAAATAGAAAATGTCTTATGGTATTTACATAATTATAATGATTTTAAAAATGAAAATGAAAAAGAAGAAAAGAAAATAACCAATTCAAATCTGATTAAGTTTAGAGTAAATTTTCTTAAAATTGTTTACCCACAAACCTATCCATATTCGGAAGAATTCGGTTCAATTATCGAAGATTATGATGTCACTACTGTCGATAGTGAAAAGGAATTGTCTCTTGAACAAAAATTAGAATTAGCGATAAATAAAATTTCAACGAACCAAAAAATACAATACAGAAATCAGTTATATCCAAAACCATCCGACGGGAAATCGATTTATTTGAAGATGAGGGATTTAAAGGTAAATACTTGGTAAAAGCATATCACGCATCGCTAGCAGTACCACCAACTAGCGTAGGTGCCGAAAGAGCGTTTTCAACAGCTGGTAATTTTTACACAAAATTACTTTTCAGGCTTAATGACAGTACAATTGATGCATCATGTTTTTTAAGATCACATTTCAGAAATTTGTAATAGTACCACAGACTGAATAGTGATATTTACACTTTTTTGTGATTTAAATAAATAAGATGTTTCTTTACATTTTTGTGATTATATACTGTTATAATTTATAAGTTACAAATTATTTTTGTGATATTTACACTCTCTAACAAAACTGGCAAATAAAACAAAGAAACACCTGTGTTTTCTTTCTTTTTCTAAAATTTCTAATACCGGTATTAAAACCGGTATCCCGGTATTAAGATTTAAAAAATACCGAATACCGGTATTGAAATTTTGGTCCGGTATTGCAATCCCTAGTTATGCGTTATACTCAGACAACAAAATGATGTATTAATAAATGATGAAAGGTCATTATTAACTACAATTTTTAGGTTAGAAATAATTGTACGCTTGGAGATTTTCAATACATATTTGAAATGCTATCTCATAATGTCAATATCCTTTTATGATACACTTTACGTACATTTATTTCGATTTGTTCCCCCCATCTTCCATGGTTGTCAGACTGCCGCTATTTAACAATGGAGGCCAGTTTGACTAATTCAGAGGTGAACTGGGTGACCGTAAGAGATAATTAGAAAACTTTTCTTCGTTTATATCTTGTTATATGCAGTGTAGTGTGTTATTAACGAAATTAGGATAGAGTTTGAAGAGTATTATTTTTTTCCCTTTCTTCTTTACTCTGAAACTTTTAATTTATCATATTGAATCATACCATCGAGGGGGGGGGGACCTCAGAAGTGAGAATGAAATTATCCCGGTATGGTGGTTGATTTGTTTTTGCCACCTTGATAGTATAGAAATGGTGAGGTTGGCTACCTCTTATCGATGACGGGACGTAATTCCCACGGGAAGGGTTGTACTGTTGCCGGTGATGGCTCTTAACACTCAATCATAGTTCCCACCAGTGTTGCTGTCGAAGCGGTTCGGTCATTCAGATTTTTCCGTGTGCCTTCGGGTGGGTTGGAGTAGCTGATTAAAGTTAAGGTTATCATGTTGAATCACTCAGTAAACAAGAGGTTTTTCAATAAATAATTTTAAATAGTTTTTAAGAACAGAACACCGGAGTCATTTATTCCTTTTTCTTTCCTAAATAGGGAAGTGTTTCTTTAAAGACTGTGTTATTACTTGCTGTCTTTGCCGCTGTCGACATTGCTGCAAGTACTGGATTCGTTTTACTCCGACTCATTATGGTAATGTAGTATTATTTATAAATGCTACCTTCTTATACATATATTTTCGTTACTACTTTTTACACATGAAAGATACAAATGTTTAGAATAATGTTTCTAATTATAATTTTATTTTTATTTTCAGTACATTCGAAGAGATCGTTTTTATCCTAATGCTTTGAAACCGCTCAGTGCACAAACTGAGAGTGACCAAATGGCTGCGTACACAGCCCTCAGGCTGATAACTATTAAGGTAAGAACGGAATTAACATTGATATGAAAGAAGTGTTATGGCGTATATTTCATATTAATACTAAATATTTTCTATTTTTCGTTTATTTTAGTCGAGTTGCGGCAATGCCGATATCTTAGTCACCGTAGTTGTAGGATTTCTCACAGTTCTGAGGGTAAGTTTATAAGGCCTTATTTAAACTATTATTTTTACTAAAGCCAAAACTCACAGGTCAGTTTTATAAATGCTTCTTCTTAATCTAATTTTAAAAAGCTCTAAAGGGATTTAAAGCGATTTCATTGCTGAAACAAGAGAAATAATTATTGACTAATTGATATACCCGGCGTTGCTCGAGATTAAAATTATTTCATATATATTTTTAACATAAAAAATTTTATAATCATGTAACTTTTTTGTCGTAACTTCTTTTGTAAAAAATATTATTATATAAGAAATCCTTTTATCATCTAAAATATTATCTTTTATTGTCTGCTTTTAATAAAAATGAGAATATAAATTGAACTAGACGATTTTTAAAAACCACCGGAATTATTTTTTTCTTTTAATTATTAATATACGTTATATAAGGGTTGGAAAACTTATATTAGTACCTGCCAACTAAATGGCGGGTAAGTGAAAACCATTCATGTCACGAAAAGTGCTCAGGAAAAGAGAAAAACCTCACAAATGCACATTATTAATATTAGAAAGTATTTCTTTTTTTGTTACTAGTAATTATCTCGAATAAATATCCACTGCAGATTATTTTCTGATTCTATTTTGACTTAATGATTTTGCTCATCCATTAAGAGAAATGATATTTAAAATATTCTTTAACTGGTTACCTCTCATCATAAGGACATGGAATTTCTAAGACGAAATAATTATGTCTTTCGCTGCAAGAAACATCAAAATTTTAATATCTGTTTTTTATTTACAATAGGAATTTACAACTTTGTGTTTACAATATGAATTTACAACTTTGTGTTTACAATATGAATTTACAACTTTGTGTTTACAATATGAAACACATAATTACTGCTTCGTATTGAAATATGTAATAACCAAAATTGACTTTTCCTATCTCTTGTTCTTTATATCCTCTTTTTCTCCATTCCTTTCAAGTTCATGAAGATTATGGAAATCATTTTATACTCAGCTCCCATTAGGGCCCGATTATCAAATACATAAAGTAGACAACTTCCTAAGGGTCCAGCAATTTTGGAAAGTCTTAGACTCTGAGACTGTTTTACTATATTTCGGAGTCACGTATTTGACCACAATCATATTAAATATCAAGTATTACAGAAAGTTTAGAAAGTTATTTTTAGAATTTGTTTAAATGTTTTAAAAGTCGTTAAATAAAAGTTAAAAGCTATAATAAACGTTGTATTTAAGTATTTATAATGCTTTAAAACTTTTATATAATTTTTTATAAGCTTTGTGTTTAAAAAAATTTTAATTAAATTTAAAAAAACTGTTTAATTTTTTTTTATTTGCAAAATTTTTATATCAACTTTCTGAGAATTTTTTTAATTAAATGTTTTTTTTATTTTCAGTTTTTAAGCATATTAGTTTTGAATATGATTTTTGAGGTTTATATAGGGAAGGATAGGTTCCAAATTTTGCATTACCTGAGGACCCCTACAGAACTCATTTCGGCTGTTGTCTAACCTGAATCATGGTTACTTGAAGCTTTTATAATTTTTTACGACGCCATTTACTCCAATCATCCATCCCCAGCCCACTGCCTAGAGTGATGAAACGGCAGATAGCATAAAAATTCATAAATGTAACCCTGAGGATTTTAATATATTTCACAATTTATTAAAATACTCAAGTAATTAAGGTATTAAAATCCTCATAGGAAATCTAAGGAAACGAATCAAAAGAATAGAAACGAAAGAAAAATATTAAAGGCGGGAACATATAAGTGGGGTAATACCATATTTCTAAATATCAGTTATTTGTATTTATCTGAAGGAAATTATCTTCTTTAATTGTTTAATTCTTTTCTAAAATAATTAATTCTTTTGAAACTAGAACAATTTCTATGGAAAAAAACTATATGCAAGTGAATTAATAAGAAAAATTTGTTTGGACTCATTCGACCATCTATGCCATTTATTGAAGAAGTTTAATCTTCGGGAGCTTTTCCAAAAATTATTTTGAAGACTTTTTCTTATTTTATTTGATTCCTTTAAAAAATGAAATTAAGGCATACAAGTTCTATTAAATTTACGTTCTTCTGTTCTATTAATTGCTTGATATTCTTTGATGATGATGATGCTAATTTAGCAAGCTAAATTTATTTTATTGTACTTTTAGATTTACAGCGTCGTATGCGTTGCATCATTTTACAAAAAAGCTAAAAGTGGATCAAGAGACATATTTCAAAAAGGTAAGAATGAAAAAAAAATCAAAATGAAAAAGATAAACCATTATATACAATAAATAAATACAATAGAACTTCTATTAAAACCCAAAATTTAAAATTTTTTAATGATTTTAAGATGAAAATAGCTATTTAAATTATTTTGTATTGTTAAATTAAAAATGAAAGACAGAGCTCGATTCTCTATGTCGACTTGACTAGAAAAAATGTCAGATATAAAGATCCTGATAAATGAAGTTCTATTATGGCAGGTTCAACAACATTCGTTCTAATAACAGCAAATATACATACTTAGTATAATAATCTTAACCTTTTAAGAGTATTAAAAAAATATGTAGATAACGTGTATTTTTTAATGGTGATCATATTTGACTGTTATTTAAAAAAAGTTCTTAATTATCAACCAAAATTTACCATTAGTTCAATTAAAGGAGATAATAAATGAATATAAAAGATCAGTTTTCATAGATATAAGCTTATCTTATTAGAAGCAGCTTCAAAGGAACGTGTCCCTAAGTTCGGTTAATTAGATGCAAATCCGGATACCCAAAATCGACATGGATTTCGCATGCCCTTTATATTATATGTCCTTTTAATCTCTGGTAACATTAAGATTAAGATATTCGTCGTTTTGTGAGATTTCTGTGAAATATGTAATCAGCTGCAAACACGAAATATTTGACATGATAAATTTGATTATATCAAGGCTTCTAGATTTTTTTCTTACTCGTGATTTAATTTCTTATTAAAAAATTCCTTGATACCCCGAAATAATAAAATAGTTGAGGAAATTATGTATTAATAATTGATGACAAATAAAAGGAAATAGAATTTAAAGTTCTAGAAATGTCGCAAATGATTGAGTTAAATTAAATTTGATGTAAAAATGATTGAATTAAAATCAATTATGTGATTTTTTTTCCTTTACGAAAACTAAAAAAACAGAAAAAAGGTCACAGTGTAAGAATTTTTACTACAACATTTGAAATAATACGCTATGGTACAGGTTTAACTCCGATATATTATGCAGTCGATGCCACCATCTTAACCATCATTTTTGAGAAATTTTCGGAAGTTTTTTTAACAGTCTGTTCCTGCCAGATTTTTAAAAAATTCTTTTTAATTTGCAAAAATCGTACAGAATGTAACGAAATATAAAGAATATTATTGCATTTCTGAAAGGATATTAAAAACCGAAAAAATAAGGTAAAAATATTTATAACATTCGTTACTAACTTAACTAATAACAGAATTCTTTCTGGAAACTTCTGCATTTTATTTTCTTTGACATAAGCCTAATACAAAGAGAGTATATTAAATAAAATTAGCAATATATGCATGATGTTATCATTGACATGACATCAAAAACAAATGTCATAGACATCCAAAACAAATTTCAGTAGAATGACAAACGTTTGTTCTATCCAAAGATGCATGGATTTTTTTATTTATAGATCTATTTTTTTTGTAAATTTTTATGGCTTTAAATGATGTTACGAGCAAATTCAACAGAAAATCACCCAAAACAATATAATAAAATTTAATTCATTAAATTTCAAAATCCAGCCTTCAATTTGCGTTAATTCGCCAGTACAAATTATATGGTTTAAGTGTGATAGACTCGTCTGGATATTGCGCAAATAATTCCATTAAGTATAGGTTAACAATTATTTAATGAAAACTAATATTCTAATGATATTTGACAAATTCTGAGGAGTCTGATAAATGCCTCAAATTACCAGAAGTCTGGAGTTCGAAAACTTTAATTAATTTAGAAATCCACCACTTAGTTTTAAAAGCAAAAATACCGTGACGCATATTAATATCTTAGACGTCCTTTATGTTCTTATCTAGATCGGGCAACTTATTTATTTACAAAATACAATGCGTAATCTATTTTGGTGGAAGATTAAATTCATATTTTCAAGAATTGCTTTATCTTTCAGCAATAATTATGCTACTTACGCGTTGCCCTTGAAAATTGTGAATATAGAATCAAGAAGCTAATATTAATTAAAAACAGAAGCATTGTAATGTTACTATCTCTTAACACTCATTCATTTTCAGAATGACCGTAAAAAGAATTATCATTACTAAGACATGCCATCAATTGTTAACGAATACAACATGCCAACCGTGCAACCGTTATTCCTGAAGCATTGGAATTCATTATCGTTTGCGTGCATTAATAATACGAATATTATTTATATTACGAATAAAGATTTGTTATCTTATTTTGAAAAGTGTTCTTGGCACTGAATAGCAAAACAATTTACGCTTCAAGAATAATCAAAACATTTTATTTCATATATTTATTTTTAGAAATCACTGGCAGCTGTGACACTTCGGACAGAACAGAATCTATAAAAGATTTTGATGAATATGCTCCAAAGTCCCTAATAATAGATTAGTAAGTATATTCTTTTTTCTAATCCATCATAATCTTTATAAAGTATTTAAAAATTCTGAGGAAATTGGAAAAAATTGTATCAAAAAATTGGGAATACTTGGGTCAGAGCCGTATTTTCTATGTTTGCTAAATAAATAAAAACCGCTACCCCATTAACTGTATGATTTCTGTATAAACTCGTGGGCACTTTTTGATCAATATTTACATGTCGCACTTGAGAAAAAATTTAAACCCGTTTGCATATACAAGGTATTCATTCTAATCATAGCTCAATACCTAATTTATAATCACTAGCCATTTCTAAGAACCAGCTGACTCATCTGGAATATTTATTAAATTTCATTTCACTTGAATCGTTCAAATATAATTTCATGTCTATGATTCGGTCAAATTGTCAGACATTAAAGCCATGTTATTTTAATTGCTTACAAATGCTCTGTTTATTTTGTGCATGTATCATCTATCTAATGGAGATCAGTCCCATGGAATTATATCGTTTTATAAACGCAAATCACCGGGTGATCTATCTTCTAAATTTCTCGTGATTGTAAAGTAGACACCAATATTAGACAGAATTTTTCTTCCTTAGCTTGGAACATTGGTAGGAAATTATGCAATAAAATATTTGATGAAACTATGAAAACGGTTTGTATTGCGGAAAAACAATGTAATCTGTTATTAAACAAACAAAAAAAAATGCTAAAAATTGTTCTTTTAATTATTAAAATATTTTTATACACCAAAAGTCTACTTCAATTATATTGTGTACAAATATAATATCAGGCAGTCTGGTGTCAAAATAGATAAATAAAAAAATATGTTTTCACAAAATACAAAAAAATAAATAAAATATTAACTTAAAGTAAATTATTGACATGTTAGAATTGTGTTGAAAGTTAAACTAAATTATACAGTTTACAGTGACGTAAGGGTAGTGGTGGCTGGGGTACAATATAATTTTTTTTTCTCTTTGCCATCATCAAAGGTTTTGCAAATCTAAACTGCGTGTAGGACATGGTAACAATTTTGCGCTCTTTCGTCATATTTTTTTTTTTTTTGAAACTGATATGTACGTACTAACATTTAGTTTCCATAGTGCTAGGGGCATGTAATTAATTTTACGCTTTTTCGTCATATTATTTAAATGACATATACACACTAACGTTTAGACTCTATGACGCTCCGAGCATAGTGTTAATTTTAAACCTTTTCGTCATATTTTTTTTACTAATGTATACACACAAACCTTTAGTCTGTGTGTATATGTGTAACGTGAGTTCGGGGAATCTATACCCTTCTTCCTGATCGCTACGCCTCTGCCAGTTTATTGAAAGAAGGGTCGCAAAATACTTAAATCCGCCATTGAAAATTACCCTATAACCTCTATTTATTCTGACATCGTATTCTATATCAAAAATTTCTTGCTTCTGTGCGCTCTACCTAACCCTAAGTTTCTGTTCCTTGATTTTAGAACATCCTGTATACTTTAAGATCATCTCGTGAAATTAGCTAATGCTGATGAAAGAAAGTTTGGTTCAACCGGAAGTAGAAGCATTGACTTCCAATCTTATTTGTGCCGATATTCCTTACATATTCAGAACTGGATTATAACAGTAAACAACTGCCCAGTAACTTTTAGAAAAAACCGAGTTCTCTACTTTTTACATTATTTTCAGGTTAATTTAACTTTGTGATTTCTTTTAATTTACAAAAACAAACGCGTTTGAACTCATTCAACCTAAAATCACTTATCTTTAAAATTGGAAAATATTACTCTAAAAGCATGGTCGCTTTGAAACTGCGAAGGAATTTAGTTTAAAATTACATTTATTTACATTTAAATTACATTTTTAAAATTTTTACATTCTGAAATCAATTTCTTAAAAGTGACACGAAACGAAATATTTCTGCTATTCAACTTACAGAAATGTACTACTTAAAAATGTTTAGATAGAAATTAAATTGAATCCTCTCCCAAAAAAATCTTGAGACATACTCTTACAAAAAAAATCTCTGAGACTTGCCCTTACATATCTTAATGTATCTCTATTTCTATTATGACCTACATATGACATACCTACACAGATTCCATCTGGTCAACTCTCCTTGCTGTATCTGTGGGGAGACAGGATCCCCAATTCAATATGCCACCGAATGCTTACTGATTCTCTCATGGCACATGAGAAAGCCAGAAACAAGTCTCGAGGAAGAAGGGTACAGGAGAGGTGCATCGAATACCGTTTCACGCGGCAAGATCCACTCCATAGTAAATCATATTCATAAATACCAAGACCTTTCCATGACTACACAATAACTGAGACCAAAATGCCACTTGTCAAACTCAATTAAATAATTCATTCAAAGTGCAGTTCTCACGAAGGAAATCAAAACACAGGACCCAAACGGATGCTACAGATTTCTGACTCTACAATGTTTGTTTATATGCTTATACATGTCATAAAGATTTCACAATGTAATTTATCATTTTTTCCTTTTCAGTTAGAAATCTCATTTCCTTGTAAGTTCAACCATAGTCACCATTTTTTTAAGTATTCTTGTCCCCTCCATTTAGTTATTACTTCACCAAAAATTGAATACAGTCGTGTAGAATTTGACACCGATGGGGTTCTCTCTGGAGAACCCTGAATGGTTTGTCGTCTCGTTCTTTCTTTTAACATTTTTTCTTTCTCTTTTTCCCTTCCTTCCATCTTGTGCTCATCCAACTGGTTAGATAACTTAGTGTTAGTGGCATCGGGGCACAGGATGGCGTTATGCCATGTTATTTCTATTATGATACCAAATAATTTCTTTTATTAACTAACTTCATTTTTTGTGCAGTGCTAAGAAAAGTAACCACACAGCCCATAGGGATCGCAGTCGCCGATCCAGCATGGTGGCCCAGTCCACTTTACCACCAGATGACGACATGGCAGAGCTCAAAATCCAAGCTTCTGATATGCCCATAGACATGCAAAGGGCAGCCCTGAATGCAGCCTCTCAAGCCATCCGCATCTATTCCACAGAAAAACACATAGCGGAGAGCATTAAACAGGACTTTGATCAACTCTACCACCCCACGTGGCATTGCATTGTGGGAAGAAATTGGGGAAGCTGTGTCACCCATTCCAAACTCTGTTATATCAGGATGAGCTATAAAGACATGACAATCATGTTATATAGATCGACGTGAGGGACTCATATGAGCATTTTGGAAGTTAAAATACATGGACTATTGTGAATTCAATGGCTCTAAGGTAAAGACATGCCAATTAGTTTGGAATATGCTTCCAATTATATGTGTTGCCTTAAAATCATAGATTTTATGGATTTCTATGATTATTTATACGGAGTAATATATAGGGTGCCCATTCTAATCGTGGCTCTATAGCTAATTCCAAAGCCGTTTCATACAGGCATATATAAGTAGAAAAATGCTTTAAATGAGATGAACAGTTTTATTTTATGGCAATAAATTTACTACTGAAAAACTTTAAGATCTAAATTACAAACGGTCATATTAATCATGTTTAATATTGTAAAATATCCTTGAATACACTAATATTTGAAACAAAAAAAAGTTATCTCACTTTTCTGTAATTAATCGAGTTTTAAAACTGAATATGATTGTTTTGGGCAATTTTAGACTATTTCAATTGCCGTTTCGATGATCATGTGCCAATCAATAGGGAGCACTTGCCGCAAGCAGCTGTTAGTTAACTTAAAATAATAAAACTTAAAGTTTCATAACTCGGTTAGTTTTAGGCATGGAAGAGAGGGACATTTTTTGAAACTTAAAGTAGAAGAAATGTTTTACTAACTATGATTAATAGGACAAACAAAAACGTTCAAAAATTTGGATTTTTTTTTTTTTTTTTTTGCAGCATTACATTTATGAACAACCTAAAAATGATTCTTTACATCATTTAAAGCATTTTTTTTAATTATTTGGTAGTATATGCTTGTACCTATCGGTTTAAAATTTAGTTTTGGATTATGATTACAATGCAACCTTCTGTATATATAAACTACGTTTTTGTTGTTGTGGAAGGGGATGATAAAAATATTCAGTCTAATGTTTTTATGAGTTAATAGAATGTTCTGACAAAATTCATCTTTATCGAACATAAATTAGTTTCTTCAATTGTTTAAAAATTAAAATTGAAGTATACAATTTTATTTTTTATAAATTGTTAATCCGTTACCAATTATGAGTAAACTGAATATCTTTAAAGCAGGCTAAATGTAAATTTTGGCATGTCTTTACTTTATAACAAGTATTAAATAATGAGCCATATAACAAGTCTGCCATACATTTTGTTAATTAATGTTTAAAATAATGTAAATATAATCAAATAACAATTCAAGATATGGCTCCTTTTATATTGCAATCAATGGAATGCATATCACAATACATTATTACTCAATAAGATTATTTGATTAAAAATAATTCACATTCATTTAACTATTGAGAAAAATCAGTTTTGCCCAGTGAAGCTAGTTAATGACGAAAAAATGTGAAGTCAGTTTATTAATGATAAATTGTGATCCATTCATCAAAGAATACATCATATGATTCTTTAAAAAAGAATTAGTTCAATATAATTTAAAAATCAGGCATTAGCAGATGTATATATATATTTTTTTCTGAATTTAGAAATGATTGGGATCCAAAAGTGCCGGACAGAAAGTAAATTTGAAGGCAAACTGTATGTGATATAATGACAAAGGATGTTATCTCTGGATACAAAGTAGGATCATATTATGAAAGTAATCCGAACAAGCAAACGGAGTATTTCTTTCAGCAACCTTATGCACAGTATTGTCAGCTATTTCGATTTTGGGTATCCCGCGATGCGAAGAGGCATATTAAAATAGGTTTCCGGCGTGACTAAAATAAATTGTACCATAATCAAACACGAATTTTTTATCGGGGATAACTTGCCAAATGTGGTATCTATTCATGAACGTGATAAATGTGTTTTTATTGCAACCCTAAAATCCACGACGAATTTTAATGTTTGATTAATATGATTTGATGACATAAGTGGAAAACCGACATCGTATACTTCAAATTTACCAAAGTACCTTATGCCTTTACAGAACAAACCTAAAATAACGGGTATAATTTTTACAATTTCAGAATCAAGTATGTTTTAATTATTCCTTGATTATGTAACTAAATAAATAGATGATATAAATATGCTTATAACCGTTTTAAAATTCTTTTCAGTAAAAATAATAATTCTATTCTCAAGGCTAAAGTATTAAATTGAATTGATAAATAATTGTATAGATAAAGAAGAAATGAAAATAAGATAAATGTGTGTAGGAGAAAACAAAATTTTTACTAATGACTTTGTATAAATATCATTATTATTATTAAATGAGAGCAGAAGTCATTCATATTTCAACATTTACATAATTTTTTGAGTGATGTTCGATTTCTCGCAAAACCTAACAAAACCATGTCAATTATTAAAAATTTCGCCAAAATTCCTCTGTTTTAGAGGGCTACAGAAAATGGTTTCAAGGATTGCAATAAAGATCAACAAAATTAGATTTGGAGAAAAATCGACAAAGCAATTATCATTGTTGGCGAAAGAACATAAATCTGACATATTTCTCACAAAACTATAGGAATAATTTCAAACACAATAGAAATGAATTACCGTTTCAAATTTTCTTAGCTTTTGAGGAAATCTACTTACCGATAAGATAGCTTATAAGATATCAGTTTGTGATTTTTTTTATAAGAACCATAGATTGATCGAAATCTTGACAATTTATAATTCATGCAAACACAAAAATTGCTGCTTAATCAAAAAGTCCGGACTGCATTTTTGGAAAAAAAAAACAAAAAAAAAACACACATTTTGACGCATTAAAAATGAGTTTAATGATTAAACTTAGCTATATTTTAGTGTAGTCGAGCTTTAAATATATCAAGCATAAGAAAAAAATAATAAATTTTAGATTACCAAAAAGATTTTATTTGCATTTTTATATAAATAAACAATATAAATACCTTCAATCCTCCTATAATATTCTATTTTGATCTGTGCTACATCAAAAACATTGATAACATGTTTGAAAAAAATTTCAAAATAAATAAATAAAATAAAAATAAATTCTTTTGCACTTTATCCCAAAAATATCGATTCAAACATAAAATACTATCCAATAAAGAAAAAATAAAATGATTGGTGTGATGTATGATTAAAAACGATACAGAAAATATTATTAAAGCTTGATTTATCGAAAAAAAAATTTAAAAAAATTACTTACCCAATTTTATAAATAAAGAAATTGAAATCTTATCCATATTACATTTATAATGTTTCACGGATGAATTCTAAAGTCTAAGAACGTACAAATGCTTGTACATAATAGAGTTCCCATTGTTTTTGGTTACTTTAAATGTCCGCGTTTCCACTGAAATTTCACTTTGCAAAACTCCTGGGATAATTCTTACTAATTTTACTTAGTTGCTATTTTAACCTCACTACTGGTACCAGTTTTCGTACTTGCTTTATTTTTCCACAGAGCTAAAATCCGAAGTCTCACTGGTGTGGTGTGGAGAGAGGGGTGCCAGCTCAGGTGTCGTCCTCGTCATCTGACCGCGGTTCAAAATTACTAGGTCCGTACCAAAATAGCCCTAGTGTTGCTTCAAACGGGACGTTAATATAACCAAACCGAACAGTACGGGATATTGATATTTTCAGATTATATTAATTTGATAAACCATTTTTTTTTTTATTATTATTATCGAATCAATGCTTCATCTTTCTGACTAGCACAGTCATGTTCTACCCGCATATCTACAATTACAGAAAGAAATTATGTGTTCATATTAGCTAAGAATACTATTTATTTGCTGCAAATGTCTAAAACCCTTAAGTTCGAAACCACGCCATTATAAATGATCTAACACCTCGCAACTTGCAAAATCATTTTGGTTCAATTCTTAATTTATACATTTAAAACTTATATCCGTCGATTTTTTTCATAATCACTAAATATGGTTCAGAGAATTCATTAGAACGAAATTGTTTCTAAATGCTATGTTTTACAACCAAGATTCTATGAATATATTTTCCTTTGTTTATCAGCTCCCTATTGGACTATTTGTCAACTTTATTAAAAAATTCATAAATACCCTATAAAGATTACAAAAACTTTTGAAATTTCTTTTAGATATTTTTTCTTAACTTTTTAAGATAAAATTTGAATAATCACTTTGAAATCCTTTTAGCTCTCTGGCATTTCCAAGTTCCAGCTCTATACTGGTGGGCCAGTTTCTCTTTCAAACGAAGGATGCAAGAGCCATGCAAAGCGAATAGGCTCTTTCATAACTAATGTTCTCCAAAGATATACAATTAAAACACAAGTACCTTATCGAAAAATTATAAAAATCTGATATAAATAAAAGCTATTATTAAAAAGGCATCATTGAAATGATTTTAACCATCCAGCTGCGTATCCCGCAGGATAGCAATCAGTCCATTTTCTATTGTATTCCCCGTTTTTCGCAATTTAGTGTTTATTTTTACAATTAGAGATTTTTATTATATCATATTATAATCATGTAACATATAAGCTCATCTTGTTTGAAAAATATTTGAATTTATTGCAAACATCGCATCTAAATAGTAATTTAAAAAAAATTATGCAATCAGAGGTTTAAAAAAAAGGCAATACATTTTAAAAATAATTTTTAATCAAATAATTTTATTTTATGCAAAGGAGTTTTTTTCAATTTTCTGAATTTAATGCTATTTTTAATAATTACTATTTAGCAATACTATTTTTAATAATTACTTTTCCCCCTATCATTTAATTGACTAAAAAAACAAACTGAATCCTATTAGTACATGAATTATACTTTTATTTAGAATGTCATTTTCGAACTATTTTTATTTTAGGAATAGAGTGCATATGAGGAATGTCCATAATATACATCCTGTTCCAAAATATAATTATACAGACATATTGTTAAACAATGGTCTTAGAAAGCCATTGCAATTTATGCACCATATTATCAAACTGCTTATTGTAGAAAGTTGTTGTAAAATTCATTAATGTTTTGCACCACATATTTTTTCTCTCTTTTGGAAAGAGCTAATAATTTAAAAAACAATTATATATGAAATAATATATGTATCCCATTACTGTAAAGTGTTATTTATTATATGTTAAATTCTCATGGTATCATGGCCAGTTATGAAAATGTCAAATGAATTCTTTTATTACATAAATGTCAGAACAACTGTACAGAGAACAAACAAAATGATTAATAAATTATTTATTTATGAATATTTTACAATGTTTCCATGAATCATGCAACACTTTTCATGCAAGAAACATTTTACAAAGTGTAACACCACAAAGTTTACACAAATAGTTTATCACAAATGAGCAATAAAATACAGAGTTGACACAACCTATACAGCATCATTATGCATTTTAAGATGGGTAATAATTCAGAGCATTGCTAAGAGTATCTGCATGCAAACAAAGGTTTTTAAAAAGTCACAAGCAATAAAGAAGAGATTTGACACTAATAAGTTTCATATTAATATCCTAAAGTAATTTTCAGAGTTTATTTTTAATTTCTACATGGGAAAGAAAAAGTTTATGCCCATTACATTTTGGGTCAAACTGAAATTTATGATTATGTATATAAATTAAAATAATTTTATCTATGCAGATTAATATAAGCTTCAAAAACTGCATTAAACAGGTTTTTTTAAAAAAAAATTTAAAATTAATGAAAGCTATTTTGCATTTTTTATAGATTTAATGAAATAAATTTATAATATATAAAAATTAATACAATGAAATAAAAGTACTATTATTTAACAAATATAAAATATTTTTTTAAAATTAAAGCAAATATATATAATTTTTTTTTTTAATTTGAGAAGGACAATTATTTAATTATAAGCTCTAAGATGCTAATTACACTCAAGTACATACATTATATTTGTAATACAAATATATTTTATATCTTGCCTTTAAAATAAGTTACAATTTCTTGTAACATGAATATAATTGGTGCAATTCGGTGCCAAGACACAGATTCTAGAGTAAAAAATTTTCTTTTTCTTAAAATATTAAATCCCTAATATTCATTTCAAAATAGATAATTGCAATATTATACAAAAAACATCATATAATAATAACAGCAGTAACAATTTCCTTCCAAAATCAAAACTTAGTACTTAAATTTGAAATTAAAATAATATAAGCACAAAACAAATTAAGGAAATGTTGAATAGCAATAATAATAACCATAAGCACAATTAAATTTGAAATACAATTTAGATTTAAAAAAAAGTACAGCTTTGCCATGATAAATTAATTGAAAAATACAACATATTCCAGCCCAATTATTTAAAAGCCACTAAACATAAATTATTATAACAAATGTTTTAGATTTTGTTGTTAGATCATATTTTGATTAAAAAAAATTGTTTATTTTTTTAATATCTGGTTGGATCAAATAAACCAGGATACCTCAAAAAATTTTCTTTCTAAATTTATAGTGTAATTTTAAGTAAGTTAGGAATGCCTATTAAACTTTGAACCCTGTCAATATACTAGTATTTATAGCTATGGTTTAACAATATCCTTGTTTAAATATAAAAATATAGCTTAGTAAATTTTTGCAATGCCTTTCAATATTTTTATTAGTATTTACAAAATTCTTATATTGTATTTTTTAAATGAATTACTTATGTGATGACTTTCTTTCACTCTCTCTCCCATATACATATATATCTTTTTATAGAGCTTTATTTTTAATATAAAATGAGCTTAATATTAAATAATATAATACAATTATTTTAGAAAAAACTGATACAAAATGTACAAATTTTCATGTTATTTCTCCAAAATAATAAAAAAAATTGTCACCAAGAAACTGCCACAAAAAGTTTCCTAACTTTTCACAGATAATTTATAAGTAAAATTATACATAGCAGGAATATGACTAAATTTTTTCAAGCAAGTAAATAAATAAATGTGAATGAGGAAACAAATGAAAAATTAAAATGTTCAGCTACTTGTCCAAATATACCACAGAGGAGATAGGGGGTGATGAGAATAAATACTTTTAATAATTAAGTACAAAAAAAATTTATACTTTGCATTTTTTATGAATTTTAACATACATTAAAAACTTAAAAAGAAAAATGTCCAATTTTGAAAGCAACAATAAAAGAAAACATTATACCTAGATCAGAAAAATTACATTTTTATTTTAAGTAATCACAGATGATACAAACATGGAATTGTGAGAAATGGTGGAGTAAAAATCCATGACATTTAAAATACACATAATTCTAGAAACAATTTTGAAGCATGAGTTAATACTTTTTAAGTGCTTTAGGCTTTACACATTATGAATGAATAACATACTAATATACAACATGCAATAATTTACGACTAATTTTTGATTTTTTTAAAAGAATATTTCACAGAGAAAAGTTTTAAATAACATTTTCAATAAATTACAAAAAAAAAAAAAAAAAAAAAAAAAAATGTTATGCTGAATATAAAAATTCAGAATTCAATGCGATTTGCCATTTTTAAACAATATATAAAATTACAAAAACAATAACAAAAGAATTCAAGGATATTATTGAAAGACTATAAAATGTTTTTTTTAGATTTTATCATTCAAGGAATTTTTTTAGTATTTTTATTCATTACTAAAAGATCTCAAATATAACTTAAAAACAGAAGAAAGGAAATGATAAATGAAACGAAAATTGAAAAAAGAATGCCTAAAATGAACTTAATTTACATATGTACATACAAAAAGACAAATTCAATACTTAATGATCAGGTCATTTGCTCACTTGAGATATGACTATTGCTTTTATCATAAATGAAATCAACTTCGATCAATTAAAAAAAGATATAAAACGAAATCTGTAAATATTTAGAAAACAAATTTTATTTCTTACTGGAATTTTAAATATTCTTAATTCATGGAATGACCATCAAATCATAAATAAACATTTCAAATATATTATTCATAAATGTCAGACTTTTAACAAAAAAAAAAAAAAATAACAATCGGCCAGAATGGTACATTTCTCAGCCCTAGAGCAAGAGATAAAGTTCTTAAGATGCATTCTTTGATAATTTGACTAAAAAGAAGAACTGTGGTCAAAGGGTTCTTAGTTTTCCTCGTCCACATAAGAACAAACACACTCTGTCAACTAGGAAGGCAAGGAAGAAATCCGAGAATAGTGTCAAAAGTACAACATTTTGATACTGAAAAAGAAAAATAATTAATACAGAATATGACATTAATGGGAAAATTTTTATGCAAAATCTATTTTTCTTTATTAACTTTCACCTCAGAGACTTTTAATAAGTATAATTGTTTTAGGATAAAATTAAAATATAATCAGACAGAATTAAGCAACAGAAAAATAATCACAATGTTATTAATTTTGAGCTGATTACTGAGTAATAATAATAATAATAATAATAATATATATATATAATCCATGACACAACAGACTATTTATAATGCAATAATTAATTTTAGAAAAGTGCAACATTAAATTTTCCAAAAAAAAAAAAAAAAAAATCATCACCTTTCATATGTGTATTTTGAAGTTTATCACTCACTTCTTCCAAAAAATATTAATCACAGAATGTAATTTATCTAATAATTTTTCTTCTTTTCTACAATTTTATTATGTCAAAATCAAGTTAGCTCCTTTGGTTTATAGTTTGTATTCCCTACTGCTACTATTATGTTCAACATATTTCAATGAAACTGTTTTAGATAAAAAAAATAAATAAAAAATAGTGAAACAGATCTGTGTGTATATATATATATTTCAATTTAGTTCTAAAAAAGAATTTTTTTTAAAAAAACAAACCGTAGCTTACTTCAGGGGTAAAATCAACAATTGAAAAAACACCAGCTAAATCGGGTGATAATCCTGTAACTAGCATAAGAATTGCAGTCCCTGATACAACAATACTGTACATTAAAGGCTTGTTTTCTGATAAACTTTCCATAAATGGATGACCCTATAAAATAAAACAGAACAGAAAATAATTAGAAATCAAATATATACAATGAAGGAACATTGTTTCTTATTATATAAATCGTCAAGAAAAATATCAGCAAATGTTAGAATAATCATCACCAAATAAAGAAAAATGCAAACATCTCAAAATTGGAAATAATATGAAAGTGTCTTAATATTTTAAAAATTATGCCCTAGAGTAAGACAATTTAAAAATTTATCCATGAAATCTTTAAGAACAATTTACTGTTTTGTTAAAATATGCTACAAGATATATAATAATATATAATTAAAAAATTTTAAAATCCAAACTACTATTTAAGTAAATTAACAATTTATTTTTAAGTAGGCATGTCTCTTTATTATTACTAAAATATAAAAGAAATCAAATTCACTATTTTCAGAATAGCCATGATTAAATGCCTTGCCACTTAAATATTAATTTATCTACTCAATGATTTTGATGGAAAAAAGACCACATTTCACAGCTTTAAAAAAAATTGAGACATGTTAAAATGTAATATGTATTCTGTGTGTGTGGGGGGGGAGGAGATTGGTTTGGGTATTAAATGATACACTTTTACACATCAAGAATTTATCCTTCTACACAACAAAAATACAAAAACAAATTTGCAAACTGACAATATGTATTTTTAATAATGATAAGATGTATGTTAAAAGGATTAAATGCTTTATAAAAAAAAAGGAAATAAGTGTGAAAGGAATACAAGAAAGTAGGGAAAGCTACACTTAGGCAATTATATTTCTCACTACTTTATTTATTATAAACTATCACTATTTGGATGATGTTCCATGACATTCTTGAAACATTAATTATAACTTATCAAGTTTATTGGTTTTTACTCTTATAATGGGCTTAGTATATAAAATGCTCCTCCACTCCCTTTTTTTATTATAGAACTGCCAAAAAAAAAAAAAAAAAACTTTGAAATCACCAGGAAAACAATTAAATATCATTAGCAAGAAAATTTTGGATCATCCTTGTTTTCAATTACGGAGAAGAGTTCCAATTATTGCTTCATAAAAATGAAAAAAGATAAAGAAACTATAATGTTGGAGGCAGAATTCTCATTTCTAATTTTTCAAGATAAATTAAAGTTAATATAGAAAACTGGCTAGATTTAAACAATTTTCTAAAATTCAGTCAATTAAGTTAAAACATTCAAATAAAATAAGTATTGATTTCCTCAGTCCCTACCATCCTCAGAAACAATACAGCAAGTAAATATATGCAAATAATTAACCAAAACAACAAGTATAACCTAATAACAATAATTAACAACAAAAAAATATATCGCAATTTTCTATATCAAATTTTAAAATTTGAGCTTCAAGGTACATTGAATCATCATTACAACTATCTGTGTACTAACTTTAATGGCTATACAATAAATTTGTCTGGGAATGGCACACAAATACTTCCCATTATAGTCACAAATAACATAACAGATAGTTACCCTATAATTAACTGCAAACGTGGATAATTGCAAGGCCATAGAAATAATATACACAGTACTATTTAAAAGAGAAGGTTGGAATTCAGCTTCAAGATCAGCAAATTTTTCAGTTCTGAAAAGATAGGATATGAATAATGTAATCAGTGATTATAGAAGTTCATTTCACACAATCACTACTTAATAATTGGTAAAAATATTTAACATTTTAAAACTTAAGAGGTAAATTTCTTAAAGCAATTCTGAGTAATAAGCCCTTTTAAGGTACTAATTTATAGTAATATTAATCAAAATACCTCGGTGGTGATCTTGCAGTAGCTTCTTGTACTAGATATACTAAACAGGTAAAATGAACAGCAAATTGAAGAAGAACAGTTAGAATAGTATAAACATTAAATATATTTGGAAGAGGCCGTTCTTTGGATAATGTTTTCAGAGGCTGTAAAAAACAACAACATGTATAAGCCATGAACATACCTGTATTAATGAGCTAACAAATATTCAATTGAAAAGTGAAAGAAATATTTTCATTTAAAATGGTATACCTTTGATCTAGATATGAACAGGAAGCAACCAGCTAACAATAAGCCTTGAAGCGTAGCTTGAGTGTCACTAAATTTAATTCCATCTAGATATAGAACACTCTGACAATAAGCAAGAATCAATGCATTCAGAGCTAATATTTTAAACATCTGTAGAGTAGTAACAAGAGTACATCGGCCTTGTTTAATAACATGACAGACTGGAAAAAAACATGTTGTCTTCAGATCAAGGAAATAATTAACAATATAAATATGCAGATATATCATGATTAATTATCAGTTAATCATCTAAATGAACAATTTTTTTTCTTTCATCAGTGAAAAAAATACACTTCTAAAACAAACCATATAAACATTTCACACAGAATTGAATCTTTGTGACCTGAAGAATAATTTACCCATGCTAATTTAAAATGTATAAATAAATATGAATGAACCATTTTAGAACTGAACATTGAGAGTGAAGGCAGAGAAAGGGAAACCTTTGGAAAATAGAAAAGATAAAATTTATACAATATTAAAATGTAACATTGATAAATTTAGAAATCCCAATAAAATGCTTCCCAATTTCAAACAGAATATACTTCAGAATTATTTAACCAGACTTCAATTACTAATTTTAAAAATAATTACTATATAACCTAAAAATGAAATATATGTTTAATTGAATCTTATCAGCTAAATTTGATCAGCTACTGATTAGAAACATATTAAATATAAGCCAAATCAAATCTAATTATTTGTTATTTCACAAGTAAATCTGTATACAAATCATTTAAATAATATTAAAAATCAATAATGCTTTGTGAGTAATAAGGTACTGAACTCTGAAGGATAACCACGAGTGTACCAGTGACACAAATAATACGAAGTTAAGAGATCAAGAATGCAGATTTACATTTTTATTGCGTCACACAAATTTCAAAGCAATATGAAAACTTCACTAATATTAATAAAATTATTATTTAGCTTGCATATCAAATCATAGTTTACACACTATTATATTCGTTAAAGTTAATAGAATTTGACCTATAATAAATTACTTACTACATTGTATAGATGATAATTTTGAAGTAAAGGGTGCTGCTATACTGGCATCACCTAATTTTACTATTTGACAAGGATCTTCTTCTTCTATTTCCTTCAAAATCTTCTGGATTTTTTTCTGAGAGAAGAATAAAAAATAAATATAGAACTATTCTGATATTGAGAGAGGAGAGGAAATGTTACTGTAAGCAATAAATTTTACATTTTTACACTTATATTGTTTTTTACAATATTAATCAAATATTAATTAAGAATTAAAATTAATTTAATTAATTAAACATTGGAAAATGAAATTTCTAAAGAGGTACCCTTTATATTTAATAAGCACAACGGCAGTTCAATATAATTTATATGGTTTATAATAAATATCTTTCTATAATAAATAATTTATAATACATCATTAAAAAGCAAATGCTAAATACGAAAAAAGATATGCATTTATAATGAATGATAGTTAAATAACTTTCTGCTATAAAATACTGAATTTAAAACTGAAGAAGAAAAAATGTCATTTTCATCAACAAACTCATAAGATAGAAACATTTGACAAAATTTTGAACAGGATATTACTAAAGCTAAAAAATCTCTTGAATGCGTGAGATGCACCACATAGGGTACATATACAAGCATGCTTCCAATATGAAAATTTCAAAGAAAATAAATTTTAAATTACTCTTGCAATAAACCCATCAGAAATAGATTTTGAATCATAGTAAATAATTTGTACTTAAAAATTTTCATAAGTGAATATGAATTTAAATTTTTTTTTCTATTTTGATTTGCCAATATTACATATGAAATCCATTATAATGGTAATTCTCATAGTAATTATGAGTTTTTGTAATAATAAACTTTTACAGTATATAGAAAAATTTATTTTTCTCTACAATTTAATAATTTCCCTTCGCATATCTATATAATTTATATTTTAACAAAACAGATTAAATTACCTGTGCTTCTGTTAAATTGTCTGGTTTGGAAACTTTATTTTTACCATCAGATCTCCTAGAAACTTTTCCTTTAGAAGCCATGGCTTCGAGTTTTGATATAACAGGGTTATTTGCAGCATGGTCATTGGAATCTTCCTCTTTGTGTCTCCTTATCCTGGGAGCTGGTCGGTCAGGAATACCAGATAATATGGCAACACCTTTCAGATAGATAAACATCAATTTAAGTAAAATAAAAGCTTGAATTAACATGAACATATGGGTATCTATTTCACCAAACATCAAAATAAATAAATAGCATATTAGTTCAAATTATCCTACTTTGTAGTAGGTATAATAATGCTTTAAAATTAAAATAATTCAAAATAATGTTAGGTACATTATTTTGCATTATTTTATTATGCATACAGAATGCTAAAATAAGAAATGAGATGCATTTAAGATGAAATGACATATTTTGAAAATTCAAAAATAAAAACTCTTCCACAAAAAAATTTATAATTCAAACACTTCTAATAAGAAATGTAGTATAATTTTTTAATATCTACAAATATAATTTATAATTGATGACTATTAAATTTTGATATATCTGATAACATATTAGCAGTTAGACAGTAGCATTAAAAAAAATCTAGAATTTTATCGCTTAAGAATACTTTCTTTAGTAGCAGATTATTAAAATGGCCGGTATTGATCTCATTAAAATTATATAAAATAATAATAGGAACACAAAAGATTAATACAGCAATCTTTTATATGTAATATTTGTATTTGTAAAAAAAAGATAAAAATACCCTTGAATTATAAAAATTAATCAGAATTCATTAAATAATTGTTTTAAATAGAATTTATTCTAAACTGTCATTAACCAATGCTTGTTTTTTTTTAAAAAATATTTCATTATTTGGAAATATTATAACATTTTTAGAGCAAAAATGACGCAACAAGCATAAATAGCTTAAGAAACCCCGATCTATAGCCAATTACGATTACATTTTGCAAATACATTCTATAAAAATATTACATTTAAATTCTAAAAATGTACAAATTTTATAAATGTCACAAAAAGTGCTAAGTTGTTAAAATTATCTTGACTTTAGTTTTCTGATAGTTGGACATTATTTAGCTTTTTTAACATAGGCTTTTAAAAAGTAAAGTAGAATACTCAATAATATTAAATGACATAACACTTATAACAAAAAAACTAGCAAACAGTAATTGATTTTAAAGAAAACAGTTAAGTAAATGATAAAAATTATTAAAAAAAGAACATAAGCTTTGATATGCTTACCCACATGTGCATGTTTCAGAGCACCAACATCATTTGTTCCATCACCACACATTAAAGTTACACACCCAAGACTTTTCAAAGCAGTAATTACATTTTCCTACAAATGAAACACAGATTAACTATCAACTACTTAAAATCTCATATTAAAAGGTGCCTTTTTTTAAATGTGAAAAAAAAAAATTAACTTACTTTTTGTTTTGGAGCTACTCTAGCAAATATTTTCACATGTGGTAGAATAGTTTTCAGAAATTTATTATCTTTGGCAGCTAAATATGTCATACCCTAAAAATATCATATACTATTAATATTAGATAGAATTATATCGATAAGATTTTGAAACCTTAGAAATAATAAATTATGTAAAAAAGTGGAAATAATTTTGAATGGAAAGTAAAAAAATATTACTATTTAAATGGGCGAAAAAATGCTTTTAGTTAGATGTTGAAATGATTAGATTTAGATTTAGTTGACATGGAGAATAGTCTAGAAAAAATACAGGCATTTACAGAAAAACATTTTATAAAATAGTAACAAATTGCTATGTAGCTTTCATTTTGAATTAATTTTATTTCAACAAATAAGAAAACTTGTTACTCTTATTCTGTTAATCGAAACGAGAATAAATACCTTCATAAAAACATATGGAATTCGAAATTGTTAGATGACTTTATGAGAAATTCTTAAAAATCCTATTTTCATTTAAGATATTCTGAATTGCTACACATATGTCTACAAATTCACCATCATATGAAAATAATGATCAAATCAACCACCAAACTTTATATTTTGAGTTTATTTCATATTGTTTTGAATAAATTTAATTATGATTTCAAACTTATCAAATTTGGTAATGTTCTAAGAAGCTTAAAAGATTCCTTTCAATAGTAATTAATAGTATGATATAACATTTGGCCAGTTAATAATACTTAAAGAAAACAAGTGTACCCCTAGGGACAAAAGCAATAAATACTTCATTTAAAGTATAAGCCATCAATAGGTATACATTTTCCCAACTGTCCTTCAAATAAGGAATGTTTTTCTAGAAAAATTGTTCACAATTTTTCAACATTTTCGTAATTGAAGTGTTGCTAGGGAAGTGTTTGAGATATCAATGAAAACAAGTGGTAGTTAAAAGCCAACTCTGGTGAGTATGGCGAGTGGGGGAAAAAATTACACAGCCATATCAATGACATTTTGTCTGATACTATCATAGCAATATATTGGCACAACAGTACAGATTGTGAACCAGCCCATGAAAATTAAGAATAAATCACTGAAACACCTAAGTAAATTAACTTCAATTCAAGAAAATAATGCAACATTGATATTAAATTTCAAAATATTAAAAAACTTTTTACCATTGGCATTTTGGAACATCTTTGAGCTCTAAAGAAAATCAAGAGTATCTTCAAATCAATCAGTCAATCTTTTCAAAATATTTTCAAATCAATAAAAATATCTCAAGAGAGTTAAAAGTATTTACATTCTTTTATTTAAATTGCGTCCCATGATTTTTTGCTTAAAATATTTCATTTTGTAACTTGTTATAAAACATACATTTTTGGTTCAAATTATCTGAATTACAGAATTGTAGATTCATTTTCAGACAAAAAACAACAACAACATATAAGTGATGAAACAAAGAGCAAGTAAAAGATCTATTCTTTCTTCTTTCCTAGTGATCTACATAAACAAGCAATAATAGACACCTACCTCACCAGTAAGACATAGATCAAATTTAGAATAAAGTGTTGATGGTTTATCAGGTATTTCAGGTAATGTCACACTTTCATCAATAGATACCCAGCTCCATTCAAAATCTAAAAACAAGTTAGATACATATAACTTTTTAATACTATAAAGTGAAATTAAGAATTATTTCAATAAATATCTAGATATTTGATATTATATATATTTTAAATAATTTGATGTTAAATTTTTTTAGTTTTGGAAGCAAATTATAATTGATGAATCCCCATTTTTGTTTAATATTATATAGACTTTCATTTTAGTTCCAATAGAATTAATTTAATCAAAATTGTCATTGAAAACAATATTAATCACAGAAAGGCGTCTAACATTTTTTGACATTTTAATACCTGATAATTTCTACAACTAATAAAAATGGACGGGTAAGTGTTTACATTCTACAAAGCAGACATCTTACCTGCAACTATTAAATTTGATATAAATGCACTTCGGAAGCTAGAAAATGCATCACAGGGCAACTGCTTTGAAATATTAATTAGAATTTTATTAAATTAAGAATCAAACAAAATTCTTAACTTTAAAAAACTAGATGATATTTCTGATAATTATTGCAGTTTAAAATATTTGTACATTTACAATACCTATACATGCAAAAATAAGAAATAAGCCTTAAAAGTTATATTTCTATTGTTTAAGAGTGTAATAAAAGGAACATTAAACCCTATACTGAAAATATAAATAAAAGAATTAATACTCTATACCTTCTAAGCAGAAAATTCAATTACCTGTGTTCTCAAAAAGATAGTTATAACAAGAACTAAGATTTGAAACTCAATACTCAAGTATTTCATGCGATTTATTTTTATTCTTTTAAATTTAAGCATTCAAATAGTAGATACAATTTCAAAAACAAAATAAAACTTTTTTTTAATATTACCTTGTTTAGATGCAGGCGGAGGTGTGAAAATAAGGGTTTTACTATGACTGGTGAAGTTCAACTCCCTAGCAACGTGACATGCAGTTAGTGGAGCATCACCAGTAATCATTATCACCTATAATATCAATTAATAAAATAGTTTTTAATTGCTAAATTACTTGGAAATATTTTTTAAATAAAAAAATTAGCATCATACAATTAAAGTAAAAAGTCATAGGATTTATATCACTTTCAATTTATTAATTCATTCATGTATGTGCTCAAATTACAGCAACACAGACATGCATTTGTCATGGTGCCCCCCCCTTCCCCCCACACACCATAAAATGAATGTGTATTAGTATCTACATATTCAAAATATATTGTACACATAAATACATCCCTAATAAAAATATGATTTAAGTTTGAAAAAAATCCTTGAATCATAAAACTTAATTCATGGCATAATAAGCTTTTTGTTTAACAAACAAACAAAAAGATGGAGGTATATATTCTCACAGAGAAATTTTTTATTCCATGAAATAATAAATTCATTCAAAAGCAAAGGCAGTCAAATCAATGATACTCATAGAGCATTTAATTAAAATTGGCTCATTCAAAGATGGCCTGCAGAACAACTTCATTACAAGATCAATATAACTTGATGATGAGAAAGAAATATATAGATTAAAACCTAAAACTGTCAGGAAAAACAACAAATGCATTGATCCGAAAAACTAAACAATAGGAAAATTCTAGTAAATGACATGTTCTAAATATTTAATTACCGTTATCTTAAATCTCTGCTCAAATAAATGTTTTTGCATTAGATTTAAACAGCAATGATAAAACAAACTATCAATTAAAAAAATATGAAATATTATAAAATAAATTTTAAATATCCAATGCAGGTTATATATATATAATTACAATATAATAATATTTGATATGGCTTAAATTTATATTAAATATCAATTTAACATTACACAAATTTACATTAAATTTCATAAAAATCTTTTTATTTTTATTTATTATTATTATTATTATTATTTTTACTGGTTCAATTAGAGCCTTATTAAGAAAACACAAAAAATTGTATAATCTGTTTCTAAAATGTCTTGAAACTTTGCTTTTAACAAACAATATAATTTCTAGAATTACATAGTATACAATAATTGATGTAATAATAATTAAAAACACACGCACAATTTCAAAATTCAAGAAGGATTTAAGAAGCTCTGAGTAAAACAAACCTTGCATGATATTGCTAAAACAAATTTAAAAAAAAATATATATTAAACGATTATTAAAGATATCCAACATACCCGATGGCTTGCAGCCTGGATTTCTTTAATAACAGCTTTGGAATCAGCTTTAAGTGGACACGAAATAACTACAAAACCAGCAAAGGTCAGTTTCTTTTCAATATCATCTCTTGTGAGAGCACGAACCTACAATAGATATCAATATTCTATACATAAACCCACAGATTATTTTCTTTTATTTACGCTAGATTTTCTAGCCACTTTATTTAAACTTCATTGCCAAAAATAAATGTCTTTTTTAAAGCTGAGTAGCAGGACAGAAAGAATAAATTTTAAATAATCATTATTAAATAGAGAAACAATTAGCTAAAATAAAATTTCAATAAAAAAAACTAAAAAAAAAAAAAACTGGACCAATACACTGTGAAAAGAATAAACTAACATTTCAAGATTTTAATTAAACACAAATGTATTATTCTACTAAATTAGTTAGTCCAAATTTTAAACAAAATGTGACAATTTAATACCTCTTGGTGAGACAAAATTCCCAGCTCTCTTCTCCCTAAGGCTAATACTCTAGCACCGCGTCGAGACATTTCTGTGTAAGTTTCATCATAATCCCTAGGTATTTCTTTAAACTGCAAATAACAAAGATTAATTTATTAACTTAAAGTATTTTTAATTAAATATTCAATAAAATGTCAAATAGTTAAAAAAATTATTAATTCTCTTAAATTCATTTCTTTAAAAAAATTATTTGAATTATAACACAAATCCTTTTATTTTTTTAAAATGACAATAAGAATTTGCATTTTATTTAAGTATTAAAAACATAGTTAACAGCAATTATTTCAAAATATGATATTAGAATCAAATGACCAATTCATGTTATTGTTTGTCACTAAAATAAAATAAAATTCAAATATTCAATTAAAAGTTCTCATTTTAAAATAGAAATATCCTATAAAAAGGCTGAATATTACAATATATTTAAATAACATATTACTTTTTAAAAATTCAAATAGATACAAAGATATAAATATATTACAACTGGCATTTTATTTCAGTTTAATACTTTACCATTGGCTTCAAAATCTCCGGCGCACCTTTCACTGCAACTATATATGAAGTATCAGAAGAGCCTTGAGGATTGTATCCAGCAATAACAGACATTCTTTTTAAACTGCTGGAGAAATGAAAGCGATGAAATATTTTCAAACCAGACATTTTTCCTTTTCGAGGAACAACAGCATCACCTACAAAAAAAAAAAAAAAAAACCAAAAAAAAACACAATTTTTAAAACAGGTGATGTCTAAGCTTTTTAAGAAAATTTTGAAATTAAAAGATGGAGCAAAAAATACTAAGTTATCTACAAAAATTCCAAATAAGAATTTTAAAAGAATTACATTAATGAATGAAAAAATAGCTTAGAAAAGTATTGGATACATGAAGAAATTAGCAACTTTTTCATGTAGAACGGCATATAAAAAGAATTTAAAGATATAATAAATATAAAAAATTTATCACAGCTTCATGATAACTTTCAAGAATTTGACAAATTGAAAAGGTGGCTGTTTAGATTAATCCAAAATACACACTTCAAAAGAATTAAAATATGCAATAATTTTCTGCGATGTCAAAAATAACAAAAACCTTTAGTAAGGTTCCATTCTACAGCCATCAGAGTTGCCTTTTCTAGAGGATCCCCAACAATGCCATCTTCTAATTGAGCCAAGGAATGGCATGTTGCAAGGACTTGTATAGTCTCTGGTGGAACTTCATTTATTGAACACACTTTGTCTTTCTTTCTGCAAGAAGGATCAAAAGTGCATTAGAGGTTTTAAAAAAAATATCCCCTATCATGTAAGATTATTTTATAATAAATATAATCATTACAGTTTACAAAAACAAATAAATGAACTCACTTTAAACCAGCTACTCCTTCAACTACTAAATTATCACTTGTTAGTGTACCTGTCTTGTCAAAGCAGCAGACTTCAACTTTACCAGCAAAAGGTATTCGGAATGGTTCAGTACAATATACATCTAAAAAAAAAAATTAATGATAAATAATATCTTTCATCTCTGCTGAAAATAACAGATAAATAATATACATTATGACAATTTTTTAATAAAATATTCCTATTTGTTTAAAAACAATGCAATTATATATATATATATATATATATATATATATATATATATATATATATTAACTTCATTCTAAAATGTTCTCTTATTTCCTGATCTAATTCCAACATTTTTTATTTAATTAATTCAACATGCATTCTATAAAATTGCTTACTTTAGTATTTTCTCATGTTCTGAATGAAGGGATAAGAATTCCTAATGCTTACAACAATCTTTTAAAGATACCAAAATTTCCCCTTCCTAAGATTACAAGTGTCAAAGAAATCCCAATTAAATTCTTATAGTAAAATGATTGAAGGGAGAAATTTCTGTCTCTTCAGTTCTTGTGTAGAGATGTAGACTGACAGAATTCTCACAGCTTATTCTTTTTACATATATTATGCCTCCCATGGTGAAATAAATTGGTTGAAAATTCAAAAATGTCTTTTATTTGGACATGAATCTGCTAAAATATGTTTACATTACATATATGTGTGTGTAATATCAAGCTAGATATATATTTTCATGTATAAGATATTCATAAAAAAAAACCTAATACCTGGCAGAATAAATAAACGATATAAATATGCTCATGCATCTTAAAATTCTTTTCAGTAAAAATAATTATATTCTAAATGCTAAAATATTAAACTGCATGATAAATAATTAAACAAATAACAAAACATTATTAAGCATTTTAACAAATCATTAATAAAACAAAATTTTATTAATGATTTTGCATAAATATCCTTATTTTACTCAAATGAAGACAAAAAAATTTCATAATTTACCACTTACATAATTTCGAAAGAGCTAATAGAGATGTGTTAACTGCTAAAGAAAGTTCAATTGGAAGCTCTGGAGGTACAACAGATGTTAATATCAGGGCACATTCCAAAAATAATTTGTATCTGTTCCGTTTAGGATCTTCAGTACCTATTACGAATGATATATATAGAAAAAAATTAGCATGGGATTTAATTAAATAATATGTGAATAATGAGCCTCATAAAACTTTGCTACTTGGTTTTTAAAAAAATTAAACAGTTAATAATATCAAAATAACTGCTGAATAAAATTTAAAATAAAATAATTTTCTTACCTTTGATCCATACATAAGCTGAAGCAGCAATTGCAAAAATAAGAAGGAAAAGGATGAAACAAAATGTCTCCAGATTGTTAGCAGTGACTCGCTTGACACCAAAGAGAATAGTTCTCAAAAGTTTTCCTTGAGATGTATTGAAACTAGTTCTTAAAACATATGCAACACATCCATTATCAGCAGCTAAAAAGTAAATAAATAATATTAAAAATCAACTGTTACATAAATGTTAATTTTTAAAAATAAAAACAGATTAACAAGCTTGGCCATTATGATCATATACATTATACAGAAATGTCCATCAAGACGTACAAAGAAAAGCTAACAAATAAAATCATCTATTTATAACTATATCCTCAATTCCTCAAAGTATATAAAGCTACTATTTCAAATCTTTAAAAAAGAAAAATCTCATATTATGACTTACAGTAGTTTCAATATCATGAATAAAGTGTCTTCTGATTTGTTTTAGATCACTGTTGCGAACACATATTGAAAGTTCATTTTCAAATAATTGCCAGTTTAGTGTTAAACAATCAATCATTTTCCCAGCTATTTAACATCATTGACTATTGAAAGTACAATTGAAGAAATTATTCAGCAACATTCAGTTTTTGTATGAGTTTAGCAAAATCAATTACAATTAGTAACAAATATCAAATTCAAATCAAATAACTATTTTACCACATATAATTGATCAAAATATTGCAATTACAGCTTTGTGGATGGTAAGGTCTGGCCATTAAATTATATTTAATTAACAACAATAAAATAATTAAAATAATTTTATAAGTAGACTCATTATATAATGGATTATGATAAATATATACTTAAGATAATTAAATGAACATCATGATTCATAACATCGATGAATGAAAGTGGACAGATAAGTATCTAATAAAGTTCAAAGTAATGAATTGCTTTGTTACAAAACTCGATAAAAAAATGACAAAACCAAGTTGAGGTTGTAATAATAAGTTGTTACCGCTGGTATTCAGGGAGACAATAAGCCAAAATATCAGAGAAAAAAATTTAGCTTCCAAATTTATTTGATATTAACCTAATTAAGCGATTCACACTATTTTAGTTGTCTTTGATCTATCGCATACAAATGAAATAAAAAAATTAGCTTGATAAAAAAAAATACAAATTTAAATAAATATACTAATATTGAATACAAAAAAAATTATAAGTAAAAATTCATTAAATTAAAATATAATACAAAGGACAAATGCTAATATGGAAAAATTCCCCATTGAAGATTATGGAATTTTTCCTTAGCTATTTATTAAAACTAAAGGGAAATTTACAGTTTATGAAATCTTACTGAATTTATCTTAAACTAATTTTGAAAAACTATGAGTAAATACGAGTTCTATTCTATATGTTCAAATTTATTTATAGATTTCCTTTAATAGAAAATTCACCTTTTCTTTTGTTTTTCAAATATACTAATGAACATCAAAATAATCTTACTTTTAAGCCCAGGACTAGTTTTTCCTGGAGGAGTATGCTGCAATACTTTAGTTCCACCATATAACACATGCAAACGGCCATGCTGATCTAAATCCAAAATATCTTTAGATTCTAACTCTTCAATAGGTTCCTGAAAAAGAAAATCAAATGCAAAATATATTTCAACATGACTTATTGTATTCATAACTAAGAGAACTAATTTTTTTACACTAATAAATAGTACTTTACTAGATTTATAAAGATGAGTCAAAGCCAGAATTGATTTAAAATACTTTTTTAACTTAAAAGTTTTTTTAAGTATTTTTTTCTTATGTATTTCAATAATAAATAAAAAAAAATATTGATAAATATACATAAAAGAATTCTGAATTTAAAATTTTTTTTAAAGGAAATGTTTAATTTTGATGTTAAATAAAGTAACTTTGATTTAGCAACTTTTTTTTTCAAAACATAAAACTTCCACAACTTTATTTTTATTAGAAAAATTTTGCTACAACTCTAAAGTTAGAAAAAAAATTTAATGAAGATTTAATTAGGCATCATATAATCAAACAATTAATGAGAAATCCCAATTAGTCTAAAGCATATGAAATTATTGAATCAACAAACCATTGCAAATAAAAATATGGAAAGCACAAACAACACAAAATAAATCCTATTACACTCTTGCAAGGAGGTGCATCCTATCACAAATACTGTAACAGCTAAAAATTTTCATTATCCCTCCGAGAGTATTGAGAAGTTAACTTACACAGCAATTTTTCAATCCCGAATTTACAGTGACCTCTCAAAATAGAACAAAATCTTTTAAAGAAAAAAGACCCCCCCCTTATAAATGATGAAAAATGTTGAAGATTTACAAAAAAAATTTGTGACCATCATTTAGGTCCCAAGAATCAAAACCCATAGCTTAAAAAGCTTTGCTTTATACAAGAAATCCTTAAATTCCATTACATTCTGGATGTTCTTTTAATTTAAGAAATAAGAGTTTTCATTAGATGATTTTTTTTTAAATGTAACAAAAATATATGCATCATTCTGTGAAATATTTAGATTTTTTTTTGTAACTAGTTTTTTAAGTAATATATTTTATATGACATATTCATTTACATATTTGATATATTTATTATAAGATAAATTTTCAAATATAAATTTTAACTGTTTCTAATTAATAAAGAGTTAAAATTGTTATACAGAAAAATCTTGCTTTATAAGTGTTTGGATTGTGCTACAGACCAGAAAAAAAGTTTTTAATTTGCTGAAGTATACTTCTATACAAATTTATAACATTTCTTTTACCACTTCCATTTAATATTTAGATTATCGATAATTCAATTTCTTTTAACCATGTAAAGTAAAAAATATTATCACTGATAGCCAAAAGATTACAATTAATTAATATCAAAATATTTAAACAGGCTTAAATAAAGATGATGATTTTTGTTGCAAAAGCTTAAGATAAAAGTAAGGAATATAAAATGTTAGGCAAGTGATTTTAAGTTGATTTTTTTACCATAGCACAATTCTGTAAATTGTGAGTTTTATTTATTTATTTATATATTCCTTTTTTGTATTACCCATTTGTATTTCAATGGGATGCGAGAAATGCCATTGATCTCATTGCAAATTTTGTACAAAAGGTTGTCCAAGAAGTTGAATTTATGTCAAAGACTTGGGATAATGATCGTTTTATTAATTATGCATGCAAAAAGTCTATTTTGTATTCTTTCAAATCTATTTAATGAAGGTAACATTGTCTGGGAAGTCTCTACTCATGACTTGATATTGGCTTCTTTAATAATTTTCAGATGTTATTTGGATTGAATTCTTTTTCAAATAGGAGATAATGTCCTCAGAAGTAGTACAGACTACAAGAAATTGATATTAGAAAATGCACTAAATATTAACTAAAGAATACAGTTAGGTAATCAAACTTGACAAATTATTGCTTTAAAAAAATTAAAATTTGGAGATTAAACTATATTCTTTAGCTTAACCAACTATTCAGCCGTGTAAAAATATAACTGAATAAATTGATGCATCTTACTTTCATTTGCGGTACTGATTCTCCTGTTAACATTGACTCATCCACAATACAGGGTCCTCGTAATAAAAGCAAATCACATGGCACCAAATTTTCATTTTGAGATCTACCTATTAACAGTTACACACAAAAGAAATGTATAGCAGATATTATTAAAACCAACAATGAAAAAACATGAGCAAAATTTTTAAGAGAAACTTAAAATAAGAAACATATGTATTTTTAAATAGAGCAGTGTAATTTTTCATTGCACTGAATATTAAATAATATTACTGAAGAATTTCATTATTAAAAAAAAAAAAATATGCTATATGATTTGAACTGCTATGTATGAACTAAAGAATAAAACTTTTCAGAATAAGTAGGAAAAAAAAAGGTTTTCTTGATTGAATGTTTTTATAGAATACAAAATCAAAGAAAATAAATACTTTCTATTAACAGAAAAAAAAAGTATTTTAAATTTTAGTAAAATCATTGTTCAATAATTTTAAATAAAAAATTTTCTCACAAAAATTCTAGTTGACAAAAAATGGACACTGATTTTTCCTCAATTATTTTTACAGTTTCTTTAAAAATTTAGAAAACTTTATTCTGCCTGGAAAGCATTTGAATATTTAACTAGTAAAGAAATTTTTTTTAATGATAAAATTTTCAATTTGCATAGTTAAAATAGGATAATTATAGAATATACCTATAGACACAATATCTCCTGGTATTAAATCACAGCTAGGTATTGGCCTCCATTTTCTGTTTCGATAAACCTAGAAATATCCACGCAAAAAGTTATTGAGAAATGCTGAAATTATAATCACTAGTCTGGGAAGTACAGAAATAGACTCACTTGAATTTGATATGGCTTATTTCCCATTTTTCTTATTTCAGACAAGTTTCGCAGTTGCTGTTGCACAAGAGTACATTCAAAAGCAATGAGCATAAAAAGTGTAAAAACACTGTAGTACCAATATTCATCCAAGCACCACAATAAAACACAAAATACTTGGAATACAAAGAATGGAGCTGTTGCTCTTTCTTTAAATAATTCCATAAATTCTGGCACAACCATTTCCAATCTACGAAAAAAGGAAAAGGAGCCATTTAATTTCAAGATTAAAAAAAAATTCAAACAATTATTAATATTTAAAAACAGCAAATCATTTTTTTTAAATTTTTTCTAGTAACTGGCATTTAAATACAAAATTATCCTATATTCCAAGAGTATATTTTACAATTGCATAAAGAATAATATTTACTTAACTTAAAAACATGCATTTTATACAGATTTGCAATTTTGTAATAAGAAAACTATCCAGATGAGGGTGTTATTTAATAACCGAATTAAAAAGAATTTACAGCATTAGAAATTTCTGACAGGAATGTTTCAGAAAAAGTTTAATTTGTTTTCCACTTAGATAAATTTTGATATTATCAAAATGTGTTTGTATTGATATATTTCTTAATTGTTGCGTAGCTAAGAATGCAATGCATGAATTTGTAAAATGAGTAAATTTTTGTAAGTAGCACAAGCAGCCCCATTTGAAATCTTCAATTTTCAACAGAAAAGCACAAAATTAATTAAACTATATCATCACACATTTACTTAAGAGTGTGAATATATTTATCTAATAATTTTCAACTTCTCAAAAACAGTTTTTAAATTGCTTAAACTTTCCTTTACTAAAAATCTGAAGAATATTTCTTAAATCACGAAAATCAATAAAAAAAACCCACTATAAGGATTAAGGATTTCTTAATTTATTTTTTTTAAATCGATTAGAGAGTAACTATACTTATTATGTAAAGTAAACTATATTTGGAATCTAAAATTGCTTTTGTAATTGTAAGGAGTTGCATTTTAAAAATCACTCAAATGTTTGATTTCTCCATTTTCTCATGTTTATCTACAAGCAATAATTACTCCAATACTAATACTGGCGAGACAAGAGGGGTAGAAAATTAAATGTGTCAAAAAAAAAAAAAAAAAAAAAAAATCTCATCCTTCATAATTTACCCATATAGCACAAGATACTATAGAATATCCTTAAATTATCAAAATGTAATCTGATTAAATAGTCTTTTAATGAATGATACATGAAATTATCAGATATAGAATAATTGTATGAAGTATATTGAGATATAAATAATTATATGAATTTACAAACACACACATATATATATAAAGCAAAGCACATCAAACATTTTTACTTATTTTAGTTTTTACATTTTGTTCTTTATTTATTTTTTCCAAATGGAAAACTTATTTTTCATATTTGTACTTTCCAGTTCAATAAATAATTCTACTCTTTTGTCTTAAATCCTAGTGAAGGATTCCATTTGTTTAGTAACAAAATTTTCTAAAAAACTGATAAAAGGAACAGAAATATTTTTCAAATCGTCCATTTAATTAAAAGATTAAAATTGAATTCAAAATAATTTTAGTAAAACGTACTCATTTTTTCCATATTTGCTTTCAGCAGCTTTTAATTCTGTTTCATCTGCAAAGCCTTTCCATTCTTGATAATGCTTAAAAGAGAGATTATCAGGAAATGTTAAACCTTGAAATGACTTTTTCTCAAAATCATATATATATTTGGTTTTTTGAAATTTAAACCAAGCATGGTGACCATTTTCATCCTAAAAATGAGAAGAAAAGATGGCATTACTATAAACCAAATAACTACTTGCCATACATAAATAACTGATTATATAAGTAATATATAAATATATATATATAATCAATTTGATGTTTTAATAAAAAATATTCTACTACCTTACTATGGGAAAGAGCCACCAGCTCTGTGGAACCATTATTTGGTGTGGGTACAACTTTAGCAAAACGTGCTTTTAAAACGTCAGATTCCTATGGAAGCAAAAGAACTAGCATAAAGATAAATAAAATAATTATACAAAAATAATTATTCTGAATTTTTATGTAATAAAAAATTAATTCATAGAACAGATGAAAAAGAAAATTTAAGAAACTTGACAATTAAGAAGATTAATTACATCTTTAATACTACTATAATTTTATTTTCACTTAAGAAATTAAACTACCGCATACTATGACAATTTTTCAATGTTCATTTTAATCAGATTTAATTAATGACAGACACAAAGCATGTAAAATTACACCGTTTTATTTGCTAATTTTCAAAAATAAGTTACAAATTCTTAATTTCATTAAAAAGTAAAATTATTTAATAGAAATAGGAGCAAATTGATAACATTCAATCTAAATTTTTAAAATGAATGCTTTTAAATGCATTCATAATTACTTTCTCTTCCATAAAATAATATCAACCTCTTTGTCCCCGATTTACTTGAAATTTTAAAGTAACATTTTGAGCACTTTTAAATTACAAATAAACTGAAGCAATAAATTTCATTTTCAAAATTAAAAAAAAAAAATATCTCCAATGCTATCAGAAATACATCAATGGCTATTCATATCATGTCTTTTTTAAGATTCAAAAATTTCTTTGGTAAAATCTTGTAACATTATGGATACTTACTCAAATGTTTTATTAGATATTTATGAAAAAGATTAAAAATGCATTCAAATGGATAGATTTGAATGCATTCATTAGATATTCAAAATAATTATGAAATGATAGGCATACAAGAAAAAAATGATTAGGAGTGCATCCTGCATATTTATCTTTAAATCTAATTTTTGTAATATAAGCTACCTAATTACAAGCAAAACTATGATTATATATACCAAAATTAAAACTAGCATACAATAAATTTAAATAAAAAAAGATGTAGTACAAAAGAATAACGATGCAAGAAAGCTGATAATTACATGAACAATTGAAAAAAATGTATTCAATGTTGCAATCAAAAGTAAATTGTGAATATATCAGAGAATATGACAATATAGAAAATTTACTATATAATACACAGTATTAGCGCAAAAAATTTCCAATCTGTTTCGTACAGAATAATACAATATGTTCTTCAGTGAATAATATCCTTTAGGTTCCAATTTAAGATTACATAAAACACTTTGAAATGAAAGTGTGCTTTCAATATAATATTCTAGGATATAAAAAGATTTAAAACAAAATATTAAACTGCAGATTCATGCAGTTGAAAACGTTTTCATCAAGAAAGAAAAAATGAAGAATATTGCATCATGCACACATGTTGCGTGACAATCATATTTCACAAGATCAAAAGCTCAGTTGTTTTTTACAGTACAAACGGTTATAGTCATACTTCAAAATGAAATATCACAGAATACTTACTTTGTTATAAGCTAGTAAACAACGAATATGAACAGACCATAGACCAAAAAGACACGTCAGTACTTGAATAATCCCTATTATAGCTATAGCTATCATACCGGCTTCAAAATACTCTGAAACTCCATACTGAAATGCCCAAATATAAAACCATATAAGATAGAAAATGAAGAAAGGCCCGACTTGGCCACAAAATAAAAGACGGCGTGAACGATACAGTGTAACATTGTTCACTAATTCATCCACACCGTATGTGCTCGACGCCATCTTGTTTACAAATGAACACATCAACAACACTTTAGAAGAAGTTATAGTTCAGTTACAATAGTTTCGAAATAAACCTTGATCAAGATCGAGCGATCGAGCAGTATTTTTCATAACAGTTACTTTTTTTTTCTACTAATAAATCCAAAATACGAGTTTATAAAATATTATATGACAATAATAAACCGTTTTCTCCGTTTACTGAATTAAATAAAAAATTTCTTAATCGAAACTAAACTTAAAGTGATGTCACAATCTTATGAAAGCTGACGGTATTTCAAGCTTTATGTGCAGACAACAATGAATAAGCAAGCAATGTTCTCTTCGTTTTGTATTTACTTTCGTTTAAAGTTGCATCTTTTGAGGCTTATTTCTCAATGTTATCCAACTTGGCATACAGCATTCAACATGGAAATGAGTTTTCCACGAAATTCGGTTCCAATGTATCCAGACTTGACATCGTTAGTCGTTACTTGATACAAATGAATAATTAAATAAATTAATAATTCATTTATTATACCCATAAATAGCAGAAATGTCACCCCTGACTACCTCATATATATTTGCTGTATGGTTTTTCTTGGATGTATTCCACTAGGGAAACTCTACACTCCACTTTTCCTTTTCATAATTTTAGCAGAAATTTTCACACTGGTTTATAATTTCAGTTACGTACATACGAATTCTAATATTCATTCGTGCATTACTCCGGTATTTCCGATAGATAGAGCTTATTTATCGGAGGTGCTGACTACTTTCGCTCATTTTCGAGTAATCGTCCTCGCAGACAGATATAATCTGAAAAATGATTTTTTTTTAACTCAAGGGGGGAAGCTAGAGATTCATTAAGATATAGAGATCTAGTTTTTTGATTTGAAGTTTTTTTTTTCAAATATATAATATTTTTATACTTTACATATGATGAAACGTAAAAAAGCAAAAACTAATAACTTTAATTCTTTTGCTAGTTTTGAAGTTTTTTTCAATAGATTTATGTTAGTTCTTGCCTCGCATCTTGCATGAGGAAAAAAAAAAATCTTGTAATACAAATGTAAAATAGATAACTGCTATACCATTATATTTGTCATCTAACTTGGGCATCACACGAATGGACTTCTTTTCAATGAATTCTGAAATTGAAGAGTGTAACTGAAAATTATTGGAAAATTTTCATCTAAAAAATAGTGTTATATCCCATGTAATATCTTTTATTTTCTTTCATATCATTCTTTGTTCAACAAAACTTTCTTACTTACTTTTGTAACTCACTCTTTCAAATTCTAAAAAATTGCAATTAAATTAGCACGCAGTGATCAATTCAAATTTTAAAAACCATAAAATCGCAATCCAGTATTTTGTAATAAAACATAATTTATCATGCTACATTTTCAAAGGAAAAAAAAAAAAAACTTTAGTACAAATTTAATTTTTCTTTGAAGTTGAAAATATCTTAGATAAAAAAGTATTCTCTCATTTTTAGTAGAACCGGATTTTTGATTAAGTTGCTGAGTTTAGGGAAAAGGAGACCGCAAACAGGGTCGATTTAAAAAAAAGTGATAATAGTCTAATTGTTAAATAAAGAAATATGTAAAATGTAAAATTATTTTTAATTATGAAATAGTAAGATAATATTAAACACTTTATTAAATAAAATTTCACATTCTGTTTGTTTGTCTTGTCACCTTTCGCGACTAGTTAATCAACCAACATTATTGGTTGTAAAAGAATTAATTAAATTTTTTTTTAACGTATCTTAATCCTAAAAGTTTCTTCAGTAAATTATTTTTAAACAAATTTTTATACATGTCTAACTCATATTATTTTAGACTTCTTATACCATTATAGTTATAATTTAATATTAAATTAAGCATAATTTAGCATAACTATGCCTAATTTACTTCTTACTTACGTTTACTTAAATTACGTTTCACTTCAAATTTGAAATTTAAGTAAGATAGAATAAACTTTAACTAATCTAACTACATGCTTACTGAATCGAAACATTTTCATAAAAATATAAAGGTAAAAATTAGAACTATGCATTATTGAGGGTTCGTATGTAGTACAGAATATATTTCATGATACTTGTGATATCTCAAGAGGATTATTCAATAAAAACTTCTCATTCAATGAAAAAAAAATCAATGTATTACAATAAAAAAAAATCCAAGCTAACAGAGTGATAATATATGTTATGCATCCAATTACATTACAGGAAAGACTAACAGTACTTGAAAGTGGTCGAATTAAAAAAGAAGTTCAAAATTGATTATTTCTTAAATTAAATCTTTACTTTAATTTTCACAAAATTAGAAAAAATTCAAGAGTTTTATTGAAATCATGCATTAAGCAGAAACCTATTCAATATGGGGAAATAAACCGCATATCCATATCTGGATCATCACCAATAAAAGAAAAAGCCAGGATGAAATATTTAAAGAAAAATGTAAGATGATTTGAGATTCATTAAAACAATAAAAACATTACTGAGAATTATACTTAAAAATTTATTTAAAAATTAATTAAAAGTAGGCGAAAACATTTTGTGGTTGCTGAGTTGGTATAAATGAAAAGACAGATTTTCGAAAACTTATTTTTCATTTCTCCAATAATATTTGCCGAAATTATGGCTGACAAAAGGAAAAATTCCACTGCATTTTTAATTTATTAAAAATTTAAAAACTGCTTTTATGCGCTCAGTTCCACTATTCAAAGTGCACTTCTACCAAATTTGGTAGCTCTAGGTTTAAATTAAATATTCTGCAGAGTGCCAGAATACAAACATTCACGATTCTTTATTGCTAATTGGTTTTGATGATTAGTTAGTACTTAAGGGACAACAGTTGTGTTTAATTTCATTAAACCCAAATATTCGCATTGCTTATGTATTAATGTTACTGGCCTTCTCAAAAAAGTATTTTGAAGAGCCTCAAAGGACTAAAGATATTTAAGTCAGGTTATTTTAAAAATTTTACACTAGTTTTATCACTTACGTAAATGAATATTCCTAATGGAGTCGAGTCCCATTATATCACAATGCTATTAAAAACCGAACTATCCGAGTAATCTGCCTTTTAATTCCATGTTGCCTTTTGATGAACTTAATTTCGCTTTCTTATTTCTCATATAAACTGAACAAACAATAAGCAGGATCTTTCGTTTGTTTTAATAATGGAAAATAATCGGGTAACTAAATATTTGATGAAACAAGAAGAACGTTTGAATTTCATTACTGCAGTAAAATGTTAAAAATTATACAAGAATATTTTTTTTAATTATCAGAATTTAGGAAAATTGCACACTAGCTAAATTAATACAATTCAAAAGATAATTATGATTTTTTTATTTTAAAACGTTCTAAATATTATTTTTTCTCGAAAATATTTTTCGGAAGTTGTAATAAGAAAATACGAAAACCTGACTTAATTTTGAATTGATTTAAATTAGAATTAAAATTACACACACACACACACACGCACACACACACACAAAAAAAAAATCTGCAACGTATATTTCAATTTTCATATTGCATTTGTATCAAATTTAGCAGGTGAAAAATAGATACACACATTCTTCTTTGTTATTAATGTGAGATTTATAAATATCGAGCTTCAACCTAATTAATAATGTGTACAGATATGAATGTCACTCCACCATCAGTGAGATGTAATAAATAAATAAAACGTATTTACTCTCACAAAGATATTAAAATGAACCAGCAGCAGTTGCTGTCGCTTTAAAACTTTCTCGCATTCTTCTTAATAAAGATATCATCCCCTCGCTCTAATCATGAAAATTGCGGGTCTTGGTCAAAGTCGTGAACATTACGGGTGCTCAGATTTATATAACAAAGAAATTAAGGACAAGGCGAAAGGCTGATAGTATAAAAGGATATAGCCCCTCTTCTCTCAAGTAAAATAACTGAGTCCCGTACATAAGCTTTTTGTATTTTATGAGTGTGCTTTATTTCCGTACAACATCGAGTTATTTGCAAAAACATCGAGTATGCATTTTGGGCACATTATTTTTGGCCGATTGAAACCAAAATTTAAACCAGAACTGTAATTTTTATAAGCATTTATTTAATATCACCTAATAAATATCATTTATGTAAATTGTTGTCTCTTCATGCTACCGCGTTTAATTTGCATTCAAATTTGCAGATCGACGATCATCCCTTTGAACGGATTTATGTTTTAAATGCTTAAGCTGGGAATAAAAATTTTTGGATTTAGATATTTATATTTTCTAGTTATAGTGTGCACTTGCGATTCGGAGTACGTTCACCTATCGATGGATTTCATTCAAAATTTGTTAAAGATCTATAAACTTGGTGCAAAAAAACCACCCACCTTATTTCATCTGTCTAGCTTTATATCATTTTTCATATTCACTTATAGACAAATGGATATAATTCCAAAAATATGCATTTCAGATTCAGTTAGATCTGACACACAGAGATTCATCGAATTTTTAGGTTAAATGTTTTGGCGATTGTAACATATTTTTATGAATATGAGAAAGTAAAAATTCATGTAAGATGAAACTTTAATATGATATAAATTCAAAAATGTGTTGAAATATAAATCTGAATTAACTAGTTTATTAAAAGATGAGTTTCACAGTGCACATTTTCTCGGATCGCAAAATGTCAGAATCCGTTTCTGTTTCTTAGTGTGTTGTTCTAAAGTAACGGTATCATATTGTTACAGAAAATCAATAGAATCAATAGCGGATAACGGCGCTTTATTTAAACCTAACACGAAACACACACATCAAAACATAGCACAAAAACAGCATTTGCAAAAATCAACCGCATACACGCAAGCAATCACACACGCAAGTTATTAAACAACCGCAAAAGTACAAAGCACTCAGAAAGAACTCATTAGGAATCAATACTCGAAAGAGATAATTCATTCTACGACAGGCTTCGATTTTATCTATCGGATTTTTATAATCTCCGATATAAGGTACCGTATAGAAAGATCCATGCCTTAATTTCCAAAAGAGTCAACGCCAGTGAAAGTTGTTGCCAAAACCGAAGGGTATTGATCGGCATGCATTCGAATTACCTGCCCAAACTCTTTTCTTTGCTATGAGATTAACTGCGCATTTATGAGATTACATTTTCTTAAACAATATTCTTTACATTAACAATACAATATTCTTTAGATTAAAAAGATTTGATGAAATTTTTGTTTTCATTTTAAATTATTTAATTCTTATTTCTTAAAGAATTCTAATATTCATTTTTCTTTTTCCGTTTACTTTTCCTTTGCTATTTTTTAAGTACATTATAATTTTTCTTTACAATTTCTTCTAAAATTATCGATTAGATTAAGTTAACTTTAAATCGAGGCTTTCTTTTTTTGGTGATTTCATTATTATGTTTCAGAGCCAAAAATTTATTACACAATCATTTCGTTACTTTAAAAAAAATGTTTGAAACTTTGAAATGATTTTTTTTTCCTTTTGCAATTTGTTTATGAAACCCTTCTGTATTTTGCAAATTATTTTTATTGCTTTTTCTTAAGAACTCAAAGTTTTACAGAAGTATCTGGGCTAAAATTTTAATCAGTTTCACATAGCTGTAATATTTATGTTTGCCATTAAATCCTTGATAATTTAAGCATGTTTGCACGATTATCTTTCATGAAATTAATTCGTTCAGAGCCACTGATATTACAAGCGAAAGTGCTCCCTTCTCGACTTTCTCCTCTTAGACTATTTAGCATTCTTTTTGTCTTCCTTTCTATTCTATGAACAGAATCTGGGTGGCGTAGGATAGGAAAGTATGCGGTAATATCGCGAAAGTTATGACAATTTCAAGCTTTGAGTGTCCCTCTCTTCCCTGATTGCGTGTGTTGTGATGCAGTAAGGTCCATTTTGTGCTTTGCAATATAACGAAGAACTCTGAATATGTATTTGAGACGCTTACCTTTCCACCGTTTGGAGGAGCCAAAAATTGGCACACATTTACAACTTCAGCCACAAAATAGAGCTAAGACACATACACAAACGTACGTACGCACGCACGCACACACGTGCAAACTAGTACATGTTGATAGTAATTATACAACCAGATAGCAGATTGCTAATTACATAACTATAATAGCACTCAGCGATCACGGCTCGGAAGTTCGCTTTGTTAATACCGTTTAGGGAGAGGATGATTCTGTTGCAATTGGCGATAAGCGAGGATCGAACTCGCAACCTTTGGGTTCGTAGCCGAGTAACAAGACCACTAGACAAAAGAAATTTCTCATGTCTCGTAGCTGTTATCTGGCTTATAAAGCGTCACCACATTACTCCCCCTTCAGTGCGTCGGAGGTGAGACGAACGATTTTTTGTCCTGTTTTTGCTGTTATTAGTGGTGATATATTGGCAGTAGCGTCTTATCCATTTTTTTTTTGGCTGATTATTTATCAGCTTTATTTATTTATTGGCTGATTATTTATCAGCTTCATTTATTTATTGGCTGATTATTTATCAGCTTCATTTTTTTTTCATTTTTTATTGGCTGATTATTTATCAGCTTTGATTTTTATTTATTTCTGGTAGAGGGCGCTACAACAGTTGTATGAAGGTTTTTTGCGTATGACGTCATCGGGTCACCAATGTTGCTGTTGGCGATAAGCGAGGATCGAACTCGCAACCTTTGGGTTCGTAGCCGAGTAACAAGACCACTAGACAAAAGAAATTTCTCATGTCTCGTAGCTGTTATCTGGCTTATAAAGCGTCACCACAATTCCTTGTACGAGTACCTCGTGTCATATTGTCTCCTACAGGCTTTAGGTAATACGCGTTTCTTCAGAAGAATCTTCACTTTTTGTTTCCTAATAGAGATGAGTTCATAATTCTAGCATTTTCCAGGTTTCAAGCATCTGTTCCAATTTTTCATTGGATTAATAATAAATGCTGCCCGAATCAATAACAAAACAATGACTTCATGTATAATTTATAAATTTATGTTCTACAGCCACTTAAAAAATATTCACAATTGCATATTTTGCGAGAAATTTTTAAATAGAAAAGTTTTAATTTAATGACATAAACTGAAATTTAAAAGTAGAAATATTTATCGTAAACAATGTTTAATAACTTTTTAAAGATATTAGAGACATAACTTTTTGATTTTAACTAATATAGAATAAAAAAAAATACAGAAATTCAATTAAAATCTATATTTTTTTAATCAAATTATAATTAGTTGTTTGGAATTCAGAATGTAAATCGATTTTTGGTTTTGAATTCTGTTTTTAATTAACATGTACTGAAAATTATTTTTCCAGTTTCTTTCCAAATACAATGTATATCAAAAGATAGATATAGTTTTTTATTTCCATTGCATTATCAAATTATTCTCATTAAATCTATGGGATTGTGATATCTTGTACCACAATAAGTGCCAAGGGAAAAAAAAAATAATAATAAAAATCAAACATTTAGTTAAAGGGTTTTTTTTCTTCTCTTTCTTCTCAATAACAATATTAATTGAAAATGTTGCTTCGAATTGAAATGAAGCCAGTGAAATTATTATGTTGCAGAACGAGGAAGATTGGAGGAAATGTGTACCCCAGAATGTGTACCAAAATTCACTTTTCTTTTGACCAATCCCAGCTCGCGGAAGAAAGCCGCTACGTATATCCATGTATATGAGCAATGCAATCGTACATGTGATTGGCTAACGTGCAAACGTGATTGATTGTGTATGTTTACATTTTAGAAATGAACAGCAAACGTGTGTCAGATTCTGTCTGGTTAATCTTTGAAAATTCACAGGTGGTTTGAGACACAGAAGTGTGAAAGAATTTATGAGCAATTGTTGATATATGTGGGATAGTAAACATAAAAATATAGTTCTTTTTATCATGCACATAATGTTATTCCATTTACATTAACTTACAAATCTTCAGTAACATGTGGGATGATTATGATTTAAAGTATATTTGTATGTATCACCAAATAAGTAGCATATTTAGATAAATGATTTTTTTAAAAATATATTTCAAAGATTTTATTTTCTAGTGATTTTTTATTTTTTGTGCAGAACATGCAAAGAAGGCTTTCTATCAGTATCATGTTTTCACAAGTATTGAGTCATAATTTTTAACAATGATTATCATGTTCATATTTAACTATCAGAACTTTATTGCTGCAGATATTCATATTTCCTCAATTTTAAATACTTTCATCTCTTTACTTTTTGTTCCCTTTTGTTTCAATAATACTTAAGCCCAACTAATTATTGACATTCTTATTAAATACTAATTTTACCTAATTGTTACATGACAAGTCGTAATAAGCATTGCCCTTTTTTTTGTTTATTTATTTATTTTGCATTGAAATGGAATATGTAGGGGAAAAAATATTCATATATTGAACATATACAAAGTGAAAAGGAAAATTTGTTTTTTAAAAATATAAAATTGGGTTTTTTTTTTGTTTTTTTTACTTCTTAAAATCAACTACATAGACTCAGACATTGATTTCTATTTATATAGCAATTTCAGCAGAATTAGTCAAACAAATGTCTTTCTCAAACTATAATGTCACGACAATTTGTGTAATTCTTAATTGCTATTCCTTCGATATAAATTATGAAGATCAAGCAACTCATATATGTGTGAATTTTTGAATTGTTTGTGTGTGAATTTACATTGAAATATTTTAATACCATCTGCTTTTACTTTATTTCATATTAACCTTTTTAAAATATATCCAAATTTCAATAAAAGACATACTTCTAATAACACGTTTTCTGTATTTTACTCAATATTTTGCAATACATATATATATATAATGTAATTTTAAATAGACACGTTATATTTCTTCAAAAAAAATTTCAGCATATTTTTTTCTGAATTGGTTTGAATTAGTTCTTTCAATAACATATATATCCAATACAAAAACTTTCATATTCCAATGAAGGTAAAATATGCCAATCTATTGAATATCTTTTTTCGTGTAAAGGTGAATATTTTAAAATCCTTTTATGGAAGGCTTTATACAGATGTATGAGGCCTCATATAATGCACTTAGAATTTTAATACAATATTTTACTCGTTAAAGAAATATAATGATCATCGTATGATATTAAAATGCATACATGTTACATTTTTTTAAAGGATTGAGAAATTATGTATATTTAAAATAAGCTATACAGAAGTTTCATGCAAGCATAATAAATAGTACTTAGTTAGCTCCTAATGAATTTGTTTAATTATTAATGAATTAGTGAATTTGTTTTAAATACAATTAAAGTTGGTACCATTCAGCAACTACATTTGTTGACGATTATCTCAGTGTCAAATAAATGTTTTAAGATTTAAGTTCTTAAAATATCTCTAATTTTGTATAAACCTTGTCCTGGTTTTATATTAATCTTCAGTTTCCAAACTTTTACATTACATTGCAACTTCATCTCTTCACATAATATAGTGAAGCAAAAAAAGAGTAATATTTATTTTTCATTCCTTTTAACAATTTGCTATTTTGTTAAAATTTGTTTTTAAATTAAAATAGCTTTCTAACAAGTAAGATGCCAAAATTCTTTCTCTTGAAACTTAGCAAAAATTAAATGCTTTGCTATTTCATTTTCTGGAAATATTTAATTTAAACAATATTAATAAATAAATGTTGTATAATCCTGGTTCAATGTAAACTGATTTCATGAAATATCTCTGATATTGCAAATTCAAAAAACAAATACTTATTGTAGGGAAATAATTAAAATTCTTCCCATGAAATTGCAAAATTGCTGATTTTTCAATGAGTAATTGATATGTTATTATTCATATACTACAGTTTAGAATTCGTTTTGTATTCAAAACATTTCAGATCCCCCTTCCCCCAAAAAAAACTTGTATTGCTTGCCTATATGCCTCTACAGAGTTTAATTTTGACCTGCTATCCATTATAAGGTTCTAATCCATTCAATTTTTTTTTTTTTTTTCATTTACTGCTTATTGTGCTAACAAAGAATATAATATTAATAAAATAAAAATGATACAACATATAGCACAAATTTAATGAACCCAAATGTGGTACATAGTGCAAAGATTTGGATTATATTTCTAACATGATAGCGTTTATAGACTTGTGTACTTTTTATAATTTCACCATGCATGACAAAAATCATTCAAAATGGTTTACAGAACAGATCATCGCATCTGCAACTACAAAAGTTACTTCTTACGTTGCTGATGCTCATTAACCCTTTCAAGAGATATGGAAAATATGCTTCCTCCCAAATATTTCAATTTTTGGGTGAAGTTATGTAGGTTTACTTAAGTTCTGACTCGAATTTTCTTTAGTATGGTATGGTATAGTTTAAGTTTTCTGGTACAAGGTACAATTTAGGACAAGTTGTGTAATCCACAAGGATATTTAAGCAGTTCCATCATAAAGGTGTAAATAAAACAAGGATACATTGTAAAACGTCAAAAGTTTAAAAGGTCTATGATTTATAATGATTTGGCACAAGAATAAAAATAAATTTAAAATGCTATGAAAGAAACCAGTAGGTTTTAAAAAGTAAAAAATTTTCAGTGAGGTTTCTCACTCACCAGGTCCTGTAAATTTGAAATAGGCGAATGAAAGTGAGTTAAATGATCAGAAATAAAATTAGGACATTGAGTAAGAATATGTGCAATAGAATTGATCACTCCACAGTTCGTACAATGAGGAGCTTGTTCACCAAACAGCAAATGTCTATGTGTGTCCAATGCATAGACGAATTAATTTCACATCTGCGCATCGGTGTGGTAAAACTGACCACAAAAGTAATTCGGTCTGAGAACAAGTACATTTGATGGCTTATGGCGGCATTGAAGTTATGGCGGCACTATAATAAGGCCAGGTTTGGGTGTTCTGTGTAAAACAAATTTTTTCGCTTCTGCGTATGAAATATTTTTTCTAACTTTCAGGTTTTGAATTACTTTTTCCATTTAGGACAGTCACGGGAATAAGCAGGATGGAGCCCAGAGCAATTTAAACATTTGAAGGTCTGTGAGCTACAAACTGAAGTTTCATGAACATCAGCTGAGCATTTGGCACATCGACGGCTGCCATGGCAAGTTCCCTGCGAATGTCCGAATCTCTGACATTTAAAGCAACGTAGAAGATTCGGTACATATGGTTTAACTTTGGATTGTATATAGCCAGCACGTATAAATTTCGGAAGTTCCGGACTACTGAAAGTTGACAAGAATGACATGTTTTGTTTGGAATGAATGAACCATTACGTTTAGTTTTTATGCGATGAGCTGCACAAACTTTTTGGGAATGCAATTCCCGAATGAGTTCATTCTCCGAACAATCAAAAAGATCTAAATCAGAGATGACTCCTCGAGAAAAATTCAGTGTCCTGTGAGGAGTTACCTCTACAGGGAAGTCTTCAAGTTTTGTTAATTTCTGCATCGTAGCAATCTGTGTTTTTGATGAGGTCTCAATAAGAAGATCCCCGGATGGAAGTTTTTTAGTAGATTTCACATCACCAATAAATGAAGAAATCAATCTTTGTACTATGAAAGGTCTCTGGTGTGTGTAATATTAGAAATCTAGTATCTTCAGTGATAGGTAAACATGGCAAAGTGTCTGAAAACCCATGCAAAAAGGGGGAAAAAATTCGGGCCACGACGACACCGCCTTCCACGGAGCCCAACAAGGGAAGGCAGCCACTGGCTCTGCCCATTCCCAGCCTTAGCGCTTATCATGGCGCTAGCTGGAACCTATACGCTGAGAGTCACCCCCGGGGACAGTGACCACCCTTAACGCCAAGCCCAAGGAGTAACCCCTTCGCTTGATCCTCCTGAGCAGCCCAGTCAAATATCTGGGATACCGGCCGATTGATGCATCAGAGACCGAAATGTACCACCCGTTTAGACGGGTGGTACATTTCGGTTTAGACCCTTAGAGGGTCGCCACGCACGGCGAACACGTGGGGTTTTTGGTTGTCCATGCGAAGCAAGAAGCAAACAGAGCGGCGACAGCTTCTCATGGAGAGCTCCCTCGCTTACCGTCCAGAGATGGAAGAATGAAGAAAACAGAAGGGGAAGGGGGGATTTTAAGAGAGAAGGGGATAAAGAAGAGAAAAGGGATAGAGGAGTAGGAAGAGAAAAGAAAGAGTAAAGATCCCTGGGTACCTCGGGATTGGAACACCTGTACCCACCTAAAGAAGGTGAGCCCCTGAGGGGACAAATTTTCTATAAGACAGGAACTTAGATGCTTCAGTTCCTTATTTCACATAAAATAGTGTGTCTTGATTTGTTACTTAATTATCAAGAAATCAAATTTAATTAATGTAATTAGCTAAATGAGTCACTTTTCTTAAGCCAAATTCAATCCTAAAAATATTTTAACAAATCATGATTGTGTAAAAAAATGACCTTTTAAAGGATTAAGAAAGAGTTTTTCAAAATTTGAATTAGATTTTTCACCTAAACATTATTTAAAACTTTACATTTTTCCTTCAATAATTTTGAAGCATATCAGACACAAACCATTTTTTAAATTATTTTTAAAATACAAAAATGAGTTTTCCGATGAAATTTATTTTATTGCCGTGCGTGTTTTTACCTGTAATTTATATAAAATTTTAAAAATATTTTTTAATATACTTTCTAATTTTTTATCTGTAGTAACTGGATTTATACTCACACACATTCCAAAGATATTAAGTATATTCGTTAGTAATTATTTTCGGTACAATAAAATCAGAGGAATCAAACATAAAATATTCCAGTCGAATTATCATGAAAAGTACCAAAATGTGGAGCAAGTTCGGGGGAAAAAAAAAAATTAGGAGCAATAATCCCCTTTTTTTTCAACACGTCTCTGATCACAAGGTATTCTTAAAGTCGAATTAAAGGACTTATTTGCAATTCTAAAAAATTCAATTGAAAACGATTTTCTATCATTGGGGCAATTGTGTTCTTTAGTAGTCAGACAGAATAACGTTTAGAAATTTAGAATGAAAGTCTTTAAAGGAGTGCTATGGAAAAATAAACCCATTCATCATAATAAAAATTCTTATAAAGAATATTTCCAAGTTGAAGATCTTAAGTCAGATAGTGAACCGGATTAAAACGAAGTCTTCGAATGCCAATTATACCCTCAAGGGGTCGTTTCTCTTTTCCTCTCCTCAACAATATCTATATAAACAGTTTTAAGAAGAAAATTTCATCAAACTGAAATAACAAAATTTTTTATTGCGGATCACTTTCTAAAGTTCAGTATATCGCAATGCCAAATTAAATTTTCGAAGAATTCAACACAAAATAAGTTTTAAGACTTTTTAAAGACAATCTAAATAATATTTAATTATAGATTTGATATATTTATTTTAAATTATAATGCAGCTTTTTTTTTAATTATCGAACAAAAAAATATAAAACTTTCGGTAGAACAATGTTCTAAAAGTAAATAACGAACTGCTAGAAAAATATTCTAAAATTAATATCAATATTTATAATAATAATTAAGTTTGCACGGCTTTTGTACACTAGGTGACAGTACAAAATGAAACTATCGGAAATACCACACACACAAAAAAAAAATATCTAGAGGGACCTAAGCAGTTGTCTATTTAATAAAAAGGTCATATTCAGGCACTGCAGAATTGTATTCAGACTATCAACATATACTCTGTTGAAGATATTTTTTATTAAAATGAACTTTTTTTTACACGAATAAAAACAATGCAAGGAACATAAGTTGCTAAACTATCAGATGTGAAAAATTATTAAAAGAAATAACCGCATGATTGACTTCTTAAAAATAAAAATTGCTTAATATTTCAGTGACAAGCTGTTTCATTCATCATTTAGATAAAAAGAAATAGTTTGTCTTCAATATTAGGATATAAATTTCTTGGATAAAAAATTCATACAATTATTAATTCTTCAGACTGGTTATGTGTTAAAAAAAACTTGTCAACACTATAATGAAACCTCATTTGTAAAAAAATGAAAATTACTTTAATTTTACAGAGTTTTTTACATCCAATATATTTAATTCACCCAAAAAAAATTGCATGCAATAATATAGCCTTCAAATGAAATTTGGTAAGGAAAAACTAGTCCAAATATAGTGTTCATATATTATGAGAGGCTTCTTTTTTTACAGAATTTTAACACAGTTTAATTATTTTTTTTCTATAAATTTGGTACTCATTCTTTCTGAATTTCACAGAAAAAACGGAAAATCAGCTCTTCCCTAGAAAAGAAGAAGGAAAAAAAAAAAAAAAAAAAAAGACAAGAACTTATTTTCTCAAGCTGAAAGTTTAAAAGTAGGAAGTATAGTCATAAAATCCAGTATTCACATTCTACCTTTCTTTTTTCCATTGAAATTTCCCACTCACACCCTATGAGCATAAACAATCAATATCAGCATTTGGCAGGAAAAGTTTTATAACTGAATGAGCTGATTTTTTAGTGATTCACTTGTCATTTTAAAATTAGGATTTATCACATACCTATTTTGCTTATAAAAAATCTTAACTCATAATTAAAATTTTTACAATATTTAACAAATATCTTCATTACCTTATGAAAAAAAGACTAAAAAGATGTTGTATATTTATTCTTAATTTCATAGACATGGCCTTTTACGTTGGATATTGGCAATAACCTAGTCACATTTTCCAAAAAATATTCAGTCAACTGTCTCCAAGCAAGACACTGCAAAAATGTGCTGTGTAGTAAATTATATAAAACATAAAATCAGGAAACAGTACTTTTTTTCTTTTCTTTTTTTACCTTGCTAGATAGTTTATTGCCACTCTATAATTAATTTTTTTAAAATACAAATCTTCAAAGTCATAAATAATTTTGTTAAATATAAAATTTGTTTCTATTTTGACATTTTTATTTTATTCTTTCAAGTTATAATGATATTCTCTCAGTACTCCAATGTGCCAAAGAAATAGATGAATTTTATTAAGTTCACTAATTTTATATACTATTCCAAGCACTTATAAATTTGTTTCATTTGCAAAATGAAGAAAAGAAAACTGTATCTGGGAGACATTTATTAAATTAATTGATAACCAAAGATTAATTATATTTATTAACTATGTAAAAAGAAATCATTAAGTAATAGGTATAAATGGAAAAATAAAATAACATAGAATCATTAAAAATCTGTAATTTGTGAAAAGTAATAATGTAGCATATTCTTATTGTTTTGTTTCACTTCAGAGTGTGAGAACTATACATCTTTATATGAGCTGAAAGAAGAAAAATCAAGCTCAGCAATATCCTTGCAGATTTTCAACAAGCATGGCAAAGTGATGAAATATGCAGACAATGAATAGATAATATAACATTATAAATTTCTACATATATTTCAACCATCTACATCTAAATAATTTTTATACAGATTTCTATGCCCCCCCCCTTATAAGAATGTACACTAAACAAATGAAATATAATTATTTTCATATTATCTAAATGATCTATTTTAATTTTAAATACAACGCAGCTATAGCATGGAAAATGTTCCATTTCTTAGCTGTCACTTACTGCTTTATTTCTTGAATTCTTGTTTGGATACATTTGTTAGTTCAGAGCCAGGGTCACCAATGAGGACGAGGAGCAAACTCGTGACGTTGGGGTTTGTAGCCGAGTAACAAGACCCCTGGACAAAAGTGTACACTCTTTCCAGAGGCTGTTATCTGGCTTGTAAGCTTCACCACAATTTCTGGTATGGATTTATCCTGATACTAAATTTTTTTTTCATAAAGGAACTTCCTAAAAGTTAAAAGCTTAAAAAGAAAGCCAGAAATTTCTGGACAATCTTTTCAGCTAAACCATTGGGAATTTGTTCCTTTATTTTAAGACAGGAGAAAATAAATAAACTGAAATATATACAATATAACAATATAAACTGCAGTATAAAAAATTAATTTATTTTTCTTATAAAAATATATACTATTTTGGTAACAGTGAGCTTTTATTGATATACTGATTCAAATTACATTCACTAAATAACAAACAACATTTAATAAACCCATTAAAATGAGACAAGAACAATTTAAAGTAACACAATCATTTACTTATATTAAGTCGTTTTTAGTATGTTGCTTCCATTATGAGCTTGTTTCTTCCCGTTTTTGAATATGTGATTAATTTAAATTTTTAAATTTAGTCACTTACCTTTTCTTGACACCATCAAGGCACTCCATTTCCAAAATTATCTATTCTCACTGAGATTAGCAATCATAACTTGCATTAAATCTTCTGTGAAACTAATAATAAAAGAACTTCCTAAAAGTTAAGCTTAAGAGAAAGCTAAAAAACTTTAGACAATCACTTAAAATTAACCATTGGGAATTATTTGTTCATGGTGTTTAAAATTCAGAAGGGATAAGGGATAATTCCCATTAAGTAAGGTTAACAATTAATCAAATTTATTATTTTTAAATTAATATAAAAATTAAAATTTTCACAATAAAAGATTTAAAAATTTTAAGTTTTTAGTAATCTGTTCAAACATTAGGGCTTTAAATGAAAGTATGTTGAAGTCCTGAGTTAAAGAAAATTTATTCAATTTTTGATGTGCATAAAAACTTATATAAACTCCACAATTAAAATCATCAGTTTGTTTTATATGAGGTGGAAAAAGTATCTGCCAGTGGCTTTCTGAATTAAGCAATTTATTTAAAATCTTAGACCACTTCCTAATCAAAATTGCAGTATTATTATCTGGTCTGCCAACAAGTGGATCAAAATATTCAAATGTTTTAAGTTTTATATTAACAATAATCAAAGTCCAATGACAATTTAAATTGACAGGGATAATTAATAAATCTAGATTTGGCAACTCTTGAATCCAAGAAAATTTAAGAATATCCTTCTGATTAAAAATTAAAACTGATTGCAAGGATTCTATTGCTTTACAATTTCTGAATTTCTCGGTTAACAGAAAAAGAAAAGCATCAATAGCAGAATCATAAAGCCAACCCTTCTTAAAGCTCGGTGACACAGACTTTAGATAATTCTCTTCTTTCCGAGTAACAAAAGGATCTAAAGATTTTAATATATAAAAAGAAAGATTGATATTATTAATAGTTACTACTGTTGCAGTAGGGTTACCCACATTCATCTTACTAAATTTATTGAATATATTAAGGCAAGTACATACAGAATTTTCTCTAGCAGAATAAGCTTTTAAAGGAATAATTTCCTTTTTATGACCATCAGGATCATCATTACTTTTTTCATCACGACTAAAGCATTTAGAAATTTCTCCCGCATGATACGATTGTAAAGGTGCAATCTCATCTATAATACTGTCAGGTTCATCAATATTTTTTTCATTTAATCTTTGCCGTTTCCTATTTTTTTCCTGAAATGATTTTCTCCTCTTTTGTCTTTGAGAAGTTTTATAAAATTTAATCAGAGGGGGAATTTTTTGATTGGGAGCAACATATACCCGAGGCGTGACAGGAGCAGGATCATCTTTGTGACAGACAACTCCACACATACCAGATACTAAAGTATTTAAACAATTTACTACATTAGTTAGCATAGTTTTTTGCATTCAGCTTCTTTTGTGTTAAAACATTCAGACGAAACATTACCTTTCAATTCCAAATTTAAGATTTGGGGCTCAATTCCTTGTGCATTTCTTTCATTTTCAACAGCATAAAAATCATCTGTTATGTATGTTTTCATTTCAGAATACAATAAATGTACTTTATGAATATGTTTGCAAAGGTTACTATTGTCTTCACAAGAACACACATACAAATGACTACATAGTACTGTACAGTTAATATCAGTACATTTAAAACAGCAATGATCTAATAAAAGACAAACATCTGTAATTTTTTTTATTGAGTATACTATTCCCTTTTTCGTCTATGAATTTACTAACCATTGATCATCATGTTTAACTGTATCATTAATAGGAATTTTTACACCCATTTCATGCTTTTCTTTAATAGTTTTATTGAAATTTGAATTTAATGGAACATTATTTACAACATTAGAAGAATATTTTAAAAACCTATCTGTTTCCATCTTTAAAAGAGTTAAAATTAGCTCATCTATGCGCCTATTAAATTTACGCTCAAAATATACAGTTTTTAACTGATTATGAAACGATTCACAGTAATTATTTGTATTGGTACCACCATGTGGAAACTGTCTATAGCAGGTAGAATAATTTTTTACAAAATAATCAACAAAATTTTGGCATTCATTTAAATATTTACTAATAAAAATTGAAACTTTATTATCAAAATCCTCTAGAGACTTTTCATTCATTATATTTAATAATTCATACGACATCTTCATACGGAGACATTTATCATGGACTTTAACAGTCAACTGCCTTTTCCAAGCACGGTATACATGCCATTGACACAATAGATGCTTGATATCGGGACCAAATACAGAATTAAAAGTAAAACCATCATCATCAGTCATGACTGTATTAACTTTCAAATTAGGAATGCGACAATGTAAACTAGAAAATAAAGCCACTAATGTACGAAAATCTAAATCATTTGTAATAAAATGCGCAACAGGATATCCCTGACCATATTCATCTTGCACATGCAATGAAAGAAGAAAAAAATCATAATGGTTTGTGCCATGGGTAGCATCAATACAAAGGATTTTATGGGAATGTTTCATAAGCATGTCTTTTTGAGCTTCAGTTTGAAAACCTAATGCAAAAGAATTTTCACAATTTGGTAAGCTATCCAAATAAGAAGGTCCAAAGATAGTATCCGACATTAGTAATTTGAAAATTAAAATGGGATTATATTTTTCATTTTTTAATTTCTTCACAGTACAGAAAACAGACATGGCATCATTAATCGGCTTTATTGTATTATGTAGATGCCTTGAATAAGACTGTATAGTCTTCCGAGAAATAAAAACTTCTTTTGTTGGGCAGAAATTTCTTTTATCCCGACAGCCTGCATCACCACGAATTAAGCTTACTATTTTTGAAACAGGAAATGATAGCAATAAATAAGATTTGATTAAATTACGTGTATTTTCTTTAAGTGGGTGGTATCTTTTAGCATGTCGTTCTACTCTTGATTGAATCCTTGACAGATATGAAGGATAAAAAAATTGGTAAACATAATAATGAAATGTTTTATCACCCAAAACTTTTTTGCCTGTTGATTTCCGGAAAAAAGTATAAGTAGAAGAACTTGCAGCTTCTAACCAAATCTTAAAATTCTTAAAAGAATCAAAAGAAAATGTTTTGACATTCTGAATTTGATGCACAGCACTATGATGTTTATTTAAATACCATAGATTAGAAAAGACTTGATTGCACTCAGATTGTACACAAAAAAACAGTTCATTTTTCTTGGTAAAATTGCAAGTTTCTTGACGACTTTTAAAAGGTTTTACAGGAATAATGCTACCACATTTTAAACTTTTTGGGGATTTTTCATAATTATCACTCATAAATTGAGAATTATGTACATTTTGATTTATTCCTACATCTGCAATGGGGTTTATTATTGATTCCTTGTGAGAGTTATTATCCAATACAATACAGTTACTTTTAACTGGCAAACATGATACAGTTTGAACCTCAGATTTACAGCTACGCTTTAAATGATAGCTAAAAGAGGATTTAGAAGAATAAGACTTTAAACATAATTTACAAATTCTAGGATATGTATTTTTAACTTTGGAAGGACGTTTAAATTTTTGACAAATATCTGAAACTGAAGATGTTAATTTAATATCTCTACTTGCTTGTAGATCCTTTGCAGGTCCTGCCACTGATTCTGTCAGACATGCATTTGTTTCCAAAACCCTACTGAAATTTTTTCCAGATGGGGATAAGAAAACACGAGTTTTTGATTTGTTGCATTGATTTAAATGGTTGGAAAAAGAAGATTTAGAGGAATAGGACTTCAAACATTTTTCACATAGTTTAGGATAACAGTCTTTGACAGGTTGAGGGCATTTAAATTTCTTCAGGTGATTTGAAAACGAGGACCGCATAGAATATGTTTTCCCACAATAAACACAGTTTTTAGAATAGGAACAATTTTGAGCGAGCGAATATTCCACCATGCAATATTTTACAATTTGTTGGCAAAGCTGAAAATTTATTTGATGTGGGAATACTACTAAAAACATTTTCACTAAACTGACTGAATGGAATGCATGGGATCACAGGCAGTACAAATTGAGTATTACCTTTAGAAGATGGCAGAGAAGAAATATCTTTCGTCAGCAGAGCAGCTGACTGTTGCACGGGTGTAGAAATTAGCCTTGTAGACTCTTGTTTTGGCCTAGCAGGTTGCACGGGCCTAGGAACTGGCTTGGCAGACTCTTGCTTTGGCCTAGCAGGTTGCACAGGCCTAGAAACTGGCTTGCCAGACTCTTGCTTTGGCCTAGCAGAAGAAACAAATGCTGCGGGAAAAAATGGCAATAGAGGAAACTCTGCATCATCAAAAGAAAAACCAGAGTTGGAAGACTGCGTCTTTGCAATCTGCGAAAATAAAACAAAAACCAATTATAAATTATCGACTTCAGGCTTGCATAAATTTTTAAAATCATTGTGAGAAAAAAAAAAAAAAAAAACGTATTCATGCTTACCTTTTTAGATGCTGTATCTGCTGAGATGCATCCTGTTAAGGATTCAAGAAAACAACCTGCAAGCAGCTTATTACCCCATCTGTTTAAATGCAAGCCATCTCTTGCAAGATAGTTTTTCCAAGATGGCTGGAAAGAACTGCAAAAGAAAAACATTTGAAAATAACATAGTTCTTTAAGTGCACAGTTTATGGCTCGAACCTTATAGTTTAGTGTCTGTAAATAATATTCCGATTCCTTATACTCCTTTCTGTGGAAATCAAAATCTCTTGGAACAATACTCGAGAAAATTATTCTTGCACCTGGGTCATGAAGTAATACCTCAGTGGCCAAAGCTCTATATTTTTTAAGTATTACTTCAATAGTATCCAAAGATGCATTATTTGTGCCAACATGCACTAAGACCCAGTCATAATTTTTGTGTACAGAAATATTGCTAGCTAATCTTTCAATAGTTGCACCAGGATAGGAAACAATGTCCAAATGAAAGTCAAGTGATTCAACAGATACATACTTATGCAAGTATTTGATCATGGAATCGCCAATAAAGAGAGCCCTCATTGTAAAACAGTGAGATAAAATGGAATTCTTTCAAAAGCTAGTAATAGTAACAAAATTCTGTACAAACTGCCAAAAAAGCATACAGCAAAACAGAAAACAATTATAAGATTCAATATACAGAAGATGTTAAAGATTATTATTAGATACCACAAATAAATTTGAAACTATCAAGTTCAATACACCACTGAATAATTAAAAAATTGAAATAATACACAAATTAAATGTAAAAAAAAAAAAAAAACAATTTCCCAAGTTAGCACTAATCTGGAAATTAAAATCTTTCAGATTATAGATAATAATAAGATATAATTAATCTACGGAAAAACAAATAGTAAAATTAAATATAAAAGTTTATAATATAAAATACAAGCACAAAGAAACTTTTTTGTTTCCTAGCTAACCCTAATTAGTATGTTCAGTGATACTAATTCTAATTAAGTTAAGTAAAGTAAAAAAAAACCCCTAAATAATATAAATAAATAATGAAAGATAAATAAACAATATAGATTAATAATATATAAAAGAACAAAATGAATTCTTATCTCCACAAGCAAATAAAAGGTGTAAGAGATTCAATACACACGTCTCACGTACAGCAGGGCAAAAAAAAAAGGATTAGTCACTAAATATTGCTAGATAAAGCCCGCGCTAAATGACCAGTATGACGTCAACAAAGTGTTACGTCATATCCGATGAATTTTGGTTCACATCCGGTAGAATCAGGGGTATACTTCCGGTGGCAACGACTTACTCCAATCTGTAAAAACCTATGTTGCAAATAATTTCATAAGATAGTGAATATGATGCTAAAATTGCATAATTTATATATTTAGAATCTTTAAGAAATCTGTTCGATTACATTCTTTCCTGGAGGTCAGTAAGCATTATGCAAATATAAAAAAGTAATTTCATGAAATATTATCCAAATCTACAATGATATATAAAATAAAATTTACATTATTGATTCTATTCCATAAAAAAGAAGAATTTGTTTATAAAAGATTACGAAAATCCATCGCAATTCTGCAATTAGAACTCGAATGAAAGTGATCTAGGAGACTTCAGTATGTAATCAATGCATATTGTAGAGCTAAGCCGAAGGCAATATATTTTTATTGGACCATTGTTCATAAAAAATACCTAATTTTTCATTAAAAAAATGATATAAGTGAATGAAAAGAGCCAAATAAAAAGACGGAGAAATAAATTAGTAACCTCAACTATGGAGATCATAAATAAATAATTAGAAAAGCAGAGAAATTTGGGAAATTTATTAAATATAAAAATAATTAAAAAAATACTAGAAAACGATTTTATTAAATTAACAATTCGTTTAAATCAAAAGACTAAAAGGAATTACAATACAAAAGAATAAACAATGAACGTAATCCATTTGCATTGTGGTGAATAGCATATAAACCATCGCTACAGCATCAATCATCGATTTCCGATGTTTGTAGCGCGATTCTTTTTTGTTGTTAGAAACAGCATTACTATTATTGAGGACTTACTGGATAATATCGGGTCCATGAGCAAGAATTTAGAAAAAGGAAAAGAAAAAAAAAATCTTGCGATATTTGGTTTTATTTCTGGGCCTCTGGCGTCCGGCTAGCCATTTATCCGTAGCTTCCCACAGTAAAAATGTCAATATGTTTCATAAGAGCATAAGTACACAATATATTGAATATTTTATTTTTATATTACATTAATCGCTTTTGACTAGTAGTTGGTTCACCATTATTAATGGCTGCTAAAAATTTCATAAATGTTTGGCATTATTTGATCTTAACAATTTCCTCTAAAAAATACTTTAAAATTTCAGTTAACTTGAACAGGAAAGAGCAGCAGTATTTAAAAATGGGTGCATTAAAAATTTTTTTCACTTTAAAAATAAGCCTTAATTAAAAAATTACCTACGTTATAAACCTTACACAATATATTGTGCCATGCATTTTCCTATTTTTAGAAGTAATAATAATAATAATAATAATAAAAACCCCGTCAAAATTTCGATTACTTTTTAATTTATTTAATTTTCTAAAAAAATTTGCCCCGTAGTGCATATTACCAAACCCTAAAATATATCTGTGACAAGTTTGGTAGTTCTAAGTCAAATGATCTGAGCTGTAGAGATCGAATTCGCAGACAATCATCTTTATCACTGATTAACGGCCTTTGGCGACCAACTGGTTCACCGGAAATACTGGTTGAGATTAAATTAACTTTAAATAATATATCTTAGCATAGGCTGATGTTCATGAAAATTTCAAGAAACTTTTTTTAAGTATTAAATTGTAGCAGACATTAAAACAATGTTATTTTAACTGTCTGGCTTAAATTTTGTTTAATATGTAGACTTTTCTAATGGGGGATAAAAAATGATATTTAAAACTTAAATGTCCGGCTCATCTATTTGCTAAATTTCGTGGTCTTGTAGTTTCACTTTTTTATTCGTCTTATAAACTACACAGATATTAAACAGTCCTTCTTCTTTAGCTTTCAGTAAAGAAAGAAAAACGAGCATTTAAATATTTAATGAAGCAAGGAAAATGGTTTGAGTTTCAGTTTAATAATGAAATCTATTATAGAAAATTAAACAAATAAATAAATAAAAAAAAGAACACAAAAATTCAGGAAGAATCGATATAATGATTAAACTGTTATCATTAAAAAATAATTATTAAAATGGTGTAAAAATCAATTTTGTATAATAATATTTTATGGAGTTGATTATAATTTAATTAAAAATTATAATTTTTAATTAAAATAAAAAATGCTCTCATGGGTAATTACCATTTTCAACATACCCACATTCACCTTAATTAATAGTAAAAATAGAGATAAGATTTTTATATATAACATTCAAATTTGATAAGAACGATGCTAAAGGAAAATTAATTCATTTTCAGTAATATGTTAATAACGAAGCTATAATGTTATTAGAAATATTGATTTGTCTGCCATTTGTATTATTTATATTATATGATAAAATCTCTATTAATAAAGATGAATGTGAGTGTATGTTAATGTTCCACAGACAAGACAGTTTGACCAGCAGCTATCAAACTAGGCACATACATATCTTGGAGTGTGAGAAGATTTTTTTTCGTAATTTTAATTAAGTGAAAATCAACCTGATTTTTTAATATTTTTTTCTGCGATAATTTCCAAAAATTTTATACCGTTTCAAAATTTTCTTTTTAATGGCATCAATTCAAACATTTATTTCTTTTCTGTAGTGAATATATATTTTTTTTATGTCATTGCATTCGTTTTAGACACTTTTTAAAGACATTGTTAATAGTATATGTTATGCCAGCTAGTATTTATCTGCATTTCATTTTCGATACGCATGAATCGGAATTTTGCAATTAACCGCTAAATCAATGCTCTGTCATTATATTTAGACAAAGCTTTGTTAATATATTTGGTAATCTGATTTAATCAGTTTTTTATCATGTCTTTTGTTTAATACTGATTTTACTGGCATTCCAAGAATATTTATGAGATTTTTTAACTTTAATTTTATTTAGCTGATAATGATTTAAATATTTTACATAGACAGAAATACAGCATTTAGACTGGCGCAGTATGACCAACGAATGACTTTTGTGCCAGTGAACCCAACTCATTATATTCTGTATTACTTACAGAATCATTCGTATTTTTGATTACCCGATATTTTTTTTTTCTCTTAGCATTGCTTAATTTAAAACAATGTAAAAAAAAATGTATGCATTTTTATGCGTACCTGAGGTTCATGAATAATTTGAACATTATACTTGAAATTATTTCTATATTTTTTTAATAGTTATGCTAATGCTGTTTGCACCAGTTCTAGGAAAACTTTGTACTTTTAGTTGTTTGTGCATTCCTAGTAATTGTTGTCTTAATATGTCTCATTCCTCAATATATGATTTTTGCTTTGTATTGATATGATTTTTTTAATTTATCTTTTAAAATCCATTCCTCCAACACTGATTGAATTTAATGAATTTTTTTCACCTGATTTAGACGTTTTTAATAAAATTGTTCATGACATATCTGATACAATATATTAGATTTCAGACAAGCTAATATTGATGTTTTGTAATTGTAGTTGACCCTTTCTTGTTGTTTACATTAAACATTGATTCATTTATTATTTCAGTCTTGACAATTTTACTAAATAAGTACTTCTTTTTCACAGATGATTGAATTTCAAAAATTCTTTGAATCTTTTTTATCGTTGTTGTTGAAAATGGTTTCCATATTTAACCATTTTGGGGTTGCTATAGCAGTAAGGTTTTTCAAAGTTTGTAATAATTTATTGAATAATATAATATTAAATAAATGTTTCATAATGCCAAATTTTGGTTCAGTGTGATTTATTTTGCATTGTCTGTTTGAGTAGAAGTAAAAATGCAAATTGTAAATGAAAGAAGGGGGAAAAAGGGGGGGGGGGTATAAATTTCTATTATTTCTCATTTAGCAATTAATAGAGATTAACTCAGTGGTTAATAAAAATGAAATTTTAAATCCTTATCTAATTGAAGATATTTAGAAGCGGATTTCTAAATTTCTTCATGATCAGCATCAGCCTTTCAAAAATAGGAAAGAATTAAAAAAAGACAGCAGTCCCTCTTAAAAATTTAATTCAACACTAGGAATTTCTTTTGAGTTTGAGTAAATATGATAATATATATAGTATGTAGACAATTTTTTCCTTGTAATTTTAATTTTCTCATTCCTAAGATCATACAAGTTCAAATACCTCAGAATACAGGATGCCTTAGTTTCTCTATCAAAGATTAAAAAATAAATTCCCTAGTCAATTAAAAATTGCAGTGGTAACTTGTGTTTCTTAGAGGTTGATATACAACAGAAACCCCTACTTAACTGATGGCTATTAAGCAAATATATGCTCAAATATCCTTTCAGAGTTTTCAAAACCCCTTTTTGTCCTCCAAACTCATTTGGCAAGTGTCTATAATGGACAAAGCATGCAACAAGGGTACTCAATCTACCAAACTTAACAAAAGGAAGAGGAAATTTCATAGTAAAAACGAGGCATCATCATAGCTTTGAGAATGGGTATTCGGGGTCTTACAATATTGATAGAGTTACTAAAAAAATAATTATAAGCTAATAATTATAATTATAATTTAATTAGGCATATTTTCCTAAACATTTTTTTTTTTTATTAAAGTGAATTTTTTTTAATACTGAAAAGTGGTTGATCCAAAAGAATAAATAAGCTTCAAACACTGCCCTAATACAATTATTCCTTCTGTGATAAACCTTTTATTTTGGAAGAGTTTCTGATAAACAACTATTTTATATACATATCTTGGAACCTGAGAATATAATGCAGATTGTTGCTTTAATATAAAAGTGGAAGAAAGTAGTGTCACTTTGAAAGACAAAAAGTAATTTTATCAAAGAAAAAGAAAATTCCTGATACTATATTCATGTTGAGAGACTTATTTTTAAAATGAGACTATTCAAAGTTCATGCTTTTTATAACTCTGCAAATTATTAGTCAGATAATTTACACAGGAGCTTCAAATAATATTATATAATTTATTTTTTCCCTATACATCATTTGAAAAATAATGTAATATTGTCTTTATAAATTACACCATTTCTTTCTTTAACTATAGTTCCATATTAATTTAAAGCATAATTTTCAATAAAGTTATCCTGTTTTCAATAAAAAAAACAAGATAACAGTGAGGTGAAAATTAATCCCTAAATATATATATTCTTTTTTTTATAAAGAATCTTATAACATTAAAAGATTTTTAAACAGAGTTAAGTACCAAATAATAAATGTTACAACAATTTCTTTCTGTTACCTAAGAAATAAATTAAAGAAATAAAATAAAGATTTGGAAATTTTACTAATGATTGGCATACGTCAATTAAAAATTATCTTGAGTTTCAGAATATATATTAACTTGTTATGCAAAACAAAAGAAAAAAATGATTGGTTTAACAATAAAAATGAAATGTTAATTGTCTCAAATAAGAGTTAATATTAATTTATCTTTACATACAGCTTTTATTTATATGTAACATAATTAACTATTGTAATCTAAAAGATGATATAATATAAATAATTTTATTGTATAATATAAATAATTTTATTGTAAGAAACTTATATGCAAATTATTGATATAAAAAATACTTTTGTCTTTGACTGTATTTTCATTTACTATCAAATTATATAATAAATGTTTTAAAATATAATTTAGTTGAATGTAATCACTTTAAATAAATCCTTTATTAGAATCATAAACTTTTTCAACATGAAAATATTCGATAAATTAAAATCAAAGAACAAAAATTCCTTCTTTTATATAACATGTATATGATATTCTTAAATGATCGAGATAACCAAGCCATAATATCTCTATATAACTGCTTCATTAAAATTTCACAGCATTTATATCCATTTTAAGAATGAATTTATTTTTCAGCTCTGTTTAGGGAAATTTTCTGAAACAAAGTAGCTAAGAAAAGCTATTCTAAATGAAAAAAAAAAAAAAAAAAAAATCTCTTCTTGAGTTGTTGTTGCACATATTTATTTTGTAAAAGTTAAAATGTATAAATTCATTCTAGACCCATTTCCAAACAGTTGGGGCGATTTTGATGAATTCATATTCATATATTTTTCACCAGCTGACTAAAAGTAACATAAGGGTAGATTATTTACAAACCATTTCTTTTTGGGTATGTGGAAATAAGTTGTTAAAATAATATAATAAACAAACCTACTGACAAATTTTATTAGAATGTTTCAAAATTAAAAGTTTTTGGTGAAATAGAATCCTATTTAATCAACCTTTAGGATGATGCCGTTAAGATAAATGTATCTAGAAGCACAGGAAGAATTTTGATGAAACTCTGCATGCATGCTTTTCTTTATTAGATTAAAAATACTGCATTAATAAATGATTCCTAATTTCTGATTCTGTATCATGTATGAGGCAATTCATTACAATAAATCTAAAAAATACAGCCATTCTCCTGAAATTTAGTAGACATTTTTCTGGGGTTAAATACTTTCCAAAATATTTTTTTATAATTAACTAGCCCTAAAGCTTAAGGCTGTCTTATGAACAAATTATGACATTATGAGGACTGATTTTGACATCATCTCTTAATGGTACACAAACTTAGGAATATTAAATCAACCTCAGTTTACTCTTCAAAATGTGTGTAATAAAATCTTTTTGCTCCACTATAAATGTAAAGACATTAAATCTGCAATAAATTACTCAGGGTAATAATAATTTAATTTTGATCCTGAAGGGGAAACTGATTTATAAAGAAATATTGAATTACAATGAAATTAATTTTATTCTCTCAATATTACTTTTAAATTAAGAGAAGAATTTATACTACATTTTTAATATTCTAATTTTTGAAACAATCATTATGATTTTTTTCATTTTCATTTTTATTTAGAGTCCGTGGAAAGAAGAGTATAAAATGGAAGAAGGATACTGTGTAATCAAATAAAAGATTATAATTATATTTTTAACATAAAATTATTTTATTAAAATGCAAACAATACTCCATTCACAAAATAATATCAATAAATCAGTAACATAAAATAAAAAAAGATCATATATTAAAATATGATAATTTTCTTCTCTCTAATAAGATTTTGATAAGAAACCAACTAGGCAATGCTGAACACTCTGCTTGGAGAGCAATATTTATCTCACTTCTTTTATGTTTTAAAGACTAAGACAGAGGTAGAACTATAAATACCCAAATGCTTTATTTTATAAAACATTATGTACAGGAATTTTCATTTCCAGTCAATACATATCTGAAATTCAATGAAATGATTCATATCTGAAATTCAATGAATGATTCCTATTCTCCTTAGTTCAAACAACTCTTTCTGGAAAAAAAAAAAGTTTGCCTATTAAAATACAAATGATTTATTTTGTTATAAAATAAATGACAAAACAACAAATATTTTTTATTTTTTTCATACATATAATAGGATGGCAGAAATTGATGCAATTTATATATATAATTAAAAGAATAAAAAAGGTTTACAAGACGATTAAATTAAATATAACTAATCTTTTTTCGAATGTATCCAGGTTTGTTCTTTGTTCTGTAATTACAATAAGACAATTTTCCTGTCAAAATTAATTTTCTTTAGAAAAACTATCATAAAAAAAGGAATTCCATGATAAGAGAATGGTAAATATTTGAATTACTATTTGGAATGAAAGGGAAAAAAAAAAAAAAATGAAATGTATAATTGGGCTGTTAATAAAAACTGTTATGCAACCTAAACTCCATTTATTTTCATGTTGATAAGAAAAAATATCTTAGCCTTCATGCATCTGTTTCATGGTTGGATTGTGAAATTGCCCTAGCTCTGTACATGATTTATCTTTATTTAGTGAGAAATATTGATATTATTAGATTTTTAAATGTTTCAAAGTAAATTAATGATTGGAAATTTTTTAATAATTTTAGGTATAACTGTGACAAACACTTTTTTCAAGCAAACAACAAGTACTTAATATTAATTTTCAGATTTTTTTTTCTCCTTTTCAATGCAGTAATTTTTACTTGTTACAAAAGCATGCTCTCTTAATGCTCCTTTATCATTCCCTTCAAACAATACCTGCTTATTTCAACTGTAATCTGATTGCTACAAGTTTATGCAAAGCTCATAAAAAAATGTATTTGCTCTGAAAACCTATCAAGTTTTATTTAGTTAGTTATTAATGTCCTCATTGAAAGCAACAATAGGGCTATTTTGGGACGAATCTTCATAATTTTGAACTCTGGTCAGATGAAGATAATATCTGAGCAGGCATCACCCTCTTCAAACTTCTGCACCCCACCAATGGACTGGAAAGTTTTCTATCTGCTATTTGAAAACACTTTCATTGATATACATTCTTTTAAATGAATGCTGTGTTAAAACTAAAGTGATGAAAACATGCATTTAAAGCATTTTAATGAAAGCCTAGAGAAATCATTAATTAGCTTTATTCTGACACATTAGTTGATATTGCAGTTTGATGGCAAATATCTATTGTTGTTTAGGGAAAACTGAAGCAAAAAATTGATTTTGAATTATTTGTCACTATGGCTCAAAGTAATTTTAATGTGATCTCAAAATTGCTTAGAACAAATAGTGAAATGATGTATATGCAAGAAAGAACAATGTTTTTGTGAGGGCAGCAAAATTCACTCATCATCTTTAATTAAAGAGAAAATTAGAAATTTACACTCACAAGCATCTTTTTTTATTCTTTCCCTTCCATTCTAAATTGCTTTATTTAACTTTTTTTTATTATTATTTTGCTTTAATATTTGCCCACAGAAAATATGCTTGCTCACAACAACTTATTAAAATGTTTTCTCTATTTCTCTTATTATAAATAAACTATTTACACAAAAGTAATTATTAATTAGAAATGAAATAAAAACATTTTTGATAACATTTTAATTCCACAATTTCAGTATTAACTGGGAATGAATGGTTACAAACTAAACAAACTTTAAATTTTCTTACTTTATTCTGTTAAAACATAGAAAAGTTAGCAATTGATATGAAAATAAGGACTTTAATAAAAGGTAAAAGGTACTTTAAACAATATATGTCATTGCACATTTCTAAGTTGATAAGTTGCAACTGGTTATGGAAATATGGATAATAATCAAAACTTTCATTGTGATACAAACCAAATGTAATTTATAAAAAAGATAAATACAAACCTAATTTATTTTCCTAAACCATATTCAAAATTTGAAATCAAATCCATATGCTTGAAAGAATCAGGATGCCTATTAAACTTCTCAACTAAAAGCAATTTATCACTGTCAACACCACCATAATATAATTGTAATTGATTGGTTAAACACTGAGCTTCATGGGCTTTCTAAAAATTGAAAGAAAAAAAAATGTTATTGCTGGAAAAATTTAATAAAGAGAAATATGAGCTCAACATATTTTTTTAGCAATTGCAAACATATTTCCGAATTAAATATCCATATTACAGTCATTAAGTAAGTTCTATGTTTAGTAATATTTTCATGCAATGTTTATTTATTTAGTACAAGCTGATAATAAAGATTTCATTTAAAAATGTATTTACAGTATTATTTAACAAATTCATAAAATTTTCTTTTAGAATTTCATAAATAAAAAGTTTTACAAGTATGTTTACTATGCACATCAAATTAGTGAATGCATAAAAACAAGATATAAATTGTTGATATAAAAATTATTTCTTGACGAAATATTTTACAGCAAGAATTTAAAATTATATAATTGGATTTAAACAAACTCATCTTAATGCCTCATGACTAAATGCACCTTTAATATAAAATGCAATAAACAAAAAACATTCTAATACTTACCAAAGAAGCATCATCATATTCTCCTCTCATCAGAACTATTCCTGTAAAAAACATAAATTTATATATAAATTTAATTTTTATGAGTAGCTTATGTTCTAAATAGGGATGTGTCCACATCCAATTTCTTGGGAAAAAAAATCAATAAATCAATATCATGATTATAAATCAAGATGCAATGAATTGATCTGCACAATTGATTTTCATTTTTGGTTAACAGGTATTTATAAAAAACTTTTAACATGGTTCATTTGTGTTAATCCCACCTTTTGACAATGAAAATAGGCTGGGATTTGATGAAAATTTAAATTTTTCTTTTGCTGTTCTTCATTTTTTCAGAACTGTTATTTAATGTCCTGAAAAAGCGCGCGCGCGGGGGGGGGGAGATGATATGAAGATGATTTAAATTCTTGCACAAAAAGTACAAAATTATTTTTGAGAAAGTAGGTGTTTTCTTCCTTTCTTTTTTTAAACCTAGTTTTAGTACGATTTCTATAAAGACCCTGCTATATTTTATTATATGTTGGAATAAATTTTTTTCTGTTTTGGAAAATAAAGAAAATTAAGTTAATGAAATAATATTAATACATGTTAAGAAAGATTACTATTAATTTATAATTGCAATAATTAAATTTATAAAATCATAATATATCATGAAGTATCAATATATATTAGACAATATATCATGTATGATAAAATTCGATCATGTACAGACTATTTTGAATGTTAACTTATTAAAATACGCAAAATATTTTGTGAAAAAAATCTACTGATGTTCAATATTTTTAATAGAATTTCAAATAACACTTATTATTTTTTTTAAAAGAATAATGCTAGTTTTTTTTTTAACAAATCGAACACACACACAACACACCTCAATTTGCAGACTATGATAGTTATTTAAAATATATAACTGCATTTTTAAAATTGAAAAAATGTAGCAACACATAAAATAAATTTCAGGTGTTTGCAAGAGATTATATTAAGAGTTAAGTGATTAACTTTTAATTCCAAATAAACTTGCAAAAGTTTTAAAACTTTGTTAAATTAGGAGTTGAATTTATATTTTGCTATTGATTAGAAGTGTTAACACAAATTTATGAAATTAAACAAAAATAAACACAATAAAAAATCTATTAAAGCATACCTTTACTTTCTTGAAATTCAGTAAAGTATGTTACAGTTAAACAAATTGGAGCATTTTCTTTATATGCCTTAGAAAAATTATAAAAAAGATTATTAGAAATTACAATAAGAATATTTTATAAATTATATAAACACATTTATATCAAACAGGTATCACTATATATATATATATATATATATAGAGAGAGAGAGAGAGAGAGAGAGAAATAAATAAAATTTTTACAATGGGATGTATATGATTAAACATTTTGTTTAAGTTAAAAACAAAATAAAAAAAAGCAGCATTTATTTGATTCTAAAAGTTTTTCTATCATTTAGAATTAATTTTTAATTATTGTTATTATTTTACAATTTATCAACAGTGGCGTTATATTAGAAAATAAAACATTGAGCCAAGTATTCTTTGAGATTGAATACATTCTTTAAGATGTGTGATTTATATAAGAAATTTTCTTAGATGACATTACTCATCACAGTATGGTTACATCAAACTTGTTAAATATTCAGTCATAATTTGTCATTTTACTTGTCACCATTTTTTGGGTGTTAACAACAGTTGCTCTAATTTTATTTTCTACTCATTAAATATACATTAACTTTTTATATATTTTATAATTAATCAAAGCATTAATTTTACAACAATAAACAATGAATATTTTGTAATCAACCAATTCATTAATCATTATTTATAATTAGAATAACTAATATTTTAGGCTATTGAATGCCTTTTGATTCTATTGTTTTTTTTAATATTGATCATAATTTTATACCTATTAAGCAAAAAAGTCTAAATTTCAATAAAATGATACAGTTATCATAGATAATGTTCTTTCATGGAAATAAAAAGAAATATTTGTAAATTTTTGGCAACATTTTTAATTAACAAGATAATACTTTAAAAAATAATGTAGATATTAATATGAAAAACTGAGTAATTTGTTTTTATCAAATATTATATTTTTGTAATTGAAATATTATATAACTGAAAGACTTATAAATCAAACTATTTAAAATAAACACAATGGCAGATAATGAATTAATAAATTACCTGGTAATTCAAAAGTGATGTGAAATAGCAATTTTGATTTTGAAATTGGCACATAATAAATTCATATCCATGGCTTCTTGGTAAAGGAAACACAAACTAAAAATGATAAGACAAACAAACAAAAAACTTTGTAAGATTTTTTTTTCACTTCAAAAATGAAAATGGGTACTAGTTAATTTTAAATATCATAAATACATAATAAAACTTTAAATAATAACTTTATATTTAGATTTGTAATATAAAAACAACAACAACAATTTCTTTAAATAACTGAAGGGCTATATTTTATTAAAAGAAGCATAATTACAAACAGCTTCAGGAAATATTATCAATGGAAAAATGAAAGGGTTTTGTTTTGAAAAAGAGAACTTAATGTTCATACAGTTTCTACTGGAAACATTTTTATATAGAAATAATTAGTATTATGTGATTCATTCAGTACAACATTTTTCCTGAGTGTAGAGAATAAATTAATATGTATTATGTAAAAAAGATCTGGTACTGTAAAATAACTTGTTTTATTTTAATTTTTATTGCTTTTTTTAATTCTTTTTGTTTAAGTTCAACTACTATATGCATAACAAAAATAACCATATTATAATCAATTCTTAAGTCATCTCAATTATTATGCTGATAAGTAGCAAAAGCAGATCATTAAGTGACAGGATATATAATATATACTATTTCTGGAGTTTAAAAAAATAACTTTTTCCCCCCTTTGAGGAATCATACTAGTGGAACTACTGTAACTTTAGAAGCAATTATAACTTACTACAGGATATTCTTTTAAATTAGAATGCATTTTCTCAAATACTCCAGCCTGAAAGAAACAAATAATTAATATACAGCTTTTATGATGTAATTTATCATTCAATATTAAATATTATTTAATATTGATGTAAAATATGCATAGTCTATACAATTTTGATAAAGCATAATGATTGATTTTAAATCATAGAGAAATTTTGATATACGATAAAAAGCATTAAAAGAAATCAATTATTAAACAAGTATACTGAATGTCAGTTTATCTTAATTATATGAGACATCAAATCATGTAATGAATATTATTTATTTGTCAAAGAATAAAAAATGAAAAAGTAAGTTAGAATAGCAATTGATCTGTTATTATCTCAACGTATATATATATATATTCCCCATCAGACATTTTGTGGAATTTTTTGGATATGTTTTAATAAAAATGAAAAAAAAAACAAAAAAAAAAAAAAACAAAAAAAACAGTTGCAATGCATTATTTAATATCACAAATTTTATAACAATAGTGCAAAATGACGATTCACATAAGACTTAGAGTTGAAAACTTACAGGTAAAACAGCATAAACACCTTGTTTAACTTCATGATACTGCTTCCATATCTGAAAAAAAAATCAATAGAAAAATGAAAGATGGTATTAAAATTAATCAGCTATAATATACACATATTTACATCTAAAAAAGATTTTTTTTTTTTTTGCTAGTGATTTAATACAAAGCACTTTCTAAAAGGATAAGATGAATGCATATTTCTTAACATGACACATGCACAAAAACAAGGATCTTATACAAAGATGCTTACAGATTCAATTTCTTCTGCTGTCTTTTCTTCTATGGCATCTAATTTCATAATTTTATTTAAATCCTAAAATAAAAAAAAGCTTCTTAATGGAATAATTCAAACAGCTGATACAAATTAAAAGTGTAATTAAAAAAATAATTGGAGTGGGGGTGGATGAGCAAGCATTATTTTACAGGCATATTTAGAATTTCAAAGAAAATGCAAAAACCAAAAAAAAAAAAAAAAGAAAAAAAAAAAAAAAGAAAGCATTTAAACTTAAAAAGATTAATTAAAACAAATCTATTTATTTTTCTCAGCATCATGTTGATATCATTTAGCATCTACTTAAGCTGAATAACAAAATATATAAAAAATATTTATAAATTTATAAATAAGAATGAATAAAATATCAAAAATTTCTGTTTATAGATTTTATGAACCTGAATAAAATAACGAATATTTCATGAAAATAAAAATATGAGAGAATACAAATAATTATGAAATTGATAAATTATTATTTAAAATAGATAAAAAGATCATTAGTCATGTTTAAATTAAATAACCGATTAACTGTTTTGCCCTAGGGCCCTACGTGCATCGATTTATCAAATTTCGATAGTTGTAAGCAAAAAATAAACCGTTCATAACGATTATAATTCAATATTAAAATTACTTCAAATACATAGATAAGTCAAGTATTAAATGGATTTCCATTTGAATCAAAATAAGAAAATATTCCCAAAATAGAAGGTGTCATCTTATTAGATAGTAAAAAAAAATAAAACAGTTTAGGGGTTAATACTGAATATCTGGTTATATAATGAAAAGCATACTTTAAAATAAGAAACAATTTGCTATTTTTAATATAATATACAATTTGCAAAATATGTATTGAAAATTACTAATAATTTTCCATGCGTATTTCTGATAGTTTTGATCAACAAAGATTAACTTCAGATGGGAAAATAGGAAAGGAAAAAAAAAAAAAAAAAAAAGGCTATTTTTAACTGTTTTTTAAGTAAATCATATTTTTATATTTTTGAGAGAGAAAAGCATCAACATTGAAAAAGAATTAATATATATATATATATATATATACTATATAAAAATGGGAAGCATTATAAATGCAGAAAATTAAAAACCAAGAGATTACTTAATTTGTAATTTTTAAAATATTTAAAACACTAAAAAAATACATGGAAAAAGATTTTGATATAAGACCCTTTCTGTTATTGTAAGATTTTATAAAAATAGAAAAAAAAGAAAACTTTTAGTAAAATTTAGAATTACAATAGAGAGAAAATCAATAATCACGAGGCTTTTTTTAACGTTAAAATATTTTAACACTAAAAAAAAAAAAAAAGAAGCAACATAAAAATGTTTTAAACATTTTCAATGAAAAATTACAATATAAATAATTATAAAAAATACATGAATTCTTCAGAAGGTTAATCTATAAGCATTAATGCAAATTATGCTAAAAAATTTGAACAAGGTTTTATAATTTTATTCAATTGTGAAATAAAAAACACATATTAAAAACACATAATGTGGGAATAAAAGCAAAATGTGACAATTCAATAATTTTTGTAATCTTTTGATTTATTATACTATATAATAACTTACATTTTGTCTTTGCAATTGAGAAAAATTTGCATCCTTATTACGATTAGATTCTTTGAATTCACTTGTCTGTTTATCTTGGTAATAGGGATGTGATTGAAAGCTATTTAAATTCTTCTCTATTCTTGCCTTAATATCATTTGAAGGCCTTCTATATAAAACAAAATAAAATTAGTTAAAATTGTTTTTTTATGAAACCCACATTTTGTAAAAGTAATATGGAAAAATGTTTTTATACAGCAATATATAAATTCAGAGTACAAATCTTCAAAATGATTCATGTATTAAATAATTACAAACAAAAATATAAAACCATGGAAGTCATGTTTTCAGTTAAAAATTCTCAGTGTTATTCTATTAAAATAGCAGTTGAAAATACAAAAATAATTAAACAACATCATACTTAAAAAGCTTCTATATGGAAATGGAAAGACTAATAAATTTTCTTTATATTAAGATCTTAAAGCAACACATAAATATATTTTTTAAATTAAATAACAACTGGTTATATAAACAAATTTGAAAAGATTGAATTCATTTAAAATTAGCATAAGAGATTTAAAATATTCCATGAAATAACATTTAATAATAAGTTGAAAAGTCTATTATATATTGAATATACAAAGATTATCATAGATATTAGAGAATCGGTAAATTAAGATATAATTTTAACTTATATGTGTCTATTGCATAAATATACTTTCAGAAATGAAAATGTATATCTTAAAAATAACAGAAAAATATTTTATTATTTTTAAATGATAAAAAGAAATGCTAGAATATAATGAAATAGATTTCATTTGAGAAAACAAACATAGAATATAAAAATATATATAGAGACAAATATAGAAGTTAAGCATTTTGAAACAAAATTTCACGAGAGTTTACATAAGAGACTATTTACATCCTTCAAATAATAATGAAATACAGAGCATGGGTTATTAAGAACAAATTAATATACAATTGATTTTATTCTTTTCTACAATGAATCATATTTAATGCATTTGCAGGGAATACTTTTAATATTGTGGGTAGTCAGAATGTTGCTAATTTATTTATCTTTCATATTGCCAAATTTTCCAACTGCTAAATGTGACAAGACTCTCTCTGGAAAACTTGCATAATGCAGCATCTGCAGTAATACATTCTTTATGGCACACTGATATATGCATTTACAAGAAATGTATCACTATGCAGTATGAACAAATAGACAGACTATCCAAGATATCAGAAGTATCTCTACTACTACTTCTACATGGCATTATTATTATTTTCTGTTTTAACTGTTTCAGATTCCTTATGGACTAAATAAATCAAATATATAAAAGAAGTATATATGTAACTTCAGATATTATTATTCATTTTTATCATTCTGTTAAATTATTTATTTGACATTAAATTATCAAAAAACTATTCTTGCAAAATGTGAAATGCTTGCTTTGTTTCTTTTATCACTATTTGTAAACTGCTGCTTTGTTTTTTCTTGAAAATGGGTGATTCTTCCGAAGTTGCGAATAATAAAAGTAATAAAATTAGTTTGGTGAACTTGGTTTGGTTGTTGAACTCGTTGTTCATTAGGTTAGAACCAATATGAACTCATGTTGGTTTGATGAACTCGAATCGACACAAAAATGGAATATCTATGCAATATAAGTTGTATTGGAACATTAAATTCACAATATTTTCAATGATTATGAGTATGTACATTAATATATTTTATGTTAAATACGCTACAATCTTTGCATAAAGTATAAAGAATATTTTGATTACAAGTATCCTAATATAAGAATATTTCGACAAAAGCTTACTTTTGAACTTCCGCTATTTTTTCTGCATATTTCTCGAAGTAAGGGTTTTCAGTTATATCTTGCCGGGAATCTACTGTCCTAGAAAATGCTCTAAGAATATTATATTGTTTGGGCTGTGGAGTAATAAATAAGGACCTTAAAGAAGATAACCACCGCATTTTAATGTTGAAATATTAGAATATTTTGTTGTTTAGTTAAGATTTGTGAGAGTAGCAGAGCAAGGTTGAATTGTTTCATTGCACTTCTTTTAGACATTTAGATGTTGGTTTTGCTACAAAAACTTTATATGAAAATTTATATAAAATTTTTTAAAGATTTTGTTGGATGTTTTGAACAGATTGAGTGCTTTATTAAATTTCTGAAACTCTTTGGACACCACAATTAAAGTTGGAAGTGAAATTCAATATTGATCAATGAACATACCACACCTTAGACCCCTCCCTCCACCTTGCAGGCCTGACTTTGGATCTTTAGAGATATCTAGATAGATCTCCGTAATGTGAAATTTTAAGTCATTTAATCTTTTTTACCCTGTTTTCCTGTTTATTTTCCCGTTATATTAGAATAACAATACTTATTAAATTAAAATCTAGTAAAAACGACGGAATTGTAGCGGTTCATGTCCCGTGATACATGTATTTAATGCTTCGTAGAGTGAAATTTGGATTGCAGTAGTTAAAATAAAAAAAATTATACTGGTACTAACAAGAAAATATTTTAAAACCATTTTTAATGATCCTATTTATATTAACCATTATTTAATATTTTTAGTAACATTGAATTTGTGGAATTTGTCACCATTGCGAGTAGAGATGCATAATCCACGATTTATGAATAACAAATAATTTTGCTGTTGTTATTTTTAAATATTTATTCCAAATATTTCAATCATATTATTAATTAAAAATTATTAATTAGTATTAAATATAAAATTTATTAATTGTAATTAATACTTAATTTACTAATTTAAGTAACATATGATTGAATCTATTTATCTATTTCAGCTCACTGCTTAAATATGATTTTTTTCAAAACTATTTATTTAATTTCTTTATTGGAGTAAACCATTTTCTGAAAAAGTTGAATTAAATATGTATGTCATTTCTTAAAAATGTTTACTTTAGTTCTCTGTTCTACCAATAGATGGCGCAAGCAGTAAACAGAATATATGCAATCACAGTCATGTCAAAAGCAATTAAAAACTATCTTCATGGAATAGTGCATCGTCAAATGCGAATATCAGAAAGTCAAGGTCACTCCAATGAAGTGGAGTGGTGACTTCGCACTTTGCAGTGAAGCCTCACACTTTCCAGTGAAGTCCCCACTCCGATAAGTTTCAGTGATATGCAATTCAATGATACGATAATTCCAAGAATTACAGGTTTATTCACTTCAGTGGGTAAGGGAAGTTCCCTACGCTAGAGATGCATAATCCACGATTTTTTGAATAACAAAGAATTTTGCTATTGTTACTTTTAAATATTTGTTACAAATATCTGTTATTTCAATCATATTATTAATTAGTATTAAATATAAAATTCATTAATTGTAATTAATACTTAATTTACTAATTTAAGTAACGTGTGATTGAATTAATTTATCTATTTCAGCTTACTTCTTAAATTTGATTTTTTTTCAAAACTATTTATTTAATTTCTTTATAAGAGTAAACTATTTTCTGAAAAATTTGAATTAAAAATATATGTAATTTCTTTAATACAAAAGTATTAGAATCAAGTTAATAGGAAAAACAAAAATCAAAGAAAAATTAAACCAAAAAAATTAAAAAATATTAAAAAAGATTTAATTTTCTGGATTTAAAAATCGAAATTGCTAATGATAAAACAATAGTTGGTATATACGATAAAAGGGATGATTTCAACTTTAAAATAACAAAACTATGTAACTACCATTCCAATCTAAACTCTAAAATTTTCAAAAATCTAATTTTCTCACAAGTTAACAGGATCAAAAGGGTTTGCAATAATAAAAATTCTTATATTGAAGCATCAAATAACCTCCTTAAAAATTTAATTAAAAATGATTTTCCTAGAAATTACTGTAATGTCAATTTTTTAATTAAACAAGGTATGGTTTGGGATTAATCTTTTGGCTTAAATAAAAATAGAAATTTACTTGCATATTGGGTCACTCAATAGATGGCGCTGGGTGCCTACCTCTGTTTACATAATTTACCGTTAACTTTCAAAAACAGGAAATCACAATCGATTGTTTAAAGTTTACTTCACTGTTGGATGGTATGTTCTGGCTTTTCGTTTTTAATTTTAATTTTAATTTTAATGCTGTTTTTGTTTTTATTGTTATTGTTTTTATTGTATTTTTACTTTGTGGTTTTTTTTTCTAATTTGTTATTTAGTATTTCCTTTCTGTTAAAATGGTATATCTCTTGAGCATAATTTCGGGGGATTTTCGGGTCACGAGGAATCATTATTAGACTTAATGTCTGTATGTCCTCACAGAAAAAATCCCTTTATTTGAATCCCTGCCTGAGAGTGACCCTTGAAAAAGTCTTCAGGCCGGATTCTTTTTTAATATTTTTTAATAATTTTTTTGGTTTAATTTTTCTTTGATTTTTGTTTTTCCTATTAACTTGATTCTAATACTTTTGTATCAATTCATCTGTGTTTTAGAAGTAGCTGCAATTGCGCTCTCTAAATACTATGAAGTTCCTTTTTGGTTTTAGTTTAAATAGGTAATAAATTTTAGTTGCGATTTCGAAACTGTTTTGTTTCGTTTTCATTTTAGTTTCGTTTTCAAACTTTTTCTTACTTTAGATTGGTTACTTGTAATTTCTTTAAAATGTTTACTTTAGTTCTATATTCTACCAATAGATAGCGCCAGCAGTAAACAGAATATATGTAGTCATGTCACAAGCCATTAAAAAGGATCTGTATGGAATAGTGCATCATCAAATGCGAATATCGGAGAGTCAAGTTCACTTCCATGAAGTGGAGTGGTGACTTCACACATTCCAGTGAAGTCTTATACTTTTCAGTGAGGTCACCGCTCCGATTAATTCAGTGATATGCAATTCAATGATACGATAATTCCCAGAATAACTGGTTCGTTCACTTTTCAACTCATTCACAGATCGTATCGATTGTTACTTAATATCGTGATCCAAGACCTGTAATCGAAATATCACCAGTAAGATCGTATCAAGAATTTGAATCACACCCTTCTTTGAAAAGTATTGATCACTGGTATTTGTGACTTTCTGATATTGGTTACGTAATAACCACTCGTAAAATATTCGTCATCCCTACCCTACGCATGATTGAACTTTTGTTCGAGAGCTTCCATTGGACAGATCGTATCGATTGTTATTTTCTACCGTGATCCCAGATTTGTAATCGGAATATCACCAGTAAGATCGCATCAAGGATTTGAATCCCACCCCTCTTTGAAAAGTATTGATCACTGGTATTTGTGACTTTTTTTATATTAGTTACGTAATAACTGCTCGTAAAATATTCGTCATCCCTAATTGCGAGCACATAATTCTTTTACTCTAGTTGGTAAGGTAAACACAAAAATAAATGATAACAGTCAACAATCAAAATCGTTTTTATTTGGATAAACGAAAAAAAAAAAAAAAAAAAGAAAGAAAGAAAGAAAGAAAGAAAGAAAAAAAAAAAAAAAAAAGAACTAACGTTTTAGAGTTTTCTGGAATTCATGAAATAATGCAACGGCGGTACTCATCTCGAACTTTCCAAAACAATGAATTTCCACTGTCCCTCTCCGACAATTTCGCTTTTTTTCCTTTCCAGACCTCTCCTAAGCTAATCAAGAATGCTAGTCGCTCTGATTGAATGAATGAACAGGGTAAATGAGGATTAAAGGATGGATAATAATATAAAAAGGACTGACAAGTACGTTTCTTATAAGAACAGAGATTAATGGAAAAACTAATGCGAATAACTAACTGGCCATATATATATATTATTTGAATAAATCATAATTAGAAACTGATTAGAGAATTGGATTATTTACTGTGCTTTGGACGAGTAGATGTGATTTTTGAAGAAGCTAGTGAGTGTCCATATAATTAAGGAACAATTTGCTGTCCTTGATCAAATGCACACCATCAACAGATAAAAGGTCAACCAATAACAAATAAAAGATTTTAAATGGATTGACTGATTAGAAAAAGATTATTCTTATCGTTCTTAATGAATACAATGAGAAATTATTTTTTGATTGCTATGCAATATCTTTATTATAAACAAACTTATTTGCATGCATTTTTATTGTAGTTGTTTCTTTTTATTAATGCTTTAATATTATAAATAGAATATAAGACAAATACGATTAGATTTTGATAAAAGATGTTTATAATGCTTAATTAATTATAAATAATTAGTTAATTCATAATGCAATAGTTCTTCTTTTGACTTTTGCATTAATTTCCACAATGTCACAATTTGTTTTTTTTTTATTTATCATTGTCATATAATGAAGAACATGTTGGAACAATGTTTTTCCATTTTACTAGCTGTGTTCAAATTTTATTACATATCTACAGTTTACATACAAGTTAATATGCAAAAGTGCCTTTCTTCGTACAGTTCCACGAGCTTAACAATACACAATCTAATCTTTAATAGGTTCGATTTACGATTTGATTCACATTTATAATTTTGGTTTGAAGATCAAGTACCAAATACTTTATTCAGTCGCATGCATTTTTGAGTGATTTCGTATAATTGCACACAAATAGACAGGCAGACAAACACAAAATTTGATTCTATAATTCCTTTAATTTTCATTCTGAAATTATATTTCTGTATCAATAACTTTCTCCCTACTAACCTGATCCGGATGATTGCTTTACTCGATCGCCGTATTTTTGCCGGCTTCTGATATAAACGAGAGGTGCAGATTATAACGGGTACAGCAAATAATCATCAAGGGCATCTTCGGGGGGAAGGGCATTGTCATTGGCATTTATTCATATTTGATACTGATGAATAGAGATGCCTAATCCACGATTTTTTGAATAATAAATAATTTTGCTATTGTTATTTTTAAATATTTGTTCCAAATATCTGTTATTTCAATCATATTATTAATTAAAAATTATTAATTAGTATTAAATATAAAATTTATTAATTGTAATTAATACTTAATTTACTAATTTAAGTAACGTCTGATTGAATTAATTTATCTATTTCAGATTACTTCTTAAATATGATTTTTTTTTCAAAACTATTTATTTAATTTCTTTATTGGAGTAAAACATATTCTGAAAAATTTGAATTAAATATATATGTCATTTCTTTAAATTGTTTACTTTAGTTCTATATTCTACCAATAGATGGCGTCAGCAGTAAATGGAATATATGCAAAGCCAAGTCACAAGCAATTAAAAATGATTTGTTTGGAATAGTGCAAATGGGAATATCGGAAAGATAAGGTCACTTTCATGAAGTGGAGCGGCGACTTCAAACTTTCCAGTGAAATCACCGCTCCTATAAATTTCAGTGATATGCAATTCAATGATACGATAATTCCAATAACCGATCCGTTCACTTATCAATCCATTCACAGATTTCTTCATGTCTATTTTGTTCGAGAGCTTCCATTGGACAGATCGTATCGATTGTTACTTTCCAGTTAAGTCACCGCTCTCGTAAATTTCAGTGATATCGTATCGATTGTTCCTTTATTCGGATCCAAAACCTGTAATCGAAATATCACCAGTAAAATCGTATCAAGAATTTGAATCACACCCCTCTTTGAAAAGTATTGATCACTAGTATTTGTGACTTTTAATATTGGTTACGTAATAACCGCTCGTAAAATATTCATCATCCCTACTGATGAATTACTTTTTTATTTATTAAACTCACCATTGATTCGTATGATAAATGTATTAAAGAGCAAGAATATTGTATAAATTAGAATTATTAAGAGATTCATTTATTGAATTTTTTTTTGTCGAAAAAAATGTTTCAAGCAGATGAATGAGCGTACCTTATTGAACAAATTAAATATTAAAACTAAAAAAAATCTGATAAACCGTATTAAATTTATTAATAACATAATAGAAATGGGAAATTTCATACGTGTTTGTATAATACAATGCGTAATTTTAATATTTTCATAATCTAATTATCAATTATAAAATAAATTAATTAAATTTCATCTATATACATGAGAATTCTCATAGTTAAGAATTTGATAATAAGAATGATTTTTAAGGATCTATGATGCTAAATTTTAAATAAAGACTTATCAGTAAAAAATAATTAAAAAAATATTTTTATTTTTAGCACACTAATAAAATTAAAATTTTTCTTCAAATTTTTTTCTCTTACAATTAATATTTCCCATTGTTTAGATAAAAACATGTAGAATATAAGACATTAAATTTTAATTTTAAAAGATTAAAGCCATAATAACAAAACCCATATCGCTGATGTAGCTTCATTTCTAAAACAAAGTTATGATTTAAAACGTTGAACATTCTTTTTGAGAAACTTATATACTTATACCAGTTTACGTTGAAAAGTTTTTAAACATTTTGAAAATTAAAAAAAAAAAAAAAATGAAATTTTGCAAAACGTTCGATAAAATTTGAAAGGTTTAATTAAGCAATCCAAAAGAAAATTAATAAGGAAAACACACAGAATTTTACATATTTTTACTAGCCTAATAAGTAACTTAAAAAATGCTTTGATTAAATAATTTTACTTTAACGTTTTTGAATACAGACCTAAAAGATATAGCACCCATCGAATTTTAGAACAAATAATTTTCTATAATTTAAGAAATACTGAAGTTGATTTATTTTATACTTATTTATTTTTTCATGAACAAATAACAAACTTAAGAAAAATTAATTGAAGATCAGTTAATTGTAAAGACCTTCTTCGAGAACTAAGCATCATTGTAATATAATTTAGATGATTATCAACCAGATATTGTAAATGACATATATTGACGATACGTTCCACATACGTGCAATTTACTTACGGGCTTTCGATTTTCTAGTTAATCTCTTTTCATTCGAAGGTATACAGGCGTATATAATTCTATTTTATTTACTAACAAAAACATGTGCGTTCCTCAAAAACCAGATTCGCAATCTATTTTTGCCTTATGTAAGAAGAAAAAGAAAGACGTATGTATTTTTAAAAACTTTTTTACGCTGTTAATACACAATCAATGGTCAAATCAATCAGCAAATTGTCTGTCATTTAGTATTATAAGATGCCCTGAAAATGTTCAGAAGAGAAAGCGCTACATCTGGCGAGGACAATGCATTAAAAAAAATTTGGGTTGTGGCAGGGATTACATAGAACATAGGCCAGATAAATTGTGTAACAGAAATAAGACGTCTGCATTGAAAGTGAGCATATTTAATAAAAGCATTTAATAAAAGAAAAAATGAATTCCGAAATTCCGTCATATTTTCCTCACTGCCTGAGGTGGCGATTCTGAACCACAATTATATCGGACAATTAGTGGCACTTGTGGATCTTCTATCACCCGTAGCGAAAGGAAAAGACAAGCGAGTCCACTTTCAGATTATTAAAAAAAATCTCCATATACAACTGAACTCAGATTTAAACTGCCTTCAGGATCCAAAGGTTTAATTTAGCTTTTTGAGTTTGTGAGCTATTTTATTCATATATGAATGGGTAGAAGACTTCCCGCAGAATGGATTTCATCCAAAATTATGTAAAAAGCTGGTTGTTTGGCATAAAATCTGTGTACTAATTACATATGTTCAGCAGTTTTCATATAATATATATTCACAGACAAATATAATTCTAAAAATGGCTTTTTCGGATTCTGGGATCTCTAAACTTTTCTTTTTTGTATACATATTTTATACGAAAGAAGTCAAAGTATTAAAAAAATAAATAGGATGCAAACAATGAGTGATTGTTAACTTCTAGCAGTGTAAATAATCATTCGCCAAGAAATAATGACCCGCTTATTCGTATGTTTCGACTACAATAAATGTAGGATAGATTGATTTATGTATTTATTTAATATTAGTGTTAAACATTATTTAAAATTTTTGAGAGAGTCTAATAGTAACTATGTGTTTTAAACAAATCAAGCTGATTTTTACTAATATTTTTAAAGAAATCAGACGGAAAAGTTATAAGATTATTTAGCATGATGAATGATTTTATATAGCATAAATTATCGAGTTTATAAAATAAATTCTTTATAAAAAAATTGGAAATATTTATAAAGGTATTTAAGACTGTGGTAACTAGATAAAGAAATTAAATTTAATGAAAGAAATTAAATACAACAATATCTAACAGAATTTTTTTCTAATCAATAACTTTCTATTCAGGTTTAATGAAAGCGACAGTTATCATTGTCAATACACAGCTATATCTATTTACTAAAAACATTAATGGAGTCAATAACATATATCAAATGTAAATGCCATTTTACTATTAACTGCACGCAATCTTTTGTTTTGTTTTTAGTCATCCTATGAAAGGTTCGACAGATTTCAGAACTAAATGGAAATGGCAGAATTTATAATATTATGTAAGTATGAATTATTTTCTTTGGTTTCGTGTTAAAATAACTTTATTGTTGTTTCTGATGGCACTTGTCATAGACAAGCCAGCTGACTAAGTTAGCGAATTTAAGCCGAAAGTTTTGCCTCTCTTGTTTTTCAGTAGCGCCATCTAGGGACAAAAGTACGACATAGCTACTCAAGCGTCACAACCCTTTTTACGGGGCGGATTTCATTCATGCAATTTATTCATTCAACCACAGATCGTAATTTAGACCTGAACCAGAGACCGATCACCTATGATCCAGTACCCCCAGTGGTATTGCTTTCGACATGGAGGACTTTGTGACCATGACAGATTTATACGTGCGCCTGCCACCACCACACATGGAGAGTCTTCGGTTGGCGGGTTCGAACTCACAACCCAAGGGATGCGAATTCAACGCCCTACCAACAGGCTATCCTGGCCTAAATAAGGACTTTGAATAAAAACTAATTAAAAAAATGAATATAAAAATTAATTCTTGACTAAAGAGAGAAATAATAATAATAAAGATGAAGGATCAAACATTGTGGGAATGAATGACGACTTCTAAACTTAAATAAATATGTTTAATTAATCATTTTAATACATAAATGGAAAAAGAGACTTTTCTATAAGCGGGACAGTAGTCAAACAATCCATTTCATGTTGTTATACAAGCAAAAAAGAAAAGAAAAATTCTTTTAAAATTTCAAACTTTCTTCATCAAATGAGTTTATTATTTCCACTGAGGTTTCATTTCGTGCCAATGCTTAAGTTTAGTTGTGATTTCTGTTCCACTAATGGAAAAATACCAAAAAAGTGTTTTTTTAATTTTTTTTTTTTTTTATAAAAGTGGTTATATAATATTTATACAAACGTTTTACATGAATAATATTTCCAAAAATTTACAAGATATGCTTCAACAGCATACGTGGTTCTCAACTTTTCAATATTTGGACGATATATTGATGCCTTGATCAAGTATCAAGAAAGTGCAAAATGATTTTATTAAAATTTTTCTTCTTCAAGTTTGCTGTACGATGAAGATGTAATAGTTTCTAAAGGAGTTACTTTGCTCCCGTCTTCTTCTCTTCCATAATCTGATAGAGATACTGTTGGAAGTCCGGTCATCCATCTGAAAGAGAAAAGAATATTCACAAAACAATTTCTTTCTTTCTTTCTTTTTTTATTATCTGGAATGATAATCTGTTAACTTTATGGATAAGATTTAGACCAAAGCACGTTGAAATTGGGCCAATCGTCGAAAAAATCGCCAAAAGTCCACCATTTTGAATGGAAACAAGAAATGGTAGCAAACGGCTTTTAGAGTTGCAATTAAAAATTGTAATGACTACATTGTTCTAGAAATTGCCCCCAAATATTTCAGTTTTGGCAATCCTGCATTTTTCATTTGATGTTCACTTTTAGCATCTAAAATGTAGATTTCCTTCAATTTTGAAAGAAATCCATTCAGAGGAAATCTGTCAGTCCGATTTTCTGAGCACAAGTAAACACGATAACTACAAAACGTAAAGAGCTAGATAGATAAAATTTGGTACACATCTAGATCCGTGATCCTAAATCTGTAGATCCGTGTCAATAAATACAAGCAAAATATGTCAATAATTGGTCACACAATCATCCGTACTGTGTTAACAAAATCTTTTAAGGACTGACTATCTGCCGATCTGTACCTATTATGCATGTTGTTTCCTAATGGCACTTGTCATAGACAAGCACACTGACGAAGTCAGTGATTTTAAGCCAAAGATGCGTCTTGCGTCTCGTGTTTTTCAGTAGCGCCATCTCGAGCCAAGAGTACGTCTTAGCTACACACACGTTCACAACCCTATTTACGGGGCGGATTTCATTCATGCATTTCATTCACTTATCCACAGATCGTAATTTAGACTTGAGTCAGAGAACGATCACCCCTGATACAGTACCCCCAGTGGTATTACTTTCGACATAGAGGATTTTGTGACCACGATAGATTTATACAGGCACCACACACACACGGAGAGTCTTTGGACGGCGGAGTCCAAACTCGCAACCCACGAGACGTGAATTCAGTGCCCTACCAACCAGGCTATCCCGGCGCAAATTATCCATGTAAACACGTTGATTAAAAACGTAATGGCATAAATAAATGAAATTTTGTATGTGATTTTTTTTTACTAGAGTTGTAATTCAGTGTCAAATTTTGTCGAAAACAAGACATCCAAAATGCATGTTCGATTTTCTCCACTTTATTACAAAGAACAAGACTTCCATGTGCTTGACCCTAAAAATAATAATAAAAGAAAATGTGCCCTCGTTGCGATCAGTATCTTTCTTCAAATCCATGATTTTATGCGGGAGGCGAGAGACTGGGATAAAACATTTATCAGAGAGTATGTGAGAAAGATTCGGCAAAATCACTGCATCTGGCTAATGACACAAAAACAACAACAACAACAAAAATGCAATTATGGATGATATTGGGAGTAAACAGCCAAACATTAGAAAAAAATGAGAATGCATGACAGTGCGCAATTCATGTGCGTCAGTTACTTAACAAAAGAAATTGCTCATATAATCAAAATATTAATTAGCTACTGCGTTACTAAATACAATTCTTGTGCAATTATGTGGAATTTTATGATGCTTTATTTTGTATCAACCATTGGAATTTTATGCTGCTTTATTTTGTATCAACCATTTGAGAGGAACACAGCAAGAAGGGGCACTTTCTCGCACATTTCCTAATAAAAGTATTATCATTCCTCCTCTATATACAATTGTGAACATTGGACAAGATTGAAAACAGTTTGAATGCTCAGATTTTTATTTTTAAAGTTCTGCACGTGAAGGTTTTGTGCTTTGTAATGAAGTATAGAAAACCAAATATGCATTTTGGATTCTTTTTTTTTTGACCGATTGAAACCAAAATTTGACATAGTATTACAATTTTAATCAAAAGATCACATAAAAAATTTCATTTATTAATTTATTCGTTTTTGAGTTATTGCATTTATGAAAATACATACCAGCAAAAAAGGATCATTCCTTTGATGGATTTCATTCAAAATTTGAAAAGAATCTACACTTTCGACACTAAAATTGTGGACCGAATTTATTTATACAAATTGTTTCGCTTTTAAGGGGACTTTGTACTTTAAAATAAGCAAAAATGGACGAAAATGTACAATTTTATTTTCATCGTTTCATCACCAAAATATATGTTTATATTCAACTAAAATAGTGTTATAAAATGTATTGTTCAATAAAATGAATATTTGAAGGGTTAAGAGAGAAACAAAGTACATCTTAATGACTTTTCTCAAAATGGTATTGTAATTAGGTTTAAATTTCTTTAAAATGTTCCAGGTGTCTTAATTTTTGAAGAAATTATATGAAATTTATAATAAAATCATCGGTCAATAAAATCGGTTAAAAGAAAATGGGGGTGCGCATTTTATGTGTCGAGTTTTTTTAGGTAATTAAAAGTCAATTTTAGCTCAGAAAAACATAAAATTCCTATGAAAATTAAGTGTGCAAAAAAATTTTTTTCTAAAAATTTAGCATTTAATTGGAATTACAAAATTATATTTAATTTTGTTCCAAATACATTTACATTGGGTAATTAGAAAAAAATAATAGAAAAAATTAAAAATTAAGACGTTTGGAATATTTTGTAATTTTTAAAAGTTATATATCTCTTAAATTTAAAAAAAATAATATATTTCGTTTTAAAATGTTTTTTTAAGAAATTCGACATATTTATATTTTAATACATATGCATAAAAAATTTCATAACCCTTGATGAATAATTCCCAAAAGTATCTAGTAGAATCCATTGTCCCCTTAAATGCAAGAGAAAGCACAAATAGATAGACATTCATCTTTTTGACTGGCTTGAGTTAAATTTCATTTGGATTCATGTTTTAGATGCTAAATCTGTGTACCAAATTCTATTCATTTTACTCTTATGTCTATATTTTGTAGTTATCAGGTTGTAAAGAGGGCATATATTTTTGAATACATTTAAAAAACATATGAAATAATATATGGATAAATATTTTTTATATATTATGAAATATTTTTCGAGTTATCTTGTTGAAAAACAAATTTCATTTTTAAAATGAGGTTTTCGGACTGAAGGAGGTCTGAAACGCGTAGATTCATTAAAATTTCGACTTTGAACTTTTTGCCAATTATAATACTTTCTCTATATTTTTGATAAATGAGAAGTGAAAGAAAAACGTTATTGTTTCATTTTATGTCTGTCATAATGCATAAAAAAAGATAATTGGAAGCTGAAATTATTTCTTATGTTTACACTTAAAAGTACCGAACTATAAAATTTGGAAAGAATGAAATTTGTAGAGAACTTTTTAACCCTACAGCATAAAATGCATTATGTTCTTTTGGATAAAAACACTGGTGTTTACGCTGTAAGTTCAACCTTTAATTCAAGATGTTAAAATTTTAACCTTAACTGTGGAGGTTAAAAAAATGTGGTCTACAAGAACGCATTAAAAAAAGTTTTCTTGTTAAAAAATATTATTATGGGATTCTACCTATGCATTTATATATATATATATATATATATATATATATATATATATATATATATATATATATATATATATATATATATATATATATATATATATATATATATATATATTAATTTTGCTAAATTTACTCTCATAAGAAAATTTAAATATTTTAGCATCTCACATTATTTTTTCAGAATGTCTATTATAATTCAAACTAATCTCGACAAAATCATTCTTATACAATTCTTCTAATAACTGTTTTTCTAGACTGATATAACTGAAAATCACATTTGTTAAATTTTGAAACTGTGTAAAAAAGTTTATTTCTTAATATGCTCCAGGGTAATTGAGGGAAATCATTGAAATTTTGATTAATCTTTACCTACTAACCCATTTAAAATTTTGAAAAATTATCTGTCAATGACTTCCTTCTATCCGAGAAATAAGTACGTTCTGAATTTGGCAATTTCAAACGGTCCACCGTACATTTTTATACGGTGGACTAAAACTATTTTTAGAACATGAACTATTAGCTATTAGAACTTTAGAACCATACTGTTAACTATTTTTTTATAAGCATGAATGTAATATCAGGCTTGTTGCCATTTGCATATAGTATACCAACCTATAAGCATTATCAAGTTAAAACAAAATAGAGAGTCGAAAATGTAAATAATATAGATATCTATACTACTTATCAAAATGATTAAATGGTACTATCAAAATGATTAAATAATAATTTTTAATCATTAATCATTTTTTACTGAATTTTTATATATCTTAGCTGCCTATGACGTTACTATTTTTAAAATAAATGGCAACATGAAAGAACCATTACACCAATCGCAAACATCACACCGATTTCTTCAATTTTTATTTCTTATTTAATTAATGCTATTCTAGCCATATACTGGCTTTTTTTGGTCATACGTCGGCCGTATGAATTTTATGTCAAATCAATGGTGTATGCGCTCTTCTGAATCACCACTTATCTTCGACGGACATTTCAAAAGCTGCTCGTTATCTGATTGGAAAATCTTTGACAGAGTTTACCAATCGCAATCACTAATTAAAATATCTAATGTACCGATTCTACCAATGTTTATTTCATGTGAAAGTTCATGTCTTCTCGGTATGACACGGAGAATGTCTGTCCTCCCTATATCCATTTTCGAGAGATGTTGCAAAACAAAATTTAGATAGAGCTGGTAAACTCAACAGACAGCCTAATGGATTTCACTAATTTTCGTCGCCAATTAATTTCACCATTTTGAAAGCATAACTAATCGATCATAATGCTCTGCCATTTTTATGTAATCACAATTTAAAATATTATGCACCTTGTTAATTTGATAAGAAATTTTTCATCAATATTCATGGACTTTATTAAATTAATGTCTAGGATCACCGAAGATGGTTGATTAATAAGATTCATTTATTTAGTTATGTTGGCCAGTTTTGATTAATTAAATTGTATCAAGTAAAAATATAATATAGTAGTAATATAAGCAAAAGTTGTACAACAACGATAGAGAAAATTCTGATTAATTAGCTACATTTAACAGTGAAGGTGAAATTGGAGAAATCATTCCCATTGTTCAGACTAGTGACTGTGTCATAGTTTTGTTTTCCAAAATCTTCCGAATTGGAGAAGAATCGGATAGACGACATCATAATGTATTGAGGTATCCTAAATATTCATATAAAATAAATGTTTTTTTAAAAAAAATAATTTAGTAGTCGAGGCTGCTGCACGTTATAGCAGGATTTACTCATAAAGCATGCGCAGTAAAATTTTGTTTTTTCAATTTATCTTGAAAATGAAGAGTGATGGTAGACAATCGATATTTGATGATATATATAGATGTCGTGAGCTTTCGCATGGAGCAAAAATTAGTGATACCGTACCAGTGATTGAAGCTGGGCAACAATTTCATTGATTTTCCATATTATTTTAAATATATAGATAATCGATACTTTTTATACTTACATAAATGCAAACGCGCATGGAATGAGGGATAATCCACCAAGAGCAAACGGAAGTCCAGGGAAAAATCCACTAACATTAAACATTTGGAGAAAAACTGTAGAACCAAGAAGAGGAGTAAAGGACTCACAGGTACCAAGCAATGAAAATATGCTCCCTGAAAAAAAAAGATAATTGAATAAATGAATTAATCGTGACAGAATAGGTTAGAAAGTTTACATGGTTCTTATAGTTATTGGTTTGAACTGGTATATTATTGGTAGAGATTTTACTCGATACTCAAGTTTCTTCTTCAAATTCATTTGAAACTAAATTAAATTACTGATAAAATATCCTAAATTGGGCTTCGAAACACGCAATTAATTGGTAGCCACTAAAAGTAGTTTCTTATGGATGCATTTCAAACAAGCAAACCATTTCTAAACAAGTAGAAAAGATATCATGGATTAAAAATGTTTTATCACTGAAATATTTTAAAATGCTATATAGGAATTCTTTAATTTTGGTTAATATTAATATAGGATTTTAAACAGAAAGTAAGTTGTGAGGAAAGAATCATAATGTTTAAGGTAAAAATCTAGTCAATATAAAACTCTAAATCAATACTGTATTTAGGTTACAGGTAGCATTCATTTGCTAACTTTATTAATTAGTTATTACAACTATATTTATTATTTTATTTATATTTAATTCTGCTCACTTTATTTTCATTTGCTAAATCCATATGATTTGCTAGCCTTCCACTGGGAGGCACCTCAAAGATGAGGATGAGAAGCTTCCGGAGTAGTGGTTGGTTTTCTCCACCCTGGTGATTACAGAAGAAAGTGGGAGTTGGCTACCTCCCATCGATGATGGGACGTACTTCCCATGGGAAGAGTTGTTCCATGGCCGGTGATAGCCCATAGGACTCAATCACAGTTCCCACCAGTGCTGTTGTTGCGGTGATCCGGTCATTCAGTTTTTGTGAGTGCTTTAGGGCGGGTCGTAGTAGTCAATTTGGGATACTGTTAGCTAGATTTATTTAGATCATATATCATTTTCATATTATAATATTTCCTAACTAATGACTAGCTCATGTCTTAAAGCAAAAGTTTGCATTTTTTGTTCTGCCTGTTTAATGTAACTCCTGACTATTCTATAAAATGGGAGCTGTTATCGGAACAGTCAGAGCATGTGGCATTGTGACACAGAGAGTGTAAGATTTTATAAAACGAATGACATGAATCAATATACTATTTATAGATTATATTTTGGCCATGACATATATTGGATTTCCCTTCCTTGCTGCTTTCCCAAATTGAAGTCCGTTTGACCTAATCAGTAAAATTTTTGCAGTTGTTTGCAACTCCATCTAGATTCAAAACCACGTACTTCTTGTTACTATTATTAAATTCCTCTATATCATTTCCTTTTCCAATAATTTACAATGCCGATTAAAAACCTTTCTAAGTGGATATTTTTGTAGGTAATTGATTCATTGTATGAATACCGTGCTATATTTATTGAAATTACGTATAAACTGCATTCAAACAATAACCAGAAATCTAAACCGAACATAAGCATTCTTATAAATTGAATGAGAATAGCTTCTAAAACTGAGCTGAGACCTAAAGGCCTTTACCTAGCTGGATTCCAGACTTTCCTGGAGGAACGTCTCTTCATTTGAATGTAAGTAATTCGACCCCACATTATTACTATAATTCTACAAGAAACGGAACCAGCCTTCTTATCCAATAATTTCTCATTCACATATTTGTAGTGCTTCTATCTAGGAGGGGGGGGGGCGAGGAGCATTTTTGAATAACAAGTTTTAAAAATATCAGTGCTATTTGCTTACCAACTTCTTCTTTATGAACCAATTTCGATAATCTTGCTCTCACACTTATATAACCGGCATTATTTAAACATCCACTAAGCCAAGCTAGAAAAAAATAACAATCAATAAGTAAAGTTATTAAAAATAAGATATATATATATATATATATATATATATATATATATATATATCCTCCATATCAAATAGGTAGCATTATTGAAAGACCAACTTACCGAAATAAAACATAAAGTCTTTGTATGCTAAAGAAGCTACTAACATTTTAGACATCTGAGAGAGCATCCCAATCAATCCGAGAGCGGCTTCATGCAGTTTCAATCTATTACTTAGAAATGGCAGAACTAATACGGTTAACAAAGCCATCACAGTGTAAAATATGATGTTGGCATTGGAAATATCAGTAACATCCCAGTCGTACATTTTCTTGGCAAATGGAAAGGCAATTGCTACAGATCCTGCAGTAGAAAAATACTTATATGAACTTTCTCTATTAAAAACGAATAATAAATAGGAAAACAAATTTCTCTCTATAAACATCTGTGAAATATACCACTTTTATCTAAAACACGAGAGTGTATCATATATAAAAGAATTTTAAACAAGACTAAAAACTTTTTAAAAATATTTTTCTGAAATATTACAAAATGAAAGTAACATTACTTTTCTATGTTACTATTTTTAACCTATATTGTTGCAAATCTGTAAAATTGTTTTCCTGCAATGCTAGTCTCCTAGTAAGGAAACTATTTTTACAGATTTCCCTAACAGGTGCTGAATGGGTGGCGGGATAGTGGCATTTGTCCGCCATTTGGCAACTTGGCGGCAAAAATGAAGGTTTTCGAGTATTTGCGAATTAGGAATCAGAACTCGAGTTCCAACATTTGTTCTAGAGCATTCTATACTCTGTCACGGGAGCTATAAAAGCGAAGGTGTACAGACGAGAGGAGTAGTAAACGAGTCTAAAGAAAAAGGTGAGCAAAGTCTGTCTTTTAAATTTGATTTTCAGCGTGATCTCTCTGAGTGCTCTGTATTGTTGTGGTAGTTTAATGGTTAATTGTGGTTAATTTTCTGCTTGTGTGCTATTGCTTACCGAAAGTGCTGTTTTTTTTCTCTTTGTGAACGCTTCTGTTGCATTTTGTGTTTTCCTGCTTTTCATCCTACACCCACCGGACAGATTTTTTCCATAACAGTATTTTTCAATGCATTGGTCTTTTTCTACTTTTGTATGACAACAAGAAATGAGACAAGTTGTATTAAAATAAATACAAAAATTTTCTATTTCTTCATTCGACGGAATTCTTTCTCCTCATAACTTTTCTTTGAGGGCTGCAAAAAAATCGTTGGCTGAAAGAGCTAGCTAGTCTAAATCATAAGGAAGATATTCATGTATTATGGTTTCTTTCATTACGCTGCGTTGGATTTTGCATTGCCCTAACTTTTTCAGCAGAAAACTGAGATTTTGCTTTTAGTTGAGCGAAATTTTCAATTTCTTGTAGATCCCTTTTAAACTCCATTTGCATACTTGGAAAAATGTTATTAATGAATTAGCTATTCATTTCCCCCCAAATAAAAAAAAATCCATAAAAATTTAATGATTATTCATCGTGCAATTGATATAGGGTTGCTCAATCATCGGGGCTGTATTTAAATAAATGAACATATGAAGAATAAAAAGATACCAACAAATAATTAGATTTTAAATAACCTTGACCAAGGGTCACACAAGAACCACTAATAAAAAAATGAAAGGAAAAATATGCTTTTATGAATATCAAATTTGGTGCAACACTTCTTTCTTTCAACCTCTGAAAAGAAGCTGTTGAATAATGGTTATAACTTAAGTATAGGATTCCTGTGTTATCCTGATCAACAAATTAACACTCTAATTGATGAAAAGTGATTTTTACAAATGTTATTAACTTTGTTTTTAGGAAGTAAATGCGAACTCGCTGCAAATCTCTCCAAATTCAAGCTGGAGAAAATTCGAGAAAATTCGCACACGCACGCACGCACACGCACACACGCACACACACACACACACACTCAAAGAGAGAGAGAGAAAGCAGAACTGACACTAGAATTATCTTTGATTAGTACTGAAATTTGGTAGCTACTAAACGAATTTTAAGTTTGGTATTAAAATCCTTTGACTGACATAAAGGCTTGTGAACAGTTGATATATTATTTATGAAACAAATTAAGTACTGTGTGTCATAAATATACAAATAAAAAGTAAAGCAAAAACTTAGTGTTATTTGTAGTTCGAAAACATATATTAAAATTTTTTTGTATATTAGAACTAAACTGCATTTTTTATTTTCAGATTCTTATCTAAAGCCTGGTTGTGAACGCATGTGGTTTCTAAAATATTTTGGTTGTAGATTAGTGTTAAGAAACATCGTTTACTGAAAGAAACACCTCGCGGATAAGGCCCTATAACATTCAAAGCTACGACAGACAACGTTGCCAAAGTTTTCTGGATATCCGGAAGTTGTCTTAATACAATTCAAGAATTAATGATTTAAAGCTGGAAGAATCATACATTCATTGAAAGATTATATAACGTTCAAAGTTAGAAGGAGAATAGAATTCAAATTGGTTAGATATCGTTATTAATAAAAATACAATTAAAGAAATCGCTTCGAATGAATTGCTTTTTAATTTTTTAAATTTCAACTTACCCAAATCTGTGAATCTCTGCCAAGTGCCTATGAGGAATAATAACAATATCTGGAACCTCAAATTCCCGGGTCTTTTTTTGGAGCATGTGATGTAGCTTTGCTTGATGTTATCTAACCTCAAGAGGTCCGTGGCCATCTGGAGGCGGTTTTCTGGCGGAACTGGAGGTTTGGTTTCCTTTATAAAAATGATGGTATAAAGTATGGCAACACCGTAGCAAATTGGACAGACGACAAAAACTTCCAGGTAACCAAATTTCTTGTAAATCTGACCTCCAAGTAGATTACCGACGACAAGGGCTGATAAATTGGCGAATTCGATAATGGCAAAACGACCAGCTCTGGTTCTGAATCAGAAATAAAAAGAGCTATGCTAAATTTTTAAATAAATTTATTGTACTTACAACTAAACAATGTTCCCATTAAAGTCTTTGGAAATAAATATTATGTTTCAAACATAGTTTATGAGAAAAATATACTATTCTATGCTCTTGTTAAGATTTTGAGAAATATTACAAACACAGAGCATAAAATTTATTTAATATATTACATTTAGATATTTATTACATTTTCTCTGTGTTAGTTAGAGTTTAATTTTGTAAATTAATGAATACATTTTATACATATGGATATTTAAGTATTTATTGCATTAATATTGAATTAATACAGACAGGACACTAAACGTATCATTTACATATAGCTCTTAAATTGAAGCTTTGATGACGAAAAATGAATTCGGGATTGTGAATTTCGATAATAAATTGAATAAAGTAATAAAAATTCATAAAATTTGTCGACATTGCTATAAGTTAAGACTGAGTTATAATTACTTTCTTTTAGGAAGTTTATATCGAATCTTTGTATTTATAGCTATGCGATGAGAAATTCAATGAGCTCAATAAAGGATAATGACGTCTTATTCCACAGAAAACAATCAACCAAAGTTTTAAATAAAACTTTTTTCTGAATGTCCTTATTTTTTAAAATCACTGCAAAGAATTTTGAAGTGATCTTTCTCTTTTTATTTCTTTTATAATTCACATTCATTTGTATCAACTTTTAAAATTTAAAGCGTTTATCTAAGCAAAAGACGCTCTTCGTAAAAATTACACAAAGGATCCACTGAAATTGTGGTCCAATAGCTTTTAAACTATTAAAGATAAGTATATATTTTTAATCTGCAAAAGGGTCTGAAAGGCAAAAAAGAATTATGTAATTAGTAATATTATTGAAAAAATTAATTAGTAATATTATTGGAATAATATTTCCTAATTAAAAAGATTCTTGATTTTTTTTTTGAATAAGCGACTCGTAAATTCAATTAAGGTATAATATGAGTTTCTTTGCATAACTCTAATGACCCTCCTCCTTCCACCAAAGGTTTGCGATACCCTTAGGAAGTTGCCTAGTTTGTCTATTTAATAATCTGGCTCTGGTTCTTTCAAGCAACATGATCCTTCAATATTCTGCAAACTTCAGAGCATGAAATGAATAATTTTCTCATCAGGAGCCTACTTTCTTTTGAAGACTTTCTAAATGCAACAGTTGCTGATATTACAGTGCATCTCTAATAAATATATTTATATTTGTCATGAAAAAAAAAATCTGATTTCTTACTGATCACATTAGAATAAATTTTAATTTTTCATCATAATTTATTCCTTTAACGAATCCTTAATTTATTCCTTTAACTTTAATTAAATCAGGTATATACTTTCTGCCTACCGCTTTAATTGCTAGTCAATTTTTTTTAGAATTTTTTATCTTGAGTTTGTAAAAACTGAAATTACATACGAAGATGCATAAATCTTACTAAGAAGTTGTAGACTAAGAGAAAGTCTGTTGTGTATATGACAAGAGAGTAACGTGGGAATAAATATATAATTTGATACAATTTGTAAATTCAAGTTGATTTTTTTCTTAATTAACATTCTCACTGTTAATTTAAGACATAAATTCAAAAATATTTACTTAAAAAAATACAGAAAAATGAGTAGTGTAGCTAAAAGTTCTTGATACTTTTATCAGAGAAAAAAAAATTCCACTTGAATTTTTTTCCAACTTGGAAAGGTTTGGTAATTGTTGCCAAATTACCAAAAAAGATATAAGACAAATTGTTTTATAAAATATTACAACAATGTATGTAATTTACTTCTAATTTCTTTATTGCACAGGGAAACAAGTATTCTGCTATTGAATTACTACAATAAGAAATTAATATATTTATCAAGAAATAATTTATGTATTACTCATCATTGATTATGGTGGATTTTCTGTTGAATTATACACGACATGATATGAAAGTATGTTGATTATTATGATAAGTCATGATTGGTCAATGTTACTTAATATATGATGAAACATTATGGTAAGCCAATGTTACTTAATACATGATGAAAAATTATGATAAGTCAATGTTATAAATATAAATTTAACTAATTAATCCGCATTAATTGATAATGTCGTTTGATAAAAGCAAAGATCTTACCTTTCATTAGTGACGTCAGATACATAACTGAAAGCTGACGAGATACAGACGAGGAAACCTCCAGAGATTCCACCAAAAATACCACAAACTACATACCATGTCGGATTAACTTTTGGAAAAATGGTAAGAATAGTATTGGCAAGGGATTCCAAGAATAAGCCTGATGCTGCAATGATCATAGGATATTTTCTAGTGTATTTGTCGCTCCAAGGACCCAAAAAGATGGCAACAATGGCGGCTGGAAGACTGGATATGAGCATAACCCATGTGTAAAGATCGTTACCTGCCGCTACCACTCGTTCTTTTTCATAATTGTGGTTTTTAAGATCACTGCAGATATCGTTGCCATATTCAAACGTGTTTCGGCAGGATCTATCCATTAGCAAGTCTTGGAAAGGGATCATTCTCATAATGTACGCCACATGGCAGAAGAACAGGTAGGGTTCGACTGTGATGTTGCTTACCATGTCCTTCAAGGCTGAGAGAATTTTACTTTCATTCTTTTCTGTTCTAGATTCCATTTTTAATAATTTCTATTTCCTTTTTGGCAATAAAATTGTTTAAGTTTCTTATTATCTGAAAAAAAAATGAGATTTAGTAATCCAACTGGACAACAAATACATGTTTATGCATTAAACATTTTGCTTAATTTAATTACAAAATTTTTTAATATTTACCCATTTATAAATTTGTGTCGATGTCATAATAGAAATTATGCAATTAATTTTAATATATATATATATATATATATATATATATATATATATATATATATATATATATTTGATATCCTCCTATTTCCAGAAATATGGCTAGAAATTTGGTCAAAAAAAGATTGGTCTAAAAGTTTGTTTTGAAAAAATTTGGTTATTTTACAAGTAAAATAGTTTTAGATTGATAAACAAAGGTTTTGTTAGCCATTTTCTCCTTTACTTCCTCATAGAAGCTTGAATCTTCATGTTCAACAAACGCAGAATACTTTTTTTATGTAGAATATTTACGAATTATAACCAAATTAAAAAAGAATCGATAAAAAATTAAGCATTTGAAAAAAAAATATATCCTATATTCTTTAGTTCGATGTGGGATTTTTTTGCTGAGTGTGGTAACAACGGAAACATTTTACAAATTTTAATTTAAGAATTCCATGAAAATTAAATAGGAAGAAATCTTCATTCTCTAACGAAATACCCCCCCCCCCCGGAAGCTCCTCAGATATGAGAATGAGAAGCTGTTGGTATGGTAATTGGTTCTTTTCACCTTGGTGGGTAGAGAAATGGTGTGAGGTTAGCTATTTCCTACTGATGATGGGACGTGACTCCTAAGGGAAGAGTTGTACCGTGGTCGTAGATGAGTGTATTTCGTATCCCTAAGGACTCAACCATAGTTTCTACTTATGCTGTAGCAGTGTTCCGATCTTCAATTTAATAAGTACCGCCTTTGAGCGGATCGTAGTAACCACTTAACTGTTAACGAACAAAAAAGTAATGTTGAAAAATTATCAGTGTAATCAGTGATGTTTATGTTGAAATGTGATGAATGCTTCTCATATAATTAAAAAAATCTTTAAACTACCGAATAAAATATAGTTAAAGTTTTTCGATTGCTTCGATTTCGTTGAAAATGACTTCATTTTGTTTTAATTACTGAACAGCTTGAAGTAAATAATCATGTTCTTCAAGTACTAAATTATAATGAAAAATTCATGAAATATCATTGAAGTTTTGACAAAGAACATGGAATAATTAAGAAGTAAAAAATCAGTTAGAATTTATTTATACAATAATGGTTTATAATAGCACGAATTAAGTTCATTGCTATTAATTAAAAGAACAATATGGTGGAATTAATTGATTGCAAAATTAATTTTTTTTCTATTGTAATTTCCCATAAATTAAAAGTAAAAATTTTTCTATTGTTGCCATACATGACAATAAAACTCCTTGAACTATAGAGAATATCAAAATATATAATTTTCATATACTTTTTAAAACTGCAGTTTTCTCTTGAATTTTTACTACAGTTTTTAAAATTTAGGGTTATCTGTAAAAACCTTTTACAACATAAAAGTACTTTTAATTGATTAATCTATGCTTCATTAGTGATTTGAATTAATTTCAATTCATAGATAAATCACACGTTTATCTATGAGCTATTTCAATTCTTCTTACCAGGTTAATGATGTGGCGCTTCGTAATTGTGGCTTAATAATTAGAGACATTATTAAACAAGTTACTATTTTAAAGACATCAATAACTGTCAGAATATGGAAAGATGATTCATGACATTTTATACTGCTGTAATGTGGTTTTTCACAACACCATTACTATTCATTCCTTTTTGACGAAAAAAAATCAACAAAAGCGGTTTATTATTCACCAGATATGGCACTGAGTGACTGTTTTTAATATTTCTACAGTTAAAATTATATCTTTGGTGTTATCGTTTTATTTATTTATGCAATAAATTCACATTTACTGTGAATCTTGAAGTATTTCACAAAAACGACTTTCAAACATGTTTTGAGGATCGGGAAAAATATTGATCGGATGTTAATGCTTTTAAAGAGATGTATTAAATATTGACCGATAGATTAATGTCTTTCCTTTCATGACCATTTATCAGTAGATAACTTTTTAAAACATTACTTTAATACACACACACACACACACACACACACACACACACACACACACACACACACACATGCTTATATACATACATGGAATAAAGAAAAAATTCCACACCATAAAAATAGAAACCAAATCTAAAGGTAAAATAAAAAATAATTTAAGTCCAATAAACTGAAACCTTAAAAAAATCGATTCAATTATTTTGTGGAAAAGTATTTATAATAATTTTTTGTGTGTGCATTGGAAGCTGCACCCTGTAAACTCAAACAATAATAATGATATCTTTGTTCTGTTATTTTGCTATCCTTGCCTTATCCCTGATTTTTTCCTCATTAAAATAACCCACATTATCTGAAAAGTAAAGTTACCAAATGAACTACGAGAAAAATGCACATTTTTTTAATAATTCCATCAAGTATTTTACTGGTTTCTTCTTTGTAGTTACCCCCAAAAATTCTTCATAACTAAGATGAAACCTGAAAACACAGAAGAATTTTTATATAAATTTTAAATATTGAAGATTTTGAATTTTCAAATAAATAAAAATTACAGGACCATTAAAAATCCTTGCTTGCACCTTTTCATTGTTCATTAAAAAAAAAAACATTTTACTTCTTCGAAATCATCGCCATTTTTATCAAGCGTCCTGATGAATTGTTTCATTAGGACACATTTTACACAAAGAGATTGAAAAATTATCTTATTTCAATCAACCAATGATTTTCTGATAACAGTCGTTGCATGTACAGACAACGTATTTCTTAAAAGCCATTTCACTTTTTTTCTTATAATTTTTGACAAGTAAGTCAATAAAAGACACTTCTTATATCCGCTTTTTCATCTCAGTAAGAAGTTGACCATCCTTGGATTAACTCAAATAGACCACTGATATTCCTAATAAAAAAGCTGCGGCAAAATCATTTTAATATTTTGATATTCGTTAAGTTTTACAAAATCGGCAGTTGGTTGGGAAGGATTGTAGTTGTACATTAACACACAATTCAGATTTCTACTCGAATTGTTTTTAAACAGCCTCCGATATTTTGTTCATATTCTATTCTCATTTGAGGAAGAAGCTAAGTAATATTTTATTAATAAACAAGTTCGCTGTATTAAAATATGGAAAATTTTTCTCTAGAATGTTATTTTAACATCAAAGTTTCTTTATTTTTGATTATTGCTAAAAGTTCTGAAATTCCTTTCGATATGTTAAGTTCTGGAATCGAATCATTGAGTTCTTTTTAAAAAAAAATTGTGGCAAACTTACTTTATATTTACTTCCACTATTAAATTCAAATTTATGTGCGTCTGATGAGAGAATATCAGGAAATGATGTGAAAATTGATTTAAGATTGTCCTCATGTGTAATCGAGATCGTCCTGATTCCAATTTAAGGTATTCCCAATTAATTTTCTTGTGTCCTTTAAAGCACATTCTAAAGACAAAAATATCATTCATCGTAGTGATAAGCTGATACTGTCCGCAAAATTTGCTCACCAAACTTGATAATTTTTTTTTATCCTTTCTCCTCTGTGCAAAATGTTCTAAGTAATTTTTGCAAACTTTGTGTGGTTTCTAAGACTCTTCTTGGTCGCAAAGTTGTGTGACTGTAAGTATTCAATATTTGTTTAGATAATCTGCATTGTTGTGGGAAATAAATAAAATAATATTGTGGGAGCTGCTAATAGATTTCATATCTTGTATGGCGCCATGTTGCGTCACTGATCACATGATGCTTTCCCGCCATAAGTAGCAGACGAGAGCTTGACGGTGAGACGGTAAGACGTATCGCTCACGCTCATGTATCTTTTTATGTGCTTTATGTTAGTTTAGTAAAGTTCTGTCCTTGTAATCTTAATAAATATATTTTTATATTAATACAGGTCGTTGCCTTTCCCCACAATATAATGAATAAAAGAGATAAATAAATAGAATATAAAAATGGAAACCAGTTGCATGCATTTAATGGATACAGATGCCATTGAAATGTTGGGAATATCCGTCGTTCTAAATTCTAGTGTGGTGAAATCTTATAAGCCCGTTAACAGCTACGCTACAAGAGCAGTTGCTTTTGTATTGTGGTCATGTTACTGGACTGTGAACCACAAGGTCCCAGGTTCTATCCTCGCTCATCGCAAATTCGCCACACTAGTGCTGATTTGGAAAAAAGTAACGCCAGATTTGAAAGTAACATCCTCAAGATATCATAAAACTGTTCTAACTTCCTTGACAGCTAAAAATAAAGTTTTTTTTTTGTTGTCAACTAAGCTTTTTATTTGTTAAGTTCTGTTTATAATGCTCAAAAATATTAATACTGTATGTCTTCAAACATTGATAAGAATATGTTATTTAAAGGAAACTCTAAGCTGAAACAACTTATTTTGAAAAATGGAATGTCAAATTTAATAGGAGCAGATTTATAGGGTAGAACTCAAAATGAGTTTTGTCCACAAAAATCTAACTACTGCTACAAAAATTGTTCATAAATTGCAAAATTAAAAGTTGTTCATGAATCATTATTTCTGTTATTGAAAGTTACCACGTTTTATAGGATACTTTATAAAGCTATGTAGTAATATAATTAAATTATAGCAAATTTGATCAGTTAGAAATTCGAAATATGATTTTTTAAAAATAAAGATATATTTCTGAACTGAAAATTAATCAGAACTCTTTATAAGTTGATTGTTAAAAAGCGATTTATTGAATAAGTAGTATTAAGTATAAGTTGTATTTCAATGAGTTAAAAAACTGTTATTTTATAAAATATTTTACTTCGCTATATTTGAATTGTTTTTTTATGCGCTTAGTACTTTCGAATATCGTGTATTTTATATAGATCGAATTTTATTCTGACCCTTTCATTCATCTTCTGATGTGTTAGAGTTCTGAGATTTTATTCAGTTGTATATTTACAGACTGATGATAACACATTTTAATATTTTCAGAACTAAATAATCAGTTTATCGATTCATTTTAAGTAAATTTTGCTGTCATATCGGGGGCGCCATGTAGTAATTAATTTGGGAAAGATTGATTACAATATTCTAATATACTTAAAATTACAAATTACAAAACATATTACAGACTAGAAAATAAAAATGAATAAAAATGAAAAAGTCTATGAAACATACAATTTTTAATACAATAAAATGAACACTTGCTTTTTTTTATTAAGAACATATAGAGTAAAATAAAAAAAAAAAATCATGAGGATCTAAAAACGATAGGAAAAGGTAACTAACCACAATAAATATCGTAAGAAATAAAAAAACACTGTTAATTTCATGATAAAGGAAATTATTATGCACTCATTCGAAACTGGAATTTTAATTATTTTAAATATGCTTTCTAATCTTCTTTAAGTATTTTTTTCAGATATTTTCTTTAAGTATTTTTTCAGATATTTACACTTTTGCAATTTTTTGATATAAAATTACTTTTGAATTCTTAATATAATAATAAATATATTTCAAAAATATTAAAAAATAGCAAAATATACAATTTTGTTATTTTTTCATTCATATAATATCAAAACAATGAAAAGTGATTAAAAAGTTGTATTTACCTTATGATTTGGGAAAAATGACACAGAATCAATGCATCCTATGCGAATTCAATTACAATTCTTGGCTCATAAGGGATTTAGTCATTCCTGAATAATTCTAAAACGCATGGCGTTTTTTACTGTTATGCTAAAAATTCTAAAAATAGTCGATAATGATAATTTTCATTTTTCAAACAAATTTCATCAATTAATTAATTAAAAAAACTTTCAGCAAATTTTCCTCCAAATATTAATTTTAGCAGCACTTGACATAGAAGACAGTAATAACCAATTTCATTCAAGACAGCAGTCTGGGATATGAAGCCTATTTCTTATCTTTCTGTGTATCTGTAAGTTTATTTCTATTGTTTTTGAAAACCGAAATTTTCTATGGCAAAGAAAAAGATATTACTCTTATTATTTAACGCACAAATACACGAAAAAAGGTTTAGGGGAGTCGTCAAGGTTCTTTGCAAGTGATAAAAGTACCTCAATCAGTCTATTTGTAATGTTAAAGTTCACATTTTGAGCTGATAATAGATATATTATGAACATAAAGGATGTTGAAAAGAGGTGAGGAGACCTTTTAGATAGAATTAAAGTTTTTAAAAACTGAGGACAGTTTTTTTTTGCAAATCTGAAGTCAAAATAGCTCTATTAACGTCGCAGATGAAATTTAGTCTCTTTATTTTAAAATGAAACTAAAAATCGAAGAAGAAATATGTAAAGGTATTAGTAAAAGAGAGCCAGAAGAGAATGGAAAAGTTTATATTGGTTATTTCATTCTGAAACAGTCCTAAATGCCTTCGAAAAGTTAAGAAAAAAACGAATTATTATCATTTCTGAATTATTTTAGTTAAAAGTTAGTTTTTTACTCCTATGAAATAGCTTTTTTACTTACTAAAAATTGATCTAATATGACCTTCCAGTTTTGTTTTTGGTTTTCAAAATTTATTTCTAAACTTTTACATTTTTGAAAAGAATTAAACTTTCTAATTTTGTAGAGTTCCTATGTATTTTCAGATCTTCCAAATGTCTTTCAATCATCTATAGATCTTAAGATATGTTCGCTACAAAAAGATAATTGACTGTTCTATTTATTTTTGTTAAAAGTTTAACAGTTTTGAAGATTAAAGCTAAATAAGTTAAAAAATTTTCAATTATTCTGTAGATGCTTAAAAGTTATAAAAAAATAAGATTCGTTTCTTTATTTTAATACTTTTTTATTTTCATTTTTCGTAATATGTTTACTAAGTGTGAAAAAAATAGTTGCAAAGCTAAATGGCGCTTGAGTGTCGAACCTACGTATTAAAATAGAATTTTACTTTATTTTTCTCGGTTTACAGACATAAAAAGTTTCGATGATAAAAACTATTCCTTTTTTTTCTTAAAGTTTAAAAGATAAAATGAGTATTTTAGGTATAAATTACGTAATTTAGTGAGTTTGCGTGTAATTTTATTATTTGTAATTAATTTTGTGTGTATCATTGCATTATTCATAGATAGAAAGATTCTTCATTTTATTCAGTTTTCTATTGAATTTTGTTATTCATATAATTTTGCATGCCAACAGGGGTACCCCTAAAATGAGAATAAAAAGCTTCCAGTACGGTGTTTAATTCTCACTTCTCTAAAGACTGTGTGACTCCTGCTACCCCATACCGATGACGGGACATTCCACCCACGGAAGAAGTTGTACTGTTACAGCTAATGGTTATTAAGGACTCTAAATGCTGTTGCAACATGATTATCATTCAGTTTGACCCAAACACTACAACAGATCGAGGGTAATTCTTTTTGCGGTTATGCAGTTTTACTTTAAATCTTGGTTAAGTGTAGAATTATCATTGAAAAAAATTCTACTTTTTAATATATTTTATGTTTTCTATTATCTTATAAAGCATTTAATAAGAAAAGATCACATTGAATCACATCACATAAGAATTTTGCACATAATTTGATAAATTCCTAAAATAAATATTAAGATTTAGCAATTTGTGATTTATTAATTCATTTAATTAACTGCTATATAGGGTATCCAGTCTAATCGCTTTCCAATAGCTAACTTTTAAATCTTTAGGTATGTGTTTTCAACTGGAAAAATTCAAAGTATTATATTTTATCTTCTTTGAGTATTTCTAAAATGATTATGATGTTTAAATTTTATATAGTCCCCACGTCTTATCAGTAAAATATTCTCTACACGTTAATATTTTAAACAAAAGTTTCACATTGCTATGACTAAGACTAATCGAGTAATAAAGCTTTGAATAGAATTATTTTATATAATTTTAAATCCTTTTAAGTACGGCATTGAGAAGATCCACAAATCAACAAATGGAGCTTTCTCAATGTTTATTGGCCTAAAATAATGAAATTAAAAGTTTCATTATTTGGTTTGGTTTAATCGCAAAAAATTATTTGTTCTTGTTTTTTTATTACATTAAGATTAATACATTTATTATGACTAATAGGATCAATGGAATGTATAAAAAGTAAGATGCTGTAATTTTTCAGAAATATATTTATTGACTCAAAGAGCATAAGGCATTGCAAATTGTCATTTTCATATGTTTCGTCTATATTTGATGATGTTTGATTTAAAAAAAGGTTATTAAAGAATTCATTTTTTTTTGACTCATGAAATTTTGTGAATGAGCTAAGTTATAAGCCTTTATTTATGATTAAATCTGCGTTACATTTCCAATAAATTTCTATCCTTGCACGTATAATCTTGCTAAATAACATCTTATCCTTGAATTATACGAAGTGCACAAAAAAAGTATAGTAATTATCAAAAATTTCATGAGTCCGAAAATCGATTTCTGTAATTATGCCTGTCTGTCAGTCTTCTATCCTTCGGCCAATGGGCTCAAAACTAGATAAACTATATTTATAAATTTTTGTATATGATTTTAACAACAAAACCGGAGATACTTGTCATATTTACAAGATTGGATTAACAAATAGAAAAAGTAAACAACTGCCTAGTTATTAATAGGCTTTGATTAAATAGTATTTAGACCGTGTTGAAAAAATTTAAAATTTAAGATTTACATTTTAAGGAAAATTGTAAAAATGTATCATTTTGTTTGAAATTTGAATAGATCTGATAATGAGAAATACAAAAATTAAGATGAGAAAATGGGCATCATAATTGAATATTTTATAAATTTATCATGATTTGCTTCTTAAAACTGCTTATACACATAATAAAGAACTATAAAGAATTTGTGTAGGATGTTAGAGTTTGGAAAAGGGAGCCTTCTTGACTTAGCCTTAAAGACTCGTAGAGGATTTAATCTACCCTATTTAAATAAAAACAGCCAACAGGTAAACCTTTATGGGGAAAAGTGTTAATAGAATCTATCCAACTTCAACTACGGTGCCGATTTCACCAAATATGAAATCTCATGATCTTTAAACATATTTCTATAGTCGCCTGCAATGCTTCGTTCTATCGTCTTCTATTTTTAAGAGATGCGGCATTTTGAAAGCATTAACTTATCAACCATAATGTTTATTGCCATCATATATAAGGAGCGTTCAAATCAAAAGGACGAAACGTCGCAACAACGTAACCGTTAACATATTTGCCTACGCCGCTATGGGAGAACGTAGAGAGACATCTAGGGATGCGATTTAGCCGGAGTAGATCGGGGCATGTGCGGGCGCCCGTATTCGCAGGAGAGAGCAGAGGCTCTTATAAAGAGCGTCGTCCAATTGACGCTACTTGTTGAATTCGTCGAGCACAGAAGAACCATTAACTCCGATGTGTACTGTGAGACACTCCGAAGACTACGCAGGTCCATCAAGAGCAAAAGACCGAGGTTACTCACTGAGGGTGTGGTTCTGCTCTATGATAATGCGCGTACACATGTCTCCAGGCATGACATCTGTCATCAATTTTTTCCTTTACTACTTTAATTTCATAAAAAAAAAAACTTTTCCTTTCTCATATTTTTTATTAGAAATTTGCAAATATATATATAAATAGAGCTTTTATCTTTTTAACTTTGAAATAAATTGATTATTATATATTGTCTGGTAATGCACTTGTCTGGTAAGAAATCAAAATAGTATTCATTGAAATATGAAAATAAATAATTTACACATTTTATATATAAAAATTTATATTTTATTGCAAGTAAAAATCATAAAAATAACTTCCAGTTCATATTACTAAAAAAATAACCACTAATATACAATAATAATTTGAAGAATTCTACAAAAGATTTTCTTATGGATACATGCAACAAAATCTGCATTTGGACATTCCAAGAGTTTGGACATTTCAAAATGGTTTTGTGAACTTTTCTTACCACTCACATTACAAGTAGAAATCATAAAATAAACTTTCAGCTCACCACTAAAAAAAATAACCACAAACATACAGTACTAATTTGAAGAATTTACAAAAGATATTTTGTGGATACATACATCACAATCTGCATTTGGAAATACTAAGAGATTGTGTCTTTCTAAATAGTTTTGTGATCTGATTCTTTGAATTATTTCAAAGGTTCTAGTTAAAATTTTTCTTCCTGCAATCTATTGTACGTTGAAGTGGTAACATTTTGCAAAGGTGTCGCTTTTACATTCTCTACATCTCTCTCAAAATCTGAAAAAGATACTGTTGGAAGACCCATCATCCACCTAAAAGTGGGAGAGATGAAAAAAAAGTGTTACATTATTTTTACTTTTCCGTACACAAAGTATAGAAAAAGTATTGTAATTGTTAAAAAATTCGAACTTGAGATTAACAAAGCTCCACGTTCCAGACATCCCAGAGTCCCGCAAACACATTTTTGCCTTTATGTCTATCCGTCTGCCTGTGAACATGATAACTCAAAATGGTTTCGAGTTAGATGGATGTCTGCGAACATGATGACTCAAAATTGTTTCGAGTTAGATGGATGCCTGTGAACATGATGACTCAAAATTGTTTCCAGTTACATGGATGCCCGTGAACATGATGACTCAAAATTGTTTCCAGTTACATGGATGCCTGTGAACATGACGACTCAAAATTGTTTCGAGTTAGATGGATGCCTGTGAACATGATGACTCAAAATTGTTTCGAGTTAGATGAATGAAATTTGGTTTGTGGATTTTAGACCAACTTTTTAGATTTCTTTCAGACTTTGAAATAAATCCATTTAGAGGAAGCCTGTCTATCGGCTGCTCGATTACAAGTAAACTAAATCTAAACAGGCTTCGCATTTAAAATGTAGATTCTTATCAATTATTGAACCAAATCTGTCTGAGGGTTACCTGTAGTACATACACAAAGTTGACGAAGAGTTAACCGACAGAGAGTGCTTAAAAGTAATTTTCCAGGAAAGAAAGATACATTCTTCTATTTTTCTGGCGTTTCTATGTTTTGTTTATAAAAGCCTTACATTAAAACATTTTACAATATTTAAACTGCTTTCGAATAGAATCTCTACTTTCGATACATGTAAATTAAAAACTCATACTACAATCCATGAAACTTAAATCATTGAAATACAGTATGTTGTCTTGTGATGACAATTGTTGCATCGTATCTAATTTTGGTTTTAATAGGAAATTACATGTTAGCACGTTAGATTGTGTAAAAATTCTAGATGCATGCCAAACATCTATATTTCGTAGCTATTGTTCGCCAATGCCATGCGAGGTATTTATTGCCGTATCCAAAGCTAATAATTTTATGCGGGGAAAGGGATAATACCTTTATTATAGAGTATATGAGAAACTTTCATGGATATCATTATTTTCGGTATTTTACTTGTATGAAGGATAATTAAAAAAAGATGAGTTATACATGAAGAGTTGGTAGGGACCAATTAAAATTAACTAACAGTTTTAGTAATAGTTTGCCGTGTGGAGATGAAAATTATAGGTGCCTAATATTGAACGTTTTGGGGTGAGTAAAATAAAGAATTAATGGATTGATATTTATCATTCATTTTCTGAATTATCTAAAGAGTTTCGTGAATGAAATTCTTGTGAAATTTGCAGAGGATCCTGCACTCAAGAATTGAAAAGAGAATCTTAGTGTGTTTGGGGGAGTTCGTCAATCCGCTGCGAATAAGATAATGTATTGAGCTAGAATAAGACCTTGGCACCATCTCATTATAAAAGAGATTTGTGTGTAAAAGTATACAAACAGAGAACATTCTCGACTTTTGTTTTATTCATTTTCATTTGTATTATTATTTCGACTTTTGTTACCCATCATCTGCATTTAAAATTGGATATAATGAGCGATTATATCTTTATTAATAATAAAAATGCATGTATTTCTATGAGTGGTTTTTGGCACTTTACAGATCAACCGTTTGACCTTCAGTTACTAAATTTGGTCTATATATACCGTGGAGGATAGAAATGTGCATCTCGGTGGGATATTTTGAAATTTTAATTAATGAAAAATCAAGCTGAATTTGAAGTTTTTCAGCGGTAATTTCTGAAAATATTATTGCAGAAAAATAAATTTTATTCTGTTTAAATATTAACAAAAATATTTTTAATGATATCAATTAGGCAATGGAGCAAAGTTTTCCTGAATTTTGGTAATTTTTTTACCCCCCCCCCATTTTTTTTTGTATAATTTTCAACAATAAATTGCATGGCTGCCCTGAAATTCAAACCGCTTTCTTTGTTTGATCAAATATTTGATCGCGCGATTTTCTTTCATTATTGGTAGTTAAAGAAAAAATATTTTGTTTAATATCTGTATCTAGTTTGTAAGACGAATAAAAAAGTGAAGCTTCAATACCGCGACATTTAAAAATTAGACATAATTGGATATTTATGTTTTTAATAACGCTATGATTTTATGAGGTTAGTATCCAATAGAATGGCTATGCACACAATAAACAGAAAGAACAGTAAAGTAATTTAAATAACATTAAATGAAATCATGGTGTTGAAATTATATCGAAACGCTTTATCTGAAATTAAATATACCGATATTACTGCCGACCAGTTGGCCACCAGAGCCGAATAGTTGCCTCATAAAGAATCCTTACCAATAAGAATTGTGTCTCTATATTGAGTATATGATTGTTGTCTCTATATTGAGCATATGATTGTTGTCTCTATATTGAGCATATGATTGTTAAGATGATCATTTGTGATATGATTCCCTATTACAATAAGTTAATCAAATACTTTAATTTGAATTCTAAATGGTTATTATTCGTTTATCCTTTATAATTTTTTTCAATTCTGGGTGAATTATTCTGATATTATATTTTTGAATGCATAAATATTGTTTCTCACAAGCTGTGGGCAAGAATTTTGTTCGCTTAGGTTAAAAGTAGTTTCAAATAGATAGAATTACTTTATTGTTAAGTTATGGCCGGCAATTCTTTGAAATTCCTTGACAATACATATCAAATTCTATATTGCTATTTCGGTTCAACTTAATTGAATACAAATTAAACGAACAATTCTAACTTTTTACACAGCTCTTAAAATCCAATTTAATATGATCAAATCTATGTAAATATGAAATTCAGAATTGTTTTTGTGGCAGGTTGCTTTTTTATTAGAGGGCGATTCGCCATCATGATATACTGGAGGTTAAATATTTGTGTCCTCGACTGAAACATTTACCTAATCTTCATGTGCAAATCTTCAAAACAAAAAAGGGACGAACGCCTTCTATTGACCTAATATATAAAATTTGTGTTTCTTATAATACAGAATTTTTTTTTTAATTCAGTGGTTTATTATAGAGTTGAGTAACCACATTTGTTGAATACTTACACATATATGAATAAGCAAGGAATCAGAAGCAATCCAGCAACGGCAAAAGGAAGACCGACGAAGGAGTCAGGGGCTGCGTTGAGGATTTGCAAGAGAGCCGTAGACCCCAGAAGAGGTGTTATAGACTCACAGGTGCCCAATAGAGAAAATGCACTCCCTTAAATGAATCATACAGATATTTTTATGAAAATTTGAAGAAAATAATTGAGATACAAAAATTAAAATATATATATATATATGTATTCTTACCGAGTTCTTCTTTACGCACTAGTTTCGACAATCTTGATTTAACACTTATATAAGATGCTGTAGACAAAGTTCCACTAAACCATGCTGAAACAGAAAAATAAACTTTTAAAACTTGATAACAGAGTAAATCGAAAGAAAACAACTTCAATTCCACAATTTTCTTACTGACAAATGCAGTAATGAGAATTTAGTTTCAAATTCCTTAGTTGCTTATCAGCCATTTGTTGATAACTTTTGTTCGAATATTAACTTGATAATTCAAAAGTGTGACGATTTAGGTAAACGAAATTCTGTTTACAGTTTTTACATCTAAATTGCAGATTTTTATTGAATTTTGAATCACATCTGTAGAACGATTGACCGTTAATTGTATTTTTACATGTATGAAAACACGATAACTAAATAATGCAGTGATTTAAATATATGGAATTTGGTATGTGACTTTCTAACTTTAATTGTAGTTCAGTGCCAAATTTTAGTTTCAATCAACCGAATAAAAGGTGTCCAAAATAAACATTCGATTTTAATATACTTAACACTTAACACCACACCACACCTCAGCTACGTTTCTAGAGCTCATGTGGCCCCTTTCCGGTCTGGTAAAATTGTAGGTGGACTTTATTAAAAAAACTCACACAGCAATCAATTTGAAAGAAACAAGCAAATGACAAAATAAGAATACATATAACAGAACAAGAAGTGATAAAAACTAGAATGAAGAATATTTGGAGTACAATAAAACTGGATGAATGAACATGATAATGTACAGTATGAGTGAAAATATAAAGGAATTATAAAAATTAGTTACTTGAGGGGGTTAAAGGATAAATTATGAATAAAATGTAAGGTGTAGTAAATGATGCCCTAAGAAATTGATAGGGTAAATATAACTGGAACAGTTCACCATGATCAATTAGGAATGTAATCATGTTCATGATTCTTTTTTTTGGGAAATGAATGGTTAAGGACTCTTTAGTACCAAAGACATTCTAGCGAAAATGAGGGTTTTCGGAGGTACCATGAAAGAGTAAAAGGGAAGGATGTCGCAAAGTGGATGGGATCGCCGACTTCTCCACAAGAGCAATAGTCGTCTTTTGATAAATGGTAACGGTGAAGAAAAGAAAGGAATGGATCATGTCCTATTACAAACAGAATTTCGTCACGAGTGCAGGATAGAGTGATTGCAATTTTACTTTTTGATGACTTTATAAACAAAACGACCAGTATTTCCATTATCCAAAAGATTTTTCCCTTTTTTTATAAATAATTTCTGAAGACGCTGTTCAAGATGGCACCGGGGTTTTGGAGCTTCCATTAAAACACCTTCGATAATGGCTGCTTTTGCTAGAATACCAGCTTCTTCATTACCCCGATAACCAGCATGGGCTTTGACACATCTTAAGAGGATGTTTGGGTTTTAACCTCATCTCAGAGATTAATCGCCTCCAAAATCCAAAATATTGCACGCTATAAACTCTTCCGCAATTATTGTTCGCCAATGGGATATGGTTAATAATATACAAGTACGTATATTTGAGAGTATATGTGAAAAAGTTTAGAGGACAGAATATCTACTGTTTACTAAATGCTTTTAGCCATGATATGATAATATCATGCTATGATAATGTTATGATACGATAATATTATGACTATATTATACTTTACGCTATGATATAATCATATATTATACTACGCTATGATATAATCATAAGTGTTACTCTTGGAAGTATAAGAGAAAGAAGAGAATACCACTGATGAAGTATGCTGTCTTTCGAGATTCCTTTCGATGACATTAATGGCACTACCTTAAAGTATTTCAAAGTTTTTAGAAATAATTAACGAGGTTTTATTTAAATGCAGTATGCGTCAAAAGATACAGTGCTGAAACTCGAGCATCTCGAAAACGTGGTTGCGTTTGTCGACGAGGCTTAGCTGCAGCCGCAAGTGTTCGCAGCAGTGAAAAGGAGTTGTGTTGTACAGTTGTTGTTGGAAATAGGTCTCTCGACGGAGGAAAAAGTATTTATAGTTGGGCATTATTCCCGCTCATACGGTAACGGCTATGAAGGTGGACAGAGTTTGAAAAAGATGGCAGAACAATTCAAAGAGAAGTTTAATAAGACGGTATCAAGTAACACAGTTATGCTGCCTATTGTGACGAAATTTCGTCTTTCTGGTAGTGTACTATGTCAGTGGAAGGGAAATGTTAAAGGTGAGTGAGTGTGTTCATTTGTGAAGAACTGCGCCAAGAACTGTGCCTGTGTTAGGTGAGAAAATCATAACTTTTTGCGGGTGTTTGCAGCAACAGTTGCTTCGGGATATGCTTGAGAATCTGTTTGAACGATATGAACACTGTCTACGGAGAAGTGGTGCACACTTTGACGCATACCATGGTACCACAATAATTGTGTGTATGTATATAAGTTAATTTCTTTTGAGGGAAAATAAACTCACAGATGATAATAATGTAATTTTGTTCATCTTTTCATTTCAATACTATGCGATTTTGATCATCTTTTCATTTCAGTACCATGTAATTTTGTTCATCTTTCCTTTTTAGTACTCTATATTTTGGCGCATACTGTACTAATTAAACATTACTTACCGAAATAAAACAAGAATTCTTTGAATGCCAAGGATGTAACGAACACTTTGGAAAGCATCGAAAGCATTCCACAAAAACCCAAGGCAGCTTCATGGAGTTTTAATTTGTTGCTCATCACAGGAATAAACACTACTGTCACAATGGCGTTTACAATGTAGAAGTATATGGAGGCATTGGATACGTCTGTAACATCCCATTCGTACATTTTGTTGGTAAATGAAAAGAGAATCGATACCATTCCTGAAAAAGACACGCATATACATTTCAGTAAACATTTTCAGAATGATTCTTTGCTATTCTTTTAAACTAACATTAGACGACTGAAAAAGAATAGAAATATGAATTAAGTAATTGTAAGTACATTTAAGAAATTATAGATGATTTTTTTTAGTTTTATTTAAAAAAGTGAAGCAGATTACACGAAACAAGGCTTTCGGTTTTGTAAGTTCAGCTATAATTGTTAACAAACATAAATATTGGGCTCAAAATATCAATTTTATATTTATATGTCATTCGGCAAAATCTGGATATTTCTAGTAAATATTTTTATTCGCTCATATACGAAAAATAAAGATAGTGATGCAAAGTAAAGAGAATGTATTGACGAATCTGTACTTTTCAGACCTTCTTGAGTTCGAAAAGCACATTTTTGGAATGTCTCTCTGTGATCGCGGTAACTCATCTACTCTTTGAGATATAGATGGATGCTATTTGGTATATGGTCTTTACAGCAAACTCACGCTGGCGTCCTGGCCTAGGAGTAGCGCGCCTCTCCCGTGTTCTGTGCTTCCCAGGTTTGAGTCTCGGCTTGGGCATGGTTGTTCTTCTCCCTGTGTTCTATCTGTGAGGTGTATGAAAAAGCCTCCTCTATGAAAAGGGGTTGTGCAAGCGAGTGTGCGAGTGCCATCTGCATATGAGCTAAAGTCAGACTTCTACCCTCGGGTGCTCAGGGGTCTTTACCCTCAGAAGTTACTGAACCCATCTTTCCCCGATTTCTTACTTGGTTTGAATTGTTCAACCTAAGGGGGATAAGCAGAAACAGCAACAAATTTGCAGATATCTATACATTTTTTTCGAATTTAGATAATTTAAGTAATTAAGGGGGAATTAAGGGAAATTTTTTTAGAATTTAGATAATTAAGGGGGATAAGCAGAAACAACAACAAATTTGCAGATATCTATACATTTTTTTCGAATTTAGATAATTTAAGTAATTAAGGGGGAATTAAGGGAAATTTTTTTAGAATTTAGATAATTAAGGGGGATAAGCAGAAACAACAACAAATTTGCAGATATCTATACATTTTTATCCCCGATCTATACATTTTTATCCCTGATATCTTACTTGGTTTGAATTGTTCAACCTAAGGGGGATAAGAAGAAACAACAACAAATTTGCAGATATCTATACATTTTTTTCGAATTTAGATAATTTAAGTGATTTTACCAACATTATGTTTTCCTGAATGTCGTGTAAACAATATTCTTTTCTAAGGTAAAAATGTATTAAACATTTATTAATATAAAAAGAAAAAGCTTTTATTAATTTTAAAATTAAAATATAAAATTTAATAAATGGTGTACATTGTTTTGAATGTTATGTTATAACGACAAATTACCTAATTAGTTATGGAAGAAATGAGACCACATGTTTTCACACCCCAAATGCGTTAAAAACTTCTTCTAGAATCTCTAATAAATAAATATATTTAGCATTTTCTTACCCATATCTGTGAATCTTTGCCAAAAACTGATATAGATCAACAACCAGATCTGTAATCGAATGCTTCCGGGACGTTTTTTGGAGCATGTGTTATAGCTTTGTTTGATATTATCCAGTCTTAAAAGATCACGCATAACCTCACATATTCGCTCCTTTGGGATTGGAGATTTGGTTTCTTTTATGAAGATAATGGCGTAGAGTATGGCACAACCGAAGCTGATGGGAGAGATGGCCAACACTTCCAGGTAACCGTAGCTCTTGTAAATTTGGCCTCCAATTAAGTTGCCGATGACGATGGCACAGATGTTAGCGAATTCCACAACTGCAAAACGACCTGCTCTGCTTCTGTGTAAGGGAAGAAAAAAATATTTTTAGATTTATATCTATATAATAAAACCAAATCATCATAGATTAATTAAAGGCATAGAATTTGTCATATATATGAAATATAGGTACATGTGGTTAAGGCACACAATTTATCTTTTCTAGCAATTAGTTTATTTAATATTCCCGATTCAAAGAATAGTTGGAGAATCTAAAAACATATTAGAGAGTCGGTATAAATATGGTGTACAGTGAGGAATATAGAAAATAGTGAATTATATACAAAGAAGCACCAGGAAAATGGGTCTTCCAAAACTTTCTTGCATCTTCTCTATTAAATATTACTCTTCTTCTTTTCTTTGTAGACTTTGGGCCATTAATTCCACAAAAGCTCAGAATTTTATTTTCGAGTTCGATATATGCGAGTTATGTGCTTCTGTGTATAGAAAATTGATACTTATGTACCGATTGCATGGATTGGGATTTGGCGAATAATTTTAGAAAAATATAGATCTTTGGCGTGATTTTAACATTTTTACTAAATTTGGAATTTAATGTTTATGGATTAATCTTTGACATATGATTAATACACAAGTGCCCGATACCACACAAGTTAACAAACAAGTATTTTAGATGTTCTTTTCCTGGAGCGATTGGAACCAAAATTTGTCATGGAACTGCGTCTGTAATCACTAACCAAACAAGATCACACACCAAAATTCATTTATTAATGTCATTGCTTTTTTTCAGTTATTGCGTTTATATGTTGAATAAAAATATAAAATAGCAGATGATCAACTCCTTGATGTACTTGGTACCAAATCTAATACAGACTTATAATTTAGATGTATACATACCAAATTGCACTTGTCTAACTCTTTAAGTTTTGTAATTATCATGCTTACTGGTACTCGAGCCACAGGACAGACAGACTTCCTCTGAACGAATTTCGCTCAAAATGTGTCCGAAATCTATAAATTTGGTGTAAAGACCATATATCGAATTTCATTCGCCAAGGACAAACCGGTTTTGAGTTATTGTGTTCAGAGACAAATGTTAACCCCTTGCCTGCCGCGGACGTATATATACGTCTCCCTAAGTCAATGTGTTAACTGCCCCTGGCGTATATATACGTCTCACAACTAACTATATACGTATATATACGTGACACAGGGGATCGAATCTCGCAAGTTATCCTCGGCAGGTAAGGGGTTAAAAATTTGTTTTTCGAACTCATCGAGTTCTTAAATTGTAAAGATTCATCAAAATCTCGAGTTTGAATTTTTTTGACGATTAGAACACTATTTATTTCTATATGAGAAAGTAAAAAAGAGAGCGATAAATAAAAAGAAAAGAAATTTGTGATAAGAAACGTTTTGCATTATGTCTATTAATTAATTTGATAATTGGGTATTTATAACAGTTTATGTTTCATCTATAATTTGTAATTAATGTTACTGCGCTCAGGATTAAAAAACGATTCGCTGAAATTTACTTTTGCTTCTGTTTGTTCGATTTATTTTCAGATAATTTTTTTGTTTTATGTTTCCCCTTATTACGAATGCAAACCATTAATATTATATGTTTTTTTTCCCAGTGATTTTTCACCAGAATGCTTCGATCAAGATAAAATATAACCATTTCATTGGTTTCAAAATGTTTCATAATTTTTTATGATGGATTTCCTTTTTTTAGACTGTTTATCAAAATAGGTTCATAATAAAGATTTCTAATCCCATTTTTTCGAATAAACTAACAAGAAAAATATTAATCAATTCTTCTCTGTATTTTGAATAGCAAAATATATTGAAAATTCGAAATGAAAATAATAAGTATAACTTTTATCTTGATTTTCGCATATTTATTCTCAGAAGAAAAAATTAAAAAAAATTAAAGCTGCCTTGTTTTATTGAAATTACTATCTCTACAGTATTGTAATTGGAATAATTGCATCAGTTTTAAAAGTATCAGTTAAAGTATCAGTATTAAAGTTATCAGTATTAAATAATTTTTTAGCATATATTTATAAACAAATGGATTCCTTTATGAAATATGTTTTATTATAAAAATACATTCCATAGAGAAATTTTACACAAAGTTTACTGAATGAAATCAATTACCATGATTTACGATAAATAATTTTTCTTCAGAAAAGAAAATTTTAAGAGAGTTAATTCATGAATCGTTGCAGTCACTTAATTGTAACTACGATGCATTAGAGTGATGAAGTAAAAATTATTGAAATTTACATTTTCCATACCAATAAATAAGACTGTTCGTCATTGAAGAATAGAATTTTCTGATCTGAAACTAAAGAAAATGTTATATTTTTTTTAGGCTTCTGATCGGTTGTTGGGCATCTAACCCTAATAATTGAGAATTATGTAATTTAAAAAAAAATTTAAAGCCAGTTGCAATAAAATTTAATGTATAAGTTGGGGGTGGTAAAGTTTATTTAGCAAATTCATTGAACTTCCGAATGAAGATTTGTAAAGTATGCAATCGATTATTGTCATGAAGAAGAATTTATCAATTTCTAATGATTACAGCTGAATATAAATATTGTGAATAATTGATTCATTTCGTATATGTTTTGGAAATGCTTTCCGATTTGGTACCAGAGATCGGATTCGGAAGGGTTCAGTGATTAATTTTAAATTCTTCAACTTCTTGCTCTATTATGATTCAACCATGAGCTGGAATCCTTCATCTTCATTTCCATCACGTAAACAGCTTTGTTCCCATACATTCCTTATCGGCTCATAAACAAAATCAAATGAACTGATTTTCAAATTAATAAGTTAAAGATGTCAATTATTTTTTTAAAATAATTCTATTGATTTAAAATTTAAATGTACATTTTTCATGTTGTAATTGGACATCTTGTCATCTACTTCTCTTGCAAGATAAACAAAGTATTCCAACACGAAATTCCTGAATTATAATTGATGTCTATCATTTGAATTTGCATTTAGTCGATACACTTTAACTTGTATATTGCAAGATTCTGTTCATCTTGTGTCATATCCCTGTTAAAAAAAAAGGATTTTTTTGCTTTTACAAGGATTTGCTTAGCAAAGAATTTTTTGCTTTTACTTTTTCAATGACTCAATTTTGAATAATTGCTTTTATTACCTGTACACCATAATTTAATCAGAAACTTCGTGTTTTAATGCTTTTTTACTCATATCATTGACTTCATTCTTCAAATCTTTTTAGTATAATTGCATTTTGTAACATGTTGACTGCCGCGACGAATTCCTTACAATGTAATTTATATGGGTCCAACGGCGATCTCCACTGTAGTCAAGGTGATAATCATATGCTTGGCGCACTTTGGAAAATATTGGATCTTGCGCCAAAAAACCCCAACCAACCAATCAACCCTGGCAAAGAAAAACATGTGTTCCCACAGCGAATATGAATGGTTTTCTGCTGTGCCTTGAGCAACAAATAAAATATGTTCAAAAATTTCTAAATTAAAATTGTCTTTTGTATCTATATCAGCATGGGATAGCTTTTAAGAAATAAAACTTTAAAAGGGATATCATACCTTTCGTCAGTAATGTCAGATATATAACTAGCTGCAGAAGATACGCTGATGATGAATCCCCCAGAAAGACCAGTGAAGATGGACGCAGCGACGTACCATATGGGAGAAACCCCCGGAAAGAAGGTAAGAATGGCACTAGCAAGGGCCTCTAGGAACATGCCTGTTGCTGACATAATCATTGGATACTTCCTTGTATACTTGTCACTCCAAGGCCCCAAGAAGACGGCAACAATGGCAGCAGGCAGGCTTCCCAGTAGCATCACTCCAGTGTAAAGATTGTTTCCGGATGTGGAGCTTTTGAGTTTTTCATTTAAATGTTTGTCAAGATCTCCACAGATTTCGTCACCGAACTCGTAGATGTTCCTGCAGGACCTGTCCATGAGGAGACTCTGGAAAGATACGAGTCTCGCTGTGTATCCCAAGAGACAAAAGAAAAGGTAAGGCTCCACCGTAGTCTGGCTGAATGTGTTTTTTAAGGTTAATAAGAAGCCTTTCCCATTTCCACCTGTTTCTTCCTTTTGCTGACCCATTTTCTTCTCGTCTTGTTGTAATATTTATATGTCGAGAAGTTTTGGATCTTGAAGCCTGAAAGAATAAGAAAAATGCATTGTAAATATGCATAACCAAGCAATATAAAGGAATTAAACAATCATAAGCAATATATTGATTTTTGTAAAGAAATATTTTACTTAATCAACAGAGGAGCAGAGAGCTCTATTTAAATCAAAGAGAAATCTATGCTATGGAATTTTTATACACAGAAAAAAGTCTCTGGGCTATAGCTTGCATCGTACTAATAATATGGAAAAAATATTATTGCATCGAAGAGATGTTTTGATTTTGATTAAGGATTTAGAAGTGAAATTAAATAAAATGATTGATCCGAATAAAATTCAACAAATAGTGTCTATATTTGCCGATAAATTTTATTAAATTTTATTACATATACGCTATATAAATATATTGGTGAAATGACTCAGAATACATCCAAATGAAATCGAAAGAAGAAAAAGATTAAAAAAATCTTTTATTTGAACTAAATAAGTTCATCTGCAGGAGCAATTTTAACATTACAAGAGTCTTTTGTTTTTGTGTAAGCTGCATTGATCACTGAATACACAAATAAACCAATGATAAAAAAATCATTAAAAAGATATCGAAGACTAAAAAAATAAAATAACACTTTAAAAACACGCATATATATATTTAAATATTACAAAAAACATATCAATATTAACTAATTAAAACAAAAAAGACATTAAAAAGAAATATACAGTTAAAATTGATGTGAAAAGTTCGTTTCAAATATTAAAAGAACAAAAATTTTCATTTTAGGGAGCAAGGAAAGACAAATAATCAATCGTTTATCATCTTGGCAAATTGATGGATATTTTCAGTAATTTTTCTTCTTATAGGTGAGGATTTTATATAACTCCCAAATGATTAAATTTAATAAACTTAACAGAATCTACAATTTTTATCTACTACAAAAATTCCAAATTTCAAGTGAATATTGTAAATTCAATAAATGAGAAACACGTAAATCTAAAAGTTTCTTATGAAAGCTACACGACAAATATGCGACTCGAATTTTTTTTTTTTATAAATTTAAATTTTTCATTTATAATTTCTAAATTAAATTAATGTTTTAATTTTGAAAAAGGATAGGAGATAAAAATTCTTATCATTATACGGAAAAATAATAAATAAACAATAACAAAAATACTTCGAAAGTAGACTCGATTGCAAAATGAGAAAGCGAAAATAAAACTTGATTTTAAAAATAAGTCTACAAATAAGCTAGCAATGCAAAGCTAATAATGTAATGCAATAAAATGAATTTAAAATTGAAATGAAAATAAAATAATTTGATAAAATGTATTAGTTATCAGATATAATATTATCCTAGTTTTCAGGGTTTGCATAGTAAGCATCAGGTAAAATTGATTTATCAATTGCGACTTACCAATTTTTATCTTATCATATTTATCATTAAAAAAGATGTCAATCTTTAACCATCACAAAATATGAATAGTTTGTAATGTATTGAATTTTAAGATATCGTAAGTGCTGATGCATTAACATATTGTGCGCTCTTTCAACTGGATAACAATAAGTTAATTACATAAAGGGGTAAAATCTCTTGAGATTACATTTACACAATAAATGGTATGCATTGAATTTCATGAAATAATGTGTTATGTGCATTATTATACTGTATGCTCTCAGAAGCGGATAGCTATAAGCTGATTAAATAATGGATAGATTTCTTTGATATTAAATTTTTAAAAACGAATGGTAGCTGTGTAAATATAAAATTTTATGAAATAGTGAGTATTTATGCAATATCTCATTGCACGCCCCCAATAGTGCATAGTTATTAGCTAATTAGATTACAGTCATAAAACAAATGCTGTTTCGGATGGTAGGCCCTAAATATTACATCATAGTTTGTGTATGCATTATTACATTGCATTTCAGCAGCAGAAGATAAATATAAGCTAATTAGATAATTAGCTTACAAATTGCCTTGACATCAAATTCCTCAAATGGATTTCCTTTAAAGCTTAATAAAATTTAAAATTGTGGTATAAAGTCTATATGCCAAATTTCACCTGTCCAGCTGAAAGTTTTTCGAATTATTGTGTTTAGAGATAAACAGACATAGTTTCAAAAATGTGTATTTCAGACTCGGAGATGTTTGAAACGCGGAGGTACTTCAAAATCACCAGTTCGAATTATTTGACGATTGCAATACTTTCTCTTTGTATACTTTGTGTATAAAGCATCCAACAGAATATAGTTTACTTTTTATATCCTATTGATCCTCTAGAATATTGAGATGTGTTATAATTTACAAATTTGTTAAAATGTCCTTAAACAATTTTATTACTGTGTATCAGATTAGGAAAGGTATCTCCTGCGCTTAATTTCATATCTGCAAATCAAGTTTTGAAAGTATTTGTGAGTATAGCCTTTAGTGCCACAAATTCAATTATTTTATTTTTTGGAAAGATTTAGGAAATTAATTTTTTCTATTTCTTTCTTAAAATGGCATTGTTATGCTGGCACCTATCTCTACCATTGCAAAAACTTTCCTGAAATATTCTGGAAACCATCTGCTCCATTGAACATATTTTCATATTTTTGCTCAATTGGACATATTTTCAAGAATTTGATTCCACCAATTTTATTTACAGTATCCTTGTGGTCCACTTACAAAATTTCTATTCAAAAGTTTATTCCAGTTTAAAGAAATAGAGTAATAAGTGCTTCCTAACATTCCACTGAACTTTCATTTATACTTGTTTCTTTACCAATGTCTTTCTTATTTGCCTACATACGAAATTCCTTTCGAAATACTGATTTCTGCTCTAATGAAATAGAATAACAAATGGATGCTGTCGGATGCCGAGCCAGTGATCCCAGAGCTTGGCGACAAACTTAGCGACCATTTGGCTACGAATTTGGCGACTTTGGATGGATAATGCTCGAAATTTCGATCCCTGATTTTTACCTTACAATCTTAAGTCAATCAATTCCATATGTATCTCTACTAATAATAAAGGAATATGCGAATGTGAGATGATGTTCAGCAGGAAAGACCATTTGATTTAGAGTTACCAAATTTGGCATAGATTTAATTTCTGGAAGATTTAATGGAAATGTGCAGCTGGAAGCTGTTTTTCAAATTTAAATTAAATATTTAATCAATTAAAAATGAAGTGAGATTCGATGTTTGCCAGGATAGCTCAAATAAATATTATTGTATAAAATAATTTTTATATCATTTTAAAAGTTAGAATATTATCTTTCGGATGATATCAATTTAATTATCCAGCAGCTTTCATCCTGGTTTTTTGCAATTAAAAAAAATATTTGTTGCATAATTTTGAACATAGATTTCATTGTTGCATAATTTTGAACCTAGATTTCATTGTTGCATAATTTTGAACCTAGATTTCATTGTTGCATAATTTTGAACATAGATTTCATTGTTGCATAATTTTGAACCTAGATTTCATTGTTGCATAATTTTGAACCTAGATTTCATTGTTGCATAATTTTGAACCTAGATTTCATTGTTGCAATGAATTTTAAATCATTTCATTGTTACATAAAATATTTAATTCTATGAGTTTCTTTCATTTTTGACAGATAAGAAAGAAAGGAAGATTCCTCTAATTATCTACGTACATCAAGATTTTACAGTGAAATTATATTGTAACAAGTAAAAACGTGTAATTAGACGACAGACTACATTGAAAATTCCTTTTTCAATATTAATACGCTGTTATTGGATTTGATTCCATAAAAAAAAATGTTCATATCATCAATAAACAGAGCATGCACCTTTAAGGCCTTTAACACCTTCGCTTCTAACGCCGGATATATCCGGCATCCACGTAATAAATCCGGCTATATCCAACTTTCACGATTTGAATTACAGAGAGAAGCGCTGAAAACAGACAATATACACTCGGTTTCTACTAACTATACAGCGCGATATTGACAATCCCGCAATACTTTCAAAATTTTTTCGTATGTATGTATGTCTTATACATAGATGATTTTTGCCATTGTTCTACATTTATTTTTCACTTTGAAATAAAGCATACACAATGGTTTGAAAACAATCTGAACATGAATATCTCTCCAACAGTGTGTTCATAAGTGCGGCCAACATTCAAATTTTCAATGGCTAATATTTAACTGGCGTTCAATATGCGCCTTCCTGTTCATTGGAGTTACTGCGGCAGAGTGGACTACCGCAATGAAAGGGTTAAAAATCACATGACGTTAATATTTATCAGAATTGGATGTTTAAAAATACTTTGGTAAGGGAATTATTAACTTATCTATAATAAAAATTAAACACAGCCAATATTCCAGCTGCCTGGTGGTATTGAAATAAAATTTTGAGGTTAAGATATATTTAACTAATTTGTTTTTGATCCTCATTTTTCTAACAAATTTTCAATTCCACTATTATTTCAGAAACTTTTTAATCTACCTATTAAATTTATTCTGAAATATAGGCATTCATGTTTGTTATTTAAAGAAATAATGTAACAAGTCTTACCCAAGACAACCGATTCCATGTTATTTTCAATACATGGTTCGATGAACTCCGTTCATATCGTTAGTAGCATCACAAGGTTTAGCATCCATCGTTCCAAAAGACTAAAATCCACAGCACAAAAAGCAGGGAATCAACTTATTCCTTTAGCACACAAACTGAGATTTTATACTCCTCTGGTTGTTTTCATAGTAATCTTTGAAGTGATAATTGCATCTTAATCAGCAGATGAAGAGCTATTTTTGACAAAACTTTTAGCCTCTTTAACTGTCCGAAACTCTCCAACGTTATCTTCAAGATTGTCAACCACTTGTTGCAGATATTAATCTTTAAATAAGACGAAACGAGTTGTGATTCATTTGTTATCACACTAGTGAAATCCAGTTAACACTGCCAAGTTTGCTTCAGATACAAATTATAAATTTTTTCAAAGTTTTAAATAGGTCAAGATCTGTCTTTCCTCGTGGAAGGTTATTGATAAGTGTGTTTTAGTGATGATAAGACTGTGCGGAACTATAGATTTCGCTTATCTTGGCTCTCAAAAGTGTTTGAATTTTGTTTAAGTTATTTAATATTTCATGGTTTACCCGACCTTGATTAAATCCAACAACTACCAGGCCCATTCCACTCAAGAAAAAGTAGATAAAGTTTCAAAACTAAATTTTATATTGTGTTTATATATTTTTTTAAAATATTTGCTATTATCAATACAATTTCCTATCATGTTAAGTCATCTGGAATTTTTTTTTACATTTTATTTCAAAAAGTATTTATATTTATATTATATTCAATATTTATATTCAAATTTTTAAAACTTATTTTGTTCATATCTGCTGATCATCAAAAAAGGATTTATGTTTGTTTTTTATCAGTGATCTTATCTATCCTAACCTTGCTGAAAGTTATCTTAATTAAAATAAGTGTTAATCAAGATAAAACAAATATAAAGATTAATTTATTTTATTATTATCATTCAAGATATCAAAATTTCTACAAAAAAGTGAGATACTTGTATCAGTAAATCTCGAAATGCGTTTCATATTTTGAAATTATATGTTTTTTAAAAACTGTTGGGCCTAAATGCAGTTTGTTAATCATGTACAATTTTGTAATAGCTTAGAATATTTATTTAAATCTATTGCAAAATATACACTAACTGGTGATGGAATTAGAAAGGAAGTTTCTTCCAAAAGAGAGAGTTAAAGAACAAGATGTTTAGCATCGTTTGACATTGTGTTGACGTCTTGTTTAGGGTTAATTGACGCCATGATGTAATTGACCATGATTTTCTGAAGCAAGACTCATTTGGAATATAGTTATTTGTTATTTGTCAAGTGTTATTTCATTACTTTAGTCTAACTGTACGTGCAATTGTCTTGATAAGTGTTTTGTGTTATTTAGTCACAAATTAAAAGTGCCTAAGGTGAATAGTGCTTTCTTCATGACACATACGAAATACTACGTTCTCAAATAATTAAGAATCGGCCAGCCATACTCCATTCATGAATACATGTTTGTTTTTAACGGAATCCACTACACTCTGTACTGTACAATTTTCCGGTATCCTAGGTTCGACCTGCACTTTTTAATAAAGTGCACACGTTTCAGTTAATGCCATCACTCTTTCTATTTGCCTATGTCGCTCTTAACAGATATTTTTCATAAATCTCACGACCCTCGTTGTTTATTATAATTAATAATTATTTTAAAATATATTAATCTTATTATTTGATCTTAATAATTTTTGGGTATAGCTCAAAATCTATTTTTCCAGCAGATTTTTTTTTTTTTTTTTTTGCAGTTTAGACAACTCTACAAATCACGAAAATTGGAAATTAATTCAATACAGTAATAAGTGTCCAGTGTGAGCCTCTCTAGAAACACGAAGGATATCGAGGAGATACAATTACTCATCCCACACTTGAAAATCTGTAAATATATATAAATGGCGATGGTCGATTATTTTTGGTGCTAAATGTTGTGTTGAATTTAAACTTTCAATTGCTATTTTTAATTTTCAATGAACAAAAAAATTTGTATTTTTTTCATTTAATAGCCCTACAAATTTGAGATATTCATTTATGATCACCCTGTATAAAAAGAATGAAACACGATTATTAAAAAGTAGAAAATAATTTTTTTTAACCCCAAAATATGCATGTTAAACCAAATCTCAAAATATGTAAATAGATATGTATCAAATAAATCACATTTATAATATATTTTATTTTTAATGAATATTTAGAAACTATCTATTTTATAGTATCCATTGCGGCTTAATTTGTAGAAATATTTTCAATAATTCAGACATTTATCATTTCCCTTTGGCCTCACAATTTTTTAAAGAAATTTTTTTCTTTTTTTAATATGGTAATATAAAAGAATGTTTTATGAAATTTCTTTGACTTTAATTTTTAATATGCTTCATAATATTATCCTAAATATTCTAAAATCTTCAAAATAATTTTTCTCTGATTCATATTCAAATAGCGCCTTTTATACGGAATCGAAATTTAATCAAAATTGATAATTTAACTATAATTATTATTATAATTAATTTAATCAAACTTAATCAATTAATTATAATTATGCTCAGAAAATATTAAAATATAATACTGTCTGAATTTGAATTGGGATACTTTAAAAGCGAGTGGAAATACGATAACGTAATTCTATCTTTACAAACATGAAACAAATCAAATTAAATAAAAGTGTATAAAAAGGAAAATAAAAACATTACTATCTGTCACCCCACAGTTCAGACTTCATCTGACATGAGATAACATGTAAATGACATGGAACATCGGATGTGATTATTTGCCACAATAACAATTATCCAGTGATTCTTCACCTTTTAGTATTTGTGAGACAAGTTTATTTTCAAATATGTTTTGAAGAATTTTGCTTCTTTCTGAAGAAATTTAGATGCATAATATCAAAATAATTTTTAACAATATGTAGCATTCATTTGAAGCATCATAACTCAACTTAATGAATACGAATGTAAATTATAAAAATTTCAGTATATTCCACAGTAGTAAAATAGTTTTTAAACTTTTCTTATACTAGTAGTTTCTTACATTAAATAGACACTTTTTATTAAAAAAATGTATAAATGACTTGTCCTAATTGCAGCTAGTTTTTAGTTGGTAATTATGGTTTTTTTTAGTGAAACACTATCCTATCTTATCCTATCTAAACTTATAAGATGTTAAATGTGAATGTAGTGTGTCGGTGGAACATTATCTGAACTTATAAAACGTTAACTGTTACTGGCATTTTCTGTGTAAGTGGATTAATTAAATCCTTATTCTTTTATAAACACTGTGACTCTTGACATCCATTTAGAAATTATCACAACTTTTAAAAATAAATAAAAGAAATTTCTTTCGCCAATTAAAATCTGAAAACATTTTTTTTAGTACATCAATAAAGTTTAGATAGATTAATTAAAATCTTTATTCAATTAGTAATTCTGCGTTTGACATTAGAACACTATATGAACTTAACATAATGAATGAATTCACTGGATTTTATACATATATAAACAAAACTGCTGGTATGCTAGAGGATTCCTTGGAAGTTTGGTGGACTGAAGTAGATCTTTCGATTGTCTGTGGTTTTAATGTTCAGAATTCCAGAAATATCTTACTGTGAATGAGCCAGCTGTCAGTCCTTGGTTTTTCCATTTAATGACATATTACTTTCTATAATATCTTTCTTCTGGATGACATTCAAGTAATCCATCTTTCCCCATTCCCTCGTCTTGGGGAAGTTTGAATCTTGTACATATGTACTTACACAAAGATAGAAAAGTTTCTTATAATTACTAAAAAATGATGTTTACCTTGTTATAAGGGCGATTAGGGTTAAGAAGTAGCAGTAAGTTCCACCTTTTCACATTCAGAAAAAGGAAACTCTGAAAATGTAATACAAATAATTGAGAAATTGAAAAGCTGTATTGTGGTGAATAATAAAATTTTAGTTGTTAATTAGTACTTTTAGAGATTTTGATTGTTTATACTTCTAGGGAAAGGAATCAGTTGAGTATTTTCTAGCTTGTTACAACTACTAGTCAGTTTACTTGGAAAGTTCTTCAAAATACTCGCTTCCAATAAAGGCATGGTCTTTAATTAAATGGTCACCACATCTTGAACTCTCCATCATTCTCTTTTCGACGGTGTATTTCACATCGCATGATTAAACAGAAGCAATTTCTCTACTTCTGTAATAACTTCATGTAACTGAATCTATGGTTCAAATCTAAATGTATAATTAATAATCTAATAAGCAATAACATTTAAAAAAAAAGCATAATTCCTAAAAATTCTCATAATTTAAAGGTGATGAAATGAGTTTTTGAGTCACAAAAGATCATCTTATGATTCATAAAAAAATAGCCTTGCTTGTGTATCTGGAGAATGCTAAATATGATCGCAGATCTAACATTTACATCCTGCTGATAGCATTTAGATGATAATCCATTCAGGTAGCCATGAAAGGTTTCAAAATGTAAAAAATTAAACGTAACAGCAATTTTATTGGTTTAAGTTGTTGGCGTAGTCACCCAAAACAAGCTACTATGTTTAAATTCATTAATATTAATTGATAAAGGAGGGAAAAAGGGATGAAAGTAGAAACATTGGATTTTAACATTTATTAATCAAAAAGAAAAAATTTAAACAGAAAATTTATAGATTTTAAAATGATCCATTAATGAGGAGTCTAAAATTATGTTTCATCAATTATGAACGTTATGAATTTTATTATTTTTTTTTACTGTAAAAGAAAATTTTTTAATTCACTTAAGTGTGTATTACATTGAAGTGAGTAACTGGTAAAAATTTCATATCAAGATTAATTTTTTTTTGAAAAAAATATTCATCTATGTTGAAAAATCAAAGTCGTCAACAATGATAAAAGTATTTTTCTATTTATTAGAATTCACGAACAGAAAAAATCTTATTCTGAAAATGTTAATATGATTCAGGTAGCATTATAATGTTGATTTTTTAAAGTAAAAATAGAGTTATATAATAGAGTTATAAAAATTAAAATTTAACAGAGAGAAAAATATTTATAGTCATTTCTTTTCTACAAAGTTGAATTTTTCGAAAAAAAAGTGCAGGTTTAGGATTAGTAAGAAACAAGGAATAATAGGATCGGTGATTAAAACATTATACCAGTGAAGTCTTAGCAACATGGAAAACATTATAGAAGAACTTCCTTTACATTATAGAAGAACAACGCTTACTTTACTCAGTGTTACTTACTTACTTTATTTACTTTGGTTGCAATTGTATTAAAAAAAGTGATACCCAAACTTTCCCTAGTGCCATTATTCATTCCCTATATGAATTATTTCAAAAGTCATATATTTATTCGATCTGTAGGATATAACGATTACGAATAAGATTGAATATTCATTTTTGGATGTTTTCCTGAAATGTAGGATAATGTTCTCAACTACCCCAGATAATTTTTATTCTGAGATAGTAGTAGTTTTTGATGTAATGAAAATCTATATTTTTATGCATTTAGAATAATATACTATGCACTCTGAATAATTTAGAACTATTTATTTATTATTTAATTAGGAAATGATGAAAAGAGATATTAACTCAAGGAGCATGATAGTATCATATCCCATCATTAATGTTCATTATGTTATGTCAAATTAAAAGCTGACATTTTAAAGCAACTATTATAAGATCTATATACATTTTATATTTTAGGAATGATTCATGCTCATTTGACGTCAAATATAGAAAGAAACAAGGATTTCAATGTCAAGGAAGATAAAAAAAAAGTATGTGATGCAATTCAAAGATGATTTTGATTCTTTTCTATGAGAAATGGAGATTATGGAGCTAAAGGAAGAAATTTAGTTTGTATCAGCCATAGTTGATTTCTCAACAAACATTTTGATTCATTATGTTGAAGATACCAGAATGAAGATCCGTTATGCATAAATATGAAGGAATGGTGGAATTAATATAGTCACCAACTTTTCCAGGTGGCGTAAACATGAGAGAAAAATCTGTTGAGTAAGTGACTGAACGTTCGAGTGAGAGGTCTACTTTTGATGATTTAACTGAACTACTTGCTCTTCTACATTTTAAAGTGCGTTTCTAAGACATTTCTTCCTCCTTTCAAATATATTCTTTTCAAATCTATTCATTACTATGATAAGAAGCCAAAACTGATATTTACAATCAAGTCATACTCTTAGGGCAATTGGGGATAATCTGGAGTAATTATTGTAATAGAGATGGTTAATTATTAAATTAATTTGAAAAAAAAAAGATATTGTGTTAGGAGCCCTCCAGAAAGAGATTATGTACTTGTACTTGTATTATAGATCTTTTTTCATCTCATACGTTCATTTTAAATGGAAGAAGATGACAAAATTTGCAAAATTCTTTCCTAATTACACTAACAGATCCCGGAACAGTTTGGGAAAAAGTGAAAAATACTTTTCTTAATTTGTAATTTTTACAAAATTTAGTTATGAAATTATCATAACATTCGACAAATCCTTGATTCCGGAATTGAACATCTGAGAGCTGCTGTAAATAGAATAAAGAGTGGGAGATATATTAGTCTTTAAAAATAGGTTCTATCAATATTAATTTTCATACAGGAACATTTTATACAAGGGTAAATTATGAAAATTTTCAATGTTTTTTATAAAGTTTAGTTCTAATCAGAGATAAAAAAATAAACTATTATGACCAATATAGGATTTTATAGATAATTTTTTCAGTGGCGATGTTGTACACACGATCATTTATCTATTGATAGTATCTTCCTCTGTGATACAGGCAACCATATTTGTTTGTGGCTAAACAATAAAAATGTTCAAGAACATCCCATTGATAACATTTTGATTGCTTTCGTTAATTATCTCTATGTGTACAGTTCTTATCGGCTCCAATGATGAAATAGCCCGTTTTCCCAAAATGTATAAAAATGAAATAAACAACATCTATCTCATCCACATTGTCAAAATTGTTGTTTATGGAAATATACCTTTAAATGTAAACGTGTTAAAATTCAGAAAAAGTACATTTTTTGTAAATTTTACTATTTGGATTCCGATAAATTAGATGAAAACCTTTAAAAACAGAGCAATTTTTAAGGATTAATGTATAAATAAAAGGTAAGCCAAAAGTTTTCAAAAGTGATTTTTTTTAGGTATTGAATTTCTTTTCCTTTTCATTTCTTTAAATATTGAAAGTAATTCGATCGCAATTGTTTTATAAAACATGTTATTTTTTATACTTTATTTGATTTATTTAATGCCTAATAAATAATATTGTACCACCAGAATCTTTGTTTTACCAATTTAAATTAAAAATTTATCTAGGGTCATTTTATTACGAATGTATAATGAAATAATACATACAAAAGTTAAATAAAAAAATCTTTTATCCAGAATTTTTTAAAAATATGCTCTTATTTGATTTATTTCATATTTCTAAAGATGGAATTTTGTAACCCATCTTTACTTTTAATCTTTGGAATTTTGCACATTTGTGTATTATAGATGGTATTATTATAATATACTATTTAACCTAGTAAGATTTTATAATATTTTCAGAACTTGATTATCAATAAATCAACTACTTTTATATTTTAATTTTAAATGAGTGACATTACATAAAATTGAATACGAAACAAATTAACTCCGAAATGTTTATAAAAGTGGATTCATAAATTAAAGACTTAAAGGAAAACAAAATAATATCTGAAAATGTTTAAAACTAGTACTTTTTCTTACACTCGTAAAATCGTGTTTTTAAAAACAGCTTTCACCCTAGTTATTTCAAAATTATATCGTATTCAGATTTACCGTATAAATATAGTTTATGCGATGTAATATTCATCTTTTTTTAAATTGATATGATAGTCTTCATCTGAAATTTCAGATGAAGACTATCATAAACACTATCATTTTTTCGAGAAAAATATCTGAAATTTCTAAAGAAACAAAAGAAAAATTGGTTGGCAACATTTGTTATTCTCTTAAAAATAAAATGAAATTTGTTTTTGATCTAAGAACCATCATATAAATGAATATAGATGTAACTCTGATGAAGATACAACTCTACCCAAATTTTTAATGCATTTTTTCGTTTACCATAATTTTACTCTATAACATGATTTTGACTTATTAATAATTATTTTGAAAAAAATTGCCATGAAAATTGCGTTAGACCATGCGTTAAAGTTTAGAAAATTATATCATGAGATGTTTTAATAAAAACTTTTATTATTTTTCTATTATATGTTTAAAATAAAATTATCTCAATAAAACGGTTTTAATATTATTCAAGGAAGCAGTTACCATAAGAATTTCAGATGATTGCAAAACAATTTAGTATTAAATCAAATTATCAAATTTCTCGTATTTACTAATTGTAGAAAATTTCATTTTAAATGCTTTTTTTTTTACAGAGATTTGGAAGAAATATTTATAATCATGAGAAATGCAGCCATCCATTTTCATTTAATAATGCTTTATATAATAAGATGTTTCAAATAAGGCTTTGTATGAATAAAATAGGCTATATCCTAAGAAAACGCACATTTCAGCTTTCATAGACATGTAAATAATTGTATGCATTTTATCTGTGAATGTATTTATTCAAAAAACCATGATATTGATACAATTTTATTTTAGATAGGTTACACTTCCAAAAAATCACTTTAAAAGGAAAAATAATCGTGTTATTAAAAATATTAGTGGCGACGACCACCCCTTCCAGTCTTATTTTTCGTTATAATATCAAGGCAATTGCTTTGAATTCTAATGGGAACATTCGTAAGAACAGCTGCTGCAAAAGGACTTTAAATTAGATTTTTCAGTTTCGACTATCATCTGCTACTGTCTTTTTAATGAGTTAATAGATTTTTCTGTATTTTCTATAAATGATGCGATAAATATTAAGATTCTCTTTCATATTATTTACTCTCTATATTTTTTTTCAGAAGTTTGTTTTATAAAAGGCCTCTGAATATCCTTAGGAAATTTCTCTGTTTTAAAATGGTTTTTCAATAAATTAAATATAAAGAAATGACGTTTTACATAAATATTACACTCTCAAAATTTTTCTTTAAAAAATTGAAATAATAAAAATCGTTGCCATAAAAAAAGAAAAATAATGATCAGAAATTAAAAGATTTAATATTTTTTTTCAGTCGCAGAGAGCTATTAAAATATACAATTCGATTGTTTGTGTTGCATTTTGTATTGCACGTGACAACATTTTATTATATGAAGGGATTAAATTAATTCGCAATGCGCAAGCGCAAAATTCACAGCGTTACTTTCCTTTTTCACACAAAGTTTCAATCATCTGCAAATAATTATCCAGTCCCAATGAAAAAATTTAAGGAAAAAAATGGGGATATAATTAAAAACTTTTATTGTTCCGAAATGGTAAAGGAAAGATATTACATATTTCGAATAAAACAAATAAAATTTGGCTTAAAAGTTGCCACAAAATTTCTAAATTACTCTAATAAGTTATTTTTTAAAGTACTTTTTTTTTACAGATGGTGCCCAGCAAATCAATTTGTAATCAGTTTTTAAAAAAGAAATTGCGTAGCCATAATCCAGGGAAGTGATTTTTTTACAATCAAATATGACTGATAAGATTTCGTCAAAAGACAAGTTCCATCTTCGTGTGAAGGACGATGATACTTATCAAATAATAATGAAAATTATCTTTTTTTGGCAATAAAAATATTGATTTCCAACCAATGGGCAATCCTATTGTCTCTATAAATAGTTATTTTCTTTGCTTGTTAAAAATATTGTTTTCTTGGAAAAAGATAATAAACGCAACTCTAACAATAGAAAACAACTACATCAAAATTGTACAGATTAACATAACAATAATTTTTGATAGAAGTTGAGCCTTTTTGACTCTCAATTTTGGAGTTTCGACGCTCAGTTTTGGAGGTTTTATCTTAACGCCTGTTTAGAAGTTAATGGAAAGAAACTTTGGAATGAACCTCATTGCTTTGACTGTAGTCAGATGATGAAAGCAACACCTCAGTCTCCCATCCCCCATTCAAACTTTCTCACCAAACCAACGGACACACAAATGAAAATAAACTTAATTTTGGCTAAATAATGTGAATATAATTTAGTGATTTTAAAATCTTATCATAAATTTCTTTTCAGAAAGAATTCAAAATGTCAAAATTATTAAGAAAAATAGTTCCAGGAAAAAGTTCTAAGAAAAAACTGGAGAAAGAAATATCTCTTATTGTTGAAGATCCAAACAATCCAGATGGTTTTGCGTTGAAAGTACAAAAGAAATTGCTACTGGAGCACAGCGCTTTCTTCAGGGACATTCCGGAGAATGATATCAAGAAAAATCGAAAAATAAAGTTAGAAGATGTGTCTGTCATCGCATTGCAAAAGATAGTGACGTAAGCGTTGATTTCTCTTTGACTGTTCTGAATAATCTGTTAAAATTTACAATAAGAAACAAGTTTTGAAGAAATATTTTTCTTTATTATATTCTACGAATTTTTAAAAATATCGCCTTTAGTTTTAAATTTTAAATAATCGATCAATAAAATAATAAGATAAGTTTAATATTTTTTTGATTATATTGAATTTAACCAGAAGTTTTCCTTCACTAATGCGGTATAAAAGTATCTATTATTTTTCCATTTACGTTTATATTGTGATGTTCAAACCCTATTAGCAAAACTTTACCTTCTTGTTACTATATATCTTAAATCGCGTGCTATAAAGAAGTGAAATACAACCAGATATAGCGAGCATCAATTCATGTTTATCTATTAAAATAAAAACTCGTCTGATATCACGGGATTTTTGCATAATACTTGCCAGCTCATTATAGAGTCGGACAATACTATTTTATTCGAAATTATTGATAAGAACAGCAAAGTTATAATATTTCAATCAAAACAATTAACTAAATATTGTAACTGCCTTAGAATGAAATCTTTTTACATAAATTGATCTTTAAGGCAAGGCCCGACTTAACCTAATTGGGCCCTGGAACAAATACTTCTTTGGGTGTTCTCCTCTGCTTCACTACTTTAGTAATGAAGAACGTTCTTTAAAGAAGCAAACGTAAAATAAACTTTCTATTCGATTTGGGGGTTCCCTATGATGTGGGGGCCAAGAGCAACTGCCCCGTTTGCCCCTGCCTTAGTCAGGCCCTGCTTTAAGGTATATATAAAATGCGTTTATGTTCCTATAGTTTCATAAATTTATAATTATTTATAATTTTTTTATATTTAAATTTCTATTTTTCTTTTGTAAAGTTACTTAATATGAAACCTCATTTAAAAGCTAATTAATTAAATTGTTAATTAATAAATAAATAGTTGTAAATAATAAAATCTGAAATTATAAATTAATAACAGCTGTTTTTAAATTACATTGTTACAATACAGTTAATAAGTTAATAGATTTTATTATTATGAGAGTCTCTTTATATGCAATTAGTCAACTATGTTTTTTATTTCAGGGATATAACTAAGTATAAAGAAAATTTATTCCAGAACTTTACTTGAAATAATAAAATCAATTTTTTTTATTATTGATTTTACTACTAAGAGTAATTTAAAGTAAGAAATTATTAAAAGCAATTTTTTATTATTGATTTTAACATTAAGAGTAATTTAAAGTAAGCAATTTCTAAAAGCAATTTTTTATTATTGATTTTAACATTAAGAGAAATTTAAAGTAAGCAATTACTAAAAGCACTTTTCTATTATTGATTTTAACATTCAGAGTAATTTAAAGTAAGCAATTGCTAAAAAGTTTCTAAAAAATATTCTCCTTGTGTAATTTTCTTTTTGTATATTACCAGTTTTTATTTGTGTTTGTATTACTTGTCACTTCTTCAATTTATTATTCATATTAAGTTCTCAATAAAGAAATCTTCTTGATGACCAAAATACAAAAAATTAAATTATTGATTCTAATATTATGATTAATTTAAAGGAAATAATCAATAAAAAGGCAACTTTTAAATGAACTGTTCTCATATTATTATTTTCTCCTTTGTATATGTCAAGTTTTTATTTTTTTGAAATTTTTTTTATGTTTGTCTTACTTGTCAATCCTGTTGCAGATTTCTTTTTTTGTAAAAAAATCAGCTTAAATCCTTTAAGGTCCTTTAAGATAAAAATAAAATTCCCTTTTGTGATTAGACCATTTTTCCAATTCTGTTATTCATTAAATTTTTTTTTAATTATTTTATTATTTTTATTAAAAAAACAGTTTAATTTTTTTAAAGATTTGAAATAAAAAGCTAATAAATCATAATGACAGTATCGCCATCATTTTTCAGGTATATGCAAAAGGCGAGTGCCCGATTCCAAAGCCACGTGGAGGCGATAGAAACTCTGAAAGCTGCTCAGAAATTTGAGATCGAAGAGCTGTTTAACATCTGCATCAATCACCTTATCACAGCTTTAGAACCCTCCAATGTTTGTGACATTTACGACACAGCATCTACATTGTCTTTGAGCCATCTTGAATACTCCTGTCTTAAGCTTATCGACAAAGATACTGAAAAAGTTTTGCAGACACGTGGTTTCCTAACTCTTAAGAAAGCCAGAGTATTGGAAATCATCAAACGCAGCAGTCTTAATATCGATTCTGAAGTAGCCATTTTTAGGGCTATTTTGGCTTGGGGATTGAACGACAGCCTCAGTAGAGGTTTGGACCCTAACGATTTAGAAATGTTCTTACCCATTGTAAGGCACATGCTTAACCATGTACGATTTGGGAACATGACAGACGCAGAACTCAGAGATCCTGAAGTAGACAAATTCCTCCAACTCTTGTCTTCTTGTGAGCTTTGGAACAAGAATCGATCCGTGAGTTGCGTGTCACAAACAAGTTCAAGTTCTATGGAGCATGATATGAGACAGTATGTCACGCATTATTCTCACGATATGAGTGTTTATGAGTCGAACCAGCATACAGTAAAAGATGGTGAGAGTTTTTGTTTAAATATTGAGATTCTAAAAGGAAGGGTATTTTTGACTCGCTTCAAGCTTGCATTCCGAGCTTTTGCACCAACTAAGAACGCAGCATGTTTGTATGTAGTCCTCTCTGCCACTAACGAAGAGACCAATGATCAGAGATCCACTCGTGGAACTTTTTTGAACACTACTGATGAAGCCTATCTGGAATTCTCCAACCCTCTTCCAGCAAGGGAATCAAACAAAGTGAAGATTGAACTGATAGTTAAAAAGGCTGAAAACATATGTCCTCTCTCAGTCAAGTCGGATATTCAGATTGCAATGCCAGATTCGAAAATGGTCGCTATGAAAATAATTCCTATGGATGTCAAGGTTGATTCTGAAGAAGAGGGGCGTTGCATTTTTGGAGAAATTCAATATTTTCACTAATTGATGAAAGAAAAAAATTTCTATTTTTTGCGGGTAAAATGAGAGACAATGATTGATAATGTTGAAATGTTAAAAGGATTTTTGACTTTTTGAAATGTTAAAAGGATTATCTATGATATAACTTTACTTTGTAAATATATGTATTATTCTTTATTCAAGCAGCAGTATAATCATTAATCATGTAGTAATCATTAATATAAATGATTATAATTTGTACAGTAATATAACCAATTATGTAAATATATTGATTTAATAAAAAGTGTAGCTATTTGAGTTGTGACTGTAATTTTATGTATATCAACATTTCACAAAATCATTACTTCTAATTTTATTATCATTTTCGAAAACATTTAACGATATTATTTTTCTATTTAAAAGCAATTCATACAGTATTTCCAAGAAAAATTTTCGAATACTGCTGCTAGCTTTTCTGTTGCTCTATTTTAAAAAATTAGTTGCATTAAGGATAAATATTTAATAATTTAAAAGATTTATATATTCATATTAAAATTTGTATCATAGTTAATTATTAAATAATTTGCTTTACTTTTAAAATATCTTAGATTCATTTTTTAAAAATAAAATTAAAGATAAGCGAAACTATTTTAAACTTAAAAGGAGATATTATAATTAAAGATTTCAAACATCACTTTAATCACTCTTTTATAAATTAAATAAAAGGAAGTAAATTTAAATAAAGTTCATCTTTGTGTTCATGACTCACTTAATTCAAAAAATTGCGTTGACAAATTTTAATTATTGAAAAACGGATGAAAATTTCTTATTTCGTACAAGTTAGCTCAGTTTAATTTAGTAGGTATTTAATACAATCACATCTTCTTGCAACAAATAATGTCATGTTTAAAGTAAATGACCAAAAGAATTGAAAACAAATGTTTAAAATTATTGAATAATATATTTTGCCTTAGAATAGAATATATTCTTTATATATTCTATTAGAATAAAATATATTCTTATTAGAATATATTTTGCCTTATAATATATTTACAAGCTTGCATAAAGAATGCTATAATTTTAGAAAAATGTAAAGAAGAAATTTATGGGAATTAATCCGAAGAAGATAGTCAAAATGATAGAATTAAATTTGAAAACTTCATAATTTTGATATAAAAATGACTGGCTGCTGGTACAAGCATGATAGATTTTGACAAAAAAAAAAGGATCCAATTTATTTATCAAGTGAAACTATGTATTCGTATTCGTATATTTATAGAACATTTTGATTCAAGCGATGGAGACCAAAAATTTATATTGAATTTTATTCAATATTTTTAACGTGATATTATATGCAAATTGTGAGATGTTATATGTATCATAAGTCATAAGGTCTATAGTGTAGATCTAGATCTAGAGCTTTAACACATAGTTACTTCTTGTAGATATTTACTATGATACGATATTTAAAATTTTTATTAAATTTTAAATTAAAAATTAGACAAAGAATTAATATTTTACCTTGATAATATCAGAGTGTACTATTATGCAAAGATTATTTTTACATCATTTTAAAATTAAAATACCAAATTTGTAGCGATACTAATTTTTATTTTTCTTCAATATATTTTTTCTATTAATAATACATTTTTAAAAATATTTTTCATGACTTTAATTATTTATTTTATATAGAAGTGCAGTGCAATGATATTTATTACGTTTATTTGTATGCACTCTACAGTGATTATAATTAAGACTAAGTTTTTAAAAATAACACAAAGATAGATAAATCTATCCCAAAAGCATCATGATGCTTTGATAATTCCTACAAGAAGTTCAAATTTCTTTCATTTTTTTTGTTATTTATTTTAAGGTTTCACAGATTTTGCAAATTTTAATACAGATTGGATTAAAAGTATTTATTAAAATCATTCAGATGAAAAGGAATAATATGAAAATGCTCAGTGCTTTTGCCAAATTTTCGGATGGTAATTTTGCCTATGCCTCTACGATATTGTACCAAAATATTTATAGCCAAAAAAAATCATCAAAAAATTGCGCTGATTTTTGATGATGAAGAGGATATCAAGCATAATTACGCATTGCAATTTCCAACAGATGGTTTAATATTAAGTAATATCTAATTCAGAAAAGAAAAAGCTTGTATTGACCAGAAGAATCGAGGAATGACTTCAAATATAATGCTACAAAATATGTAAAACATTTTTTTTAAGACTGAATTTATATGTTTATCAGGTTCTAGCATATATTCCTCCATCAGAAACGAAACAATAGAACAAAATAAATAAAGTCTGTGTGGCAGGATCCTATCATATACCAGAATTTGATAAATTCAGAAAAAAAATCCCATCATAAATTTTCTTCAGCATTTGGTATATTTACCAAATTTTGCGTTAAAGTTTATTTTATCCATATAATCAATCTTAATAATCCACATTAAAATGATTTCATTTCTGTACTTAACAGCCTTATAATATGGATTAGTTTAACAACAGCACAGAACTTTGACACTACACTATAAAGGTTTATAAGACACGTTTATACGATGGTGTCAGTATTAACAGAGATTTAATCCTGTTAAAAATTGTTTGATATATTGTGAGTGGTTAAGAATGCAAGGCGCTTGATATTGAACAAATTATGTGAATTCGGGCAATAATTTGATATTAAGTTATTTAATAATATAAAACATCTGTAATTAATTTGCATTTAACGGAAAATTTAACATACATTTTTGCTGTCGTTATATTATGATGCCTTGAATAAATAATTTTAGATGTTTTTATGAAAATTAGAAATAGCTGAAAGAACGAATTTTGGCTGCAATTATCCTCATAAAATATCTTTGATTCTTTTTAATTTTGATTCCATGCAGTCGAACTTAAATATTGTATTTGATGATTTGAAAAATAAGGAGTCTTAATGGCATAAAATGCTGGATAATATCGCCAAAGTTATCATCATGATACTGTATGACATTCAAAGTATAGTTAAACATCCTAGAGATATCGTACAGTATTTTGTGTTAATAGAGTCCTGCACTTTTGCATAGATAAGGCACTGTCTTTTCATTTCGGGATTGAAATGCTGAATTATATGGTTAATGATATGAAAAATAATATTATGCCATTGTTCATGAATAAGGCACTGTCATTTAAGAACGAGTCTGACACGATCATTTTATATTTTCATTAGTGAAAGATATTCATTAAGAGAATGCACGGAAGTACTGCAATTAACTGAATCCAACTATTACCAAAATACAGAGTGAGTACAAATAATGGACCCGATTTTAAAAAAAATCATATTTTCGAAACCACTGCACATATTACAATAAATGAGACCTGGATTTAAAGAGAAATATACCAAGTTTTTTTCAGTTGTAAATGTTCAATGTATGACCCTCTTGTAACAGGGCATACGCCCAATCTGTAATCCAGTTCGTACCAAACATTTTGCAACATCACTCTGTCAATGGTTTTGAATGTTGCACAGCTGTGTGCTTTAAGTCCTGGCAGTGTTTTCGGCATTGGTAATACATAAACAATGTCTTGTCTCAATGATTTCTTTTTGTGTGGTCATGTCAAAGATAACAGACAAAATAAAAGGCTACAAAATGTTTGGAACGAACTGGATTAGAGATTGGACGTATGCTGTGTAACAAGAGGGTGACACATCGGACATTTGTAACTGAAAAAAAATCTTGGTATATTTCTCTTTAAATTCATGTATCACTTATTCTAATATGTGCAGTAGTTTTGAAAATACGATTTTTTAAAATCGCTTGCATAATTTGTACTCACCCTGTATAATTTTTAAATAAGCAGACTGGCTATAGTTACAATTACGGCGATCAGATTTTCTGAGCATCGATTTTAGATTTTCTAAATATGGTGCGATTGGTGTGATGCGGAAGTTTGGAGACGGGATGTCAGCTGTGTCATCCTTATCATATGACCTCGTTCCAAAATTACAAGAGTCGTTCCAGTACAGTCCTAGTGATGGTTTCAAGCGGGACGTTAATATAACTAAACTTAATTAATCTGTAAATCAAAAACCGATTTTTTCTGATAAATTGGACCTTTCTTTTATTTACTTAACATGCGCCTTAAAATATCATAAGTTTTTATATTAAAGAAAATAATGTTATACGAAGGAATTATGATACGGTGGATAATCGCTTAAATAGTATAATTCTTTCCCGAATTTCACTCGTAATGCAAAATACACTGTAAGCAAAATAGGAATCCATGTAAAATCGGACAATGCGTTAAAGTCAGAAAAAATACTCAAATAGGTTTATAATAATCTAATTCATTATTTATAATGCGCGTTTCTTACAAGAAAATTGTCTGAAGACATTTGACTTTGGCTATGTTTTAAAATTTGTCTGGAATGAGACACTGCATTATCGTTAAATGAATTTGTAGCGCGCATAGCTACAGCCTTATTAGGGTGATATTTTTGTATTACTCTATAATTTACTTAATAAGTTACTTATAACTAAAACTTAAAATATTTAATTGAAATTATAAACATAAATGATATTTTCTGATTAGTACATAAAGCCCTAGTGATGCCTAGCCCTAATTTACACTAATATGGAATATTAAAACAAATGACAAAATAAAAAAATGTAAAAATTATTTAAACTTATTATGGTTTTAAACCGGAATATAAAGGTTTTTTTTTCTCTAATCTTACCGGTTTTGCAATGTGATATTCAACTTTTGATGAATGAGAAAACAATTTTCAATATAAAATTTGATTAACTTTTGTTGTGAAAGTTAAAAATGATGCTTCAATCTTTATAAGTAAATTGCATTGCGATAAATAAGTGCATCATGTTTCCCTCTTTATTGTCTAAGTAAATTATAAATAAACGTGTAATATAGGAGTTTGTAATAAAATAAATCATTGTTTTCTACAACTTTTTGAATATTTAAGAGCCATAAAGAAATTGAGACAAGTCTCAAAAACAGAACATGTCCTTTTATTTAAACAAATAAAATTTCACAAAAACAATTTACATTTTTTAAAAAAATCTTTAAAAAATTGAATCTGAATTATTATTTTCGTGTTGTTAAACATTAACTTGTGCCCACAAGGTGGCGAAGATGTTGTTTTCTTTTACTGTAATTAAGTGCACACAAGCTTTAGATTACATATTTGTTAAAAGAAATTTTTAGGAAAATTTGTGGTATTTTATTCGATGAAATTGCTCCTTCAACTTGTAGCACTATTCATATGCACATATTTTTTCATTAAAAAATTAAATTCTATATTAAAGATTTAGATCACTATAATATTGCATTTCACACGAATCGGTTGATTTCCTTTCTTATCTTCACACTTTACACCTATTTTCATTAATTAAATTTTAAAAAAATTCCTATTTTTGGATTATTATAATAACTTTGAGTATTTACTATATTAGAGCGTACTACCTGCATATCCTCCTTGGTCGGATTTCTTTTATCTTGGATATTAGAATGCAAACCTATAAAAGAAAACTAGCCACATTTTAAATTAATTCACATTAAATTGCTTGTATGTTTTCTGGGTAATACTTCAGAATTCTTTGACTTTAAATAATGAAACTATGCTCATCGGGAACATTTCAAAATAAATTTCTACTTCTAATAGAGATGAATGTTCTTTGACTTTAAATAATGAAACCATGCTCATCGGGAACATTTCAAAATAAATTTCTTCTGCTAATAGAGATGAATGTTCTTTGACTTTAAATAATGAAATCATGCTCATCGGGAATATTTCAAAATAAATTTCTACTGTAAATAGAGATGAATGCTCTTGTTGGGGTTCTGTAGATCAGTTTGTATGACATGCAGCTGCCAAATTTGTCACATATTTAACTCGGAGGGTAGAAATGAGCTCCTTGGAGCGAAGTTTTTGAATTCTAATTAAAAATTAAGTTGAATTTTGGCGTTTCTCCGAGATAACTTCCTCATTATTACGCAAATGTGCATTATTACACAAATGCGAATTTTACACCACTTCAAAATTAAAATAAATCCTTTATAATAATACCCATTTAATTATGTAAATTTCCTGAATTTTGGCAATTATTAAAACATTCGTTTCAAAATTTAAGTAATTTTCAATGTTCCATCTTCTTCAGTAGTTGAAAACTAAAGAAGAAGGATTCTGTTTAGTATCGATATAGTTTACTAGATAAATAAACAAAAAGTCAAGTTACAATATTACGAAATTTAATGAATAGATGAATCAAACATGTTTTTCTTCAGTACAGGTGTGATGTTATGGGATTTTATCTATTAGAAAAGTTTATATAACTTAAGTAAGATAATTAAAATAACTCGATTCTAATTTCAGACAGTTTGAAGGAATCATGGCCATAAAGTTAAATATCAAGCAAGATGAAGAAACATACTTCCATCGAAACACAGCATAAAAATTATTATTTAAAATAATCTGAATGTAAGTTTCAAATAGAGAAGAAATTATCTTTTAATAAGTCTTTTTCGAAAATTTCAAGGAAAAAAATATTTTCACAACTTTCTGTTTATTGATTTTTTATCTTAATGCATTCAATTTTAATTTCTAAAATCTCAGTTATTTAGATCTTTTCGGTTATTTAGAATAATTTTGTCTTTTAAAGAGCAACTGGAAAAAAAAATGTAAGAGCAAAATGATCATTTTAAAACATTTTTTTTAACATGAAATTTTTAAAAAAATTTCAGAGAAACTTCTCTACAAAAACAACATAAACTAGTAAACAAAAATTTATGATTTTAGAGCAAAGTGATACACAAATAAGGAAAATAAATATTTAAAATCTTATCAACAGTAGTATTAAAACGCATCTTATGTAAAAGATAAAAAAGAACTTACCACTCCTCCTTAATTGTTTCTTTTCGGTTAAGGTAGATATATTTCAAGGATAGGCGGATATCAGAAACACAAAACAAATGTGATAAATTATACAGATATCTTCTTAGAAATTTGATAACGATTTCAAACTTTAAAAAGTATTCCCTTTTTCACATAATACGTAACAAGATGTTCTCACAGTTCACTGCAAGCAGTTTTGAAGACTTATGTAAAAAAAAACAGAAACAATTTTTCCCATGTTTTCTTGATTTAAAACAAAGGATGAGATATCAATTACAAAACAATTTTATCGATTAATGTTTAGGTCGAGTAACGTATTTATCGAATTTTTATCAATTAACCGGATATGTTTATAGAAGTATACAATTGAAGTTTTGAGCCTGAATTACCTACAGAATTGAAAAAATAATGTCATATGATTTGGAGATAATACGAGCTGAAATCCCAAAACCTCCTTTATTGTTTTAAACCGGATGTATTTACATAATTTGTTTTTGTAAATTACAATTACTCCATAAATAGTTTGTCGACATGATATTATTTCCATATGTATTATTTCCAGATCAAAATTTGGTTTCTGCAGATTTGAGTGGAAGTTAGAAACTAATTAAACCGATAGATATTTGATGGACGATGATATTCATTTCAGCCTAAAAGTGAAAATAAAAAAATTTATGAATTGCATATCAATATACATTTTTAAAAGTTTTGCAATCTATGATAAATTTGTCTGTTTAAAATACAAGAGAATCAAAAATTAGTACCGGTTTTGAAATTATATACCATTAAACTATAAATTTATGCTCTTTAATGCTTATTGTGGGAAAAAAGCACAAGCTAATTTGTTATTTCTGTACTTTTCCACGCGAACTCTGGCTAGATTTAATCATCTAGTAGTCCTTAGGAATGCAAATCTCAAAGGTCTTTTTCCTTTTCAAAGTTTCAAAAACAATTTTTTTTTATAGATTTTAATTTAATCTTTATATAAATAGCTTCAAGTAAATTTTAATCAGCTGACTATCCTGTAGCTTTAATCCAGAATAAATTAAGACGATCTAATCTCATATTTTGTTAGTTAAAGTAATTGCACTTTTTATGTAATAAATTTTTATTGATATCGTAAATATTATTGTAAGGTAATTTTATTTGTTACTTATTTGGTAATAAATAAAGTTTCTTCTTCGTCGTTGGTAATTTCATAGAGGCATTATGAAGGATTGAGAAATGAAAAAAGTGTGTAACAATATTTCATCTACCCTTTTCCTAGTCAGTGGATAAGTTTAATTCACAATTAATTTACATTGGATGTTTATTTAAAGTAAGTAGTTTTAGGAATCAATACTAAAAAATACGTATATTTATGTATGTTTTGAGTGTATGTATGTATGTTTATCTAAGTTATTTCCTGAAATTTACATTTTCTTACACTTATGTCACTACACTTTTTTTTGCCTTCTGAAAAAAATATAACAACGAAATAATGCAGTGTTATTTTATTGTAATCAAAGCGAATGAAAAAATAGCAGTTCAATAATTATTCATTTGCAGATTTTTCATGTGTCGCCATCTTTCTGCAGAGATTGAAACCTTTTTTTTTGACAACCGATAAATTTAAATGAACTTTTGAATAATATTATTAATAATAAAAATACAACTTTAGTATTTTTGAGGTATTTCTTGACTTAAAAAATGATCAAAGCAGATGAAAAAATAACAATTCAACAATTATTCATGTTCAGAATTTTCATGTGTCGCCATCTGTCGGCAGAGATTGAAACTCTTTTTTGGCTTCGATAAATGTAAATATATTTTTGAATAATATTATTAATAGTAAAAATCCAACTTTAGTACTTTGACATATTTCTTGACATTTAGAAAGTGATCGTAGATTAATTGCAGATTTTTCATGTGCCGCCATCTTTCTGTAGAGATTGAAACTTTTTTTGACAACTGATAAATTTAAATGTATTTTTGAATATTATTAATAATAAAAATCCAACTAAGTATTTTTAAGGAATTTTTTGACTTTTAAAAAATGATCAAAGCAGATGAAAAAATAGTAATTCAACAATTATTCATGTTCAGAATTTTCATGTGTCGCCATTTATCTGCAGTGATTGAAACTTTTTTTGGTTACCGATAAATGTAAATATATTTTTGAATAATATTATTAATAATAAAAATCCAACTTTAATACTTTGAGATATTTCTTGACTTTTAAAAAATTATCGTATGTCAAAAAAGGAAAAAAAAAAGAATATTTATGAAATATTTAAAAAGACATGTAGTAAAATGATAATTCCATTTTCTGCAACGAAATATTTAAGCCAATAATAATTTGAGATGTTATACTAGAATTATTCAAATTATTTGTAGTATTAAAAATATCTGATTCAAAAATATCAATTTCAATTATTTTAAAATACAAAGTGCTCATAATTTACGAGTATACTAATTTAGTACCTGAAAAATGCTCTAACATTTTTATGAAGTTTCAAAGAGTAAGATGATCAAAATACTATTGCCTTTTATTTTTTTCATTATTATTTTTTTGTTATGAAATTTCGATAAACGCTAAGATTTTAAATGTTGACTTAAAAACTTAAAAATTTATGATGAAACTATGAAGATAACAATTTTATCAAAATGTACTTTGCTTAATTTCTATAAATTAGTGTATGTTTAAGATTAAACAAAATGAGATCTTTAAAACAACAAAAAGAGAAGATTATCCTTTAAATGTGATTAATAAAATTTATGAATTTAGCTGAACTTTATTTCTAATTTCACTTTAAATATTTTTTAATTTAAAATTTTTTATTTTTTCATATTTTTTTTCTCCATGTTTTCTATGAACTGAGAACTATTTCCATAAATTATTGCTGTACTCTGCTAAATATTTGATTAATTTAAAAGATGAAGCAATAAAATAATAAGATGAAAAAATCCGTCATGTATTTTATACATGAGTGTAAATATTATAAAAATTAACTACTTATTATTATTATTATTAAATAAAGGTTCTTAATATATAAAATGACTACGGACTACGTCGGGGGTAAGGGTACATGTTTGAACATTAAAAGATACAGGAAAATAAATTTTAATAAATTTTTTTTGACATTGCTTAGTAACTGTAAAAAGGTCTCAGTTATAAAGAATATAAGCCGAATGTCAATGCAGATACAACCAATTTTTGAGTTGTGCTTTTCACAGAAAGTTCCCACTAGCAGAAGTCATCAGTAGTGGTCATCTAAGTGGCCAAATTTATTCTTGGGTTCTGTAGAATATGTAGTATAGTTTGTTTTCCATGTGCAATATGTGTATTTTTGTCATTTTAGTTAAGACCATAATACATTTAATGACTTATTATTACAATAGTCTTCAGAGTCAAATGCAATAGGCGGAAGTAATCTCTAAGATCAATGAGAAAAACACTTTTTAGATGAATTAAGAGTAGACAAATGTTTTACTCTACAACATCTATTCATATGTTGATTTTCATTCATGCTATTTTTTATGTTGTAATTTTATTGTTTCTTATCCCCCTTGGATTCAACACCAATTCAAACCAAGTCCAAAAGATCGTTTCTCATGATAAGATTTTAAACTGACACGCTCTCATTCACCAGCTGCCTCACAGAGGCGCCAATACAGCCAATGATATGAGGGGAAGAAGCGTAGGCCAAGCAGTGGCAAGGGGTATACATCTTTTGGTCTCTGACGAAGAAAAGAATTTTTATATGACCAGACCTGAGCCTAGATAAAAGCATTTGAACACTCTTTGGACTGGTGCACGCCAGAGACAAGCCTGGGTACCTACCGGCATCCCAGTCATGCTCTGGGGGAATCCTCCATTTCGTTTTAGTTCTTAGTTTAAACCTGAAGTGGATCTCTGCGGTCTGCAATCTAGAAAAGGAGGAATTGGGACTTAGGCTTCCTTCCTTGGCCAGAGAGTCTGGCCAGAGCTTGGTCCATATGAGAAGGAATCCACTGTATGTTCATTGACCGGTCCTTGCGAATGTAGTTAGTTTGGAGTAATGTCTTGACCCAACTTGTCAGGAATGTTTTTTGTATGTGGAATGCACAAAGAACGTTTTTTTTCTTTACAATAAGAAAAATTTAAATAAATTAAATGATTGTATTCATAATAGGGTGTAAAATAATGAAATATTGGCTAGATGTAAAATTTTATTGTGAAAATATGAATGGCAGTTATACTAGAAAAAAAAATCCCTTCTAAATAAAATTGATCGCTATTGAAACATTATTCCAAATGGTATTATTTAATTTTAATTTGTCTCTTTATGTTGAATTTGAATTAAATTTCTGGGTAGGTTAATGCAAATAAGACAGGAAAAGTTTAGATGGCAATGATCTCTAAGATTCGAGATAATACCAAGGCGCTTTTTCCATAATGGCGAAAGGGGTGCATTAAAGGGAAGGGGGTGCGAATTCAGAGAACTTAGAGGTGTATAAGCAATACGTTGCTGTGATTTTATAATGTTTATTATACATAGAATGATTTAATGTACAATTTTGTATATTTTGAGCAGTATATATAGGTTTCGTTACGAAAATGGTTTTAAAAAATGAAACTCTATTAATCCAGCAGTTCCCTGATTTGATATCTGTGATTACAAGATATTCAACTATAATTCTAACAACAAGAAACATATGAAAAATTTTATTATTTGATTGATTTTAATGTAAAAGAAATGGAATTATTAAGTAATACTCAAAAGATGTAGAAAATGTGGGAAAATGCAAACAATATCTACAATTAAGGTTAATTAAGATTATATTTAATTGAAAGAAGTTCCATCATTTTTTTTGCAATCATTATAGTATATATTGCAAATATTATAGTATAATCCTAAATATGAGAATAAAATTTGAATATTATTATTGCTTTCCCTGTTGAGAAGTGAATGAGCATCCAAAGCAACTTTCTCTAATTTCAGCATAATGACAAGTATACACAGATTATTATTTTTATGAATTACAAATTATTAATTAAGTGATCTGGTGAAAACGGCAACTGGTTGTGGCAATATTCTAAAAATTTAAACGATTTTTGCTGTTGCTATCCTTGTTAAGAATTTAATGAGAGACACAATATTCTTCTCTTCTTGTAATGACGGTTGCGTTTGAAAGGCACAAATTATCATTTGCAAAATATTTTGGCAATGTGCGAAAAATTCGAACAACAACTGCTCTTAAGATTATGAGATTATTTTGTAAATGAAATTCCATCATAAATATATTAGCAAGAATTTACAGTTTATACTATGCTAAAATTAGACTTCAGAACAAAAGGTAAACTCTGTTATTGCAATCTCGACATGGATTGAATGAGCGGCAAAGCATTAACTTTTCTTGCAATTTGAACATAATGATGCAAAGATTATACAAGTGATTCTTATCTTTATAAATAACGTAAATTATGAATATATATGATAGGGAAGTATTGTTATATTTTTGAGTCAATCTTTCCAATGCTTTTTGAGTTTTACTAATTAAGAAGATCAAAAATTAGATAAAAATCGTTGAAAACATATTATCATCGAGCAAACGTACGAAGAAAATATCTATCTATGGGCTATTTTGGAAAATATATTTCCAGTAGCTATAGCCCTTCCGATTATTTTCAAAATGTTTTTGAAAACATTATTGAAAATAAATAATTATTTTCAAATGCCATTATGAATACTGGATTGAATATAATGATCTAAGTTTCGGTTATTTTTGAAAAATGTCGAGGCATTACAATTATTTAATTCATGAATAATTTCATTTATTATTTTATTGCTATATCTAATAATGTATGTAATTGGACTACTTATACTCTTAAGATGATTTTTTTTTTACTATTATATTTAGAAACTTTTTCATTTTCTCTCAATTTTAGGAACATAACTGACACAGCTACTGCTTCACACGAAAGATAATCGAATAATTATAAAAGCTGATAGGCTAGTTGAGTAAGATAAAATGCGTCTGTTACCCCACTGATTCTTTTTTTACTCCTTCTAGCATTTGGAAATAATATGTCCTGCAGTCTAATTAGTAATATTTGCTTAATTAAACAGTATTTAGTAGCCATTTGTTCAAAAATTGCATTTATTTTCGGAAAAGAGAACGGAAAGGTGTTTTTGACTTTTCTTTGAGAAATTAAACGTTCGTTCATTTTTCAGAAGGTCGTTTTTTGTCCTTGATGGCTTAATGTTTTTTAAACGTCACTATATTTTTATATTTGACATTTAACGTTCTTTTCAATCATGTGTTATGATTAAGGGATTAACGAAGAGTGATTTTATTAAGACATCGAAAATGTATATGAAAAAAAGTCTATCATGCAAATGGGATTCTTAAATGTTAATGATATTCATCAGAAAAGGCAAACTATATTTGACTAACATCAGAGATGGCCTACCATTAGAACAAAAGCTATAGCTTAAAATACAACTCTGGCATTCAACAGTAGAATAATGAAAATAAATAACTAAGTACAAAAACTACATATGCAAGGTGAGCACAAAATTTTCTCCCGGTTTGCAAATCTTTAGTAAAAAATAACTTTTGAATATAATGGCCCTTTTCTTAAAATTTCTTTTCTCATTGAACAAGTTGTGTAATTTATATATTCATATAAGAAAAAATGAAAAATGAATTTTCAATGAAATGGAGTTTGAGATAAAAAAAGTGCAATCTTATGTGATTCTATGAAACGAAATTGGTCATATCTGTTCAAAGGCAATATAGACGTTGTTATAGAAGTTAGCGATGCCATTTAGAGGTAAATTCTCACAAAGGCTCGACAGCAGAGAGTATGTTTAGTGTTACGTAACAACTGTTTGACAACGTATTATGAGAATTAAAACAGCACTTTGACATTTTTCAAGCTATAAAGGGAGCAGAAAATTTCCTAAGCCAATTAATCTATTTACCAATTTAATTAAGGAATGTACACAATAAATTTTAAAAATCGAGAAGGACTTTATACTGCACTTGTATATTTTTCATAATTTCTGGATGAAGTATTCCAGATTTCAGCAAAATTATTTTGCATGTATAAAAATTATTTTAAATGCATAAAAAATATGTTATACTCTGAATGTAATATGTTAAATTTCCTGGCGTAATCTAGAAAGTTTAAATATTTTTTTGTTAGACTTTATGAATTCATAAGCACATGGTAGAGAACAATTGGAAAAAAAATGCTTAAGTTAACGTTACACGATCGATTGTTGTTAATAAAAATGTATAATAATGTTGAAATATATTAAAAAGTAATGGGTTAGACATTTTAATACAAATTATATTATCCTCATTCCTGGACGACATTAAAAGTGTGGAATCTTTTTTAGAGAACAATAACTCGATTGCCTCTAAATTAACTCGAAAGTTTCTTTGCTAATAGAAAAGAAATTGAAATAAAATATTTGTAATGTCATTTTTTAAAAATCTTTTCTAAAAAGAAATTTTTAAAATAAAGAAACTAATTACGAAGCGATAATTTTTTTAAGGTATTCTTCTATTTAACAAGAATCTTTTCGGTAACCTAAATGAAATTTCTTAACTCAACTACTTATGCGCTCTAGTTATTAAAGTAATGATGAATAAAGTCTTTTCAGTCTGATACAGAAACAACAAAAATAAGGAAATGAATTAAGAATTAAAAATATTAAAATAAGAGATATAAAAAGAAAAAAAAAAGAAATACAAATAATCGTAATAACACTTTAACATTAGAGAAAACAGTGATATATTGAATTAGCAATATACTTAAAATACAATTACTTATCAGCGGCTATTTATTATTTTGTTTTTAAAACTGTGGAATATTATGTGATTATACACTTTTAAAATTAAGTATTTTTTTCTAAATTATAATTTGTAGAATGAAAATAAAATTTTTCCATTAATAGTCCTAGAATGTCTATTTCCAAATACGGAAATCTTCCGCGTTTTTGAGCATGTAGTTTGGTTTTAATTTCATCAAAATAGGATGGAATAAAGGATGGAGGATATGTTTTTAACAGTTATGCTAACATGTTATGTTTTCTAAACAAACAATATATAAAAATTTAAACACGTTTCGAATGAAAGCACAATAGAACGATTCCAAAAGGATTTATAAAACAACATCAGAAGAGAATATCTAAAAGAAAACGAGCTTTCATGAGGAACTTCGGAAAAGAAATCATTCAATGTGCATCCTCTCTCTGAGGAATAAAATTGTTCAAACATGATAAGCGACGGATATTTTTAAACATTACCATACTCATAAATTTAATAAACCTATCAAAAATGTAAAATAAAAAGATTATAAAATTCTGAAAAATTACTTTAAATCAAAAGGAAAGATAAAATAATAAAATTATATCAAAAATCGTTTTGAAGATTACTTTTTAGACATTTATAAATATATTGATAGTCATTTGACAGAATGTCATTATACTTATCTAAAGTTAAATAATCATAAAAGATTTCAAACCTAAACTTTTGAAACATCGAAACATTAATTCTTTCGCTAAAATTAAGCAATAAATAATTTATATTTTAGATGAGGAATCGAATTGTAACTTAACTACGTGAAATGCAATTTAAATTACACCATCAAGAACATACTACTCTCGACTTTTCGCTTACATAGACAATCTATCACATTCTTTTCTATTCTCTTGCTATCCCCATTTGCATCCCCTGAACATATAGTGGGGTTTGGATATTGTAAAGAAAAAGGTTGCAATCCTGGAAAGTCACGAAGTCCGCAGGCATTATCTCTCTTCTACTTTGACTTGTGCAATATGGAAGTTCGTGCTTCCGTTCCACTTATTACCAATATCCAACAAAGAGCTACACATTTGACCACAAAGCCAAATACTAAATTTTAATTTAGCAAGTTGTTATATTTTTCTTTTATTGCCTTCACATTTTCCAAAAGTGTGTTTTTTGAACTCAAAGAGGTCTAAAACGCTGAGATTCGACAAAATATCGAATTCGAATTTTCTACTTTTTTAGTTCGAACTTTTTTCTATATTTCATATATGAGAAAGTAATAAACAAAAATATTCGTACAAATATTTAAAAAAATTATTAAACCATAAGTTAAAAAACCTAAACCTACGTAAAATCCTAAGTCGATATTTCTTTGATAAAAATGTCTTGAAATTATTTGTATAGCTGTAACGTAAAGGTGACTTCTGTAGATCTGATAGTTGAAATGTGCTGTATCACCTGATTGAAATAATCTTGAAATCAGAGCATCCCAGTGATAGCTGCATTGGTTTTACATTTGCAGAAACTTTTTTTCTATAATTGAGAGATTAGGAACTCACGATTACTTTTGTTATCAGGTGAGTAAATGAAAGACTCTCATAACAGACAATAACATCAAATTCGAGAAAGTTATCTTCGCAAGATAGTAAAAATGATAACAAATTGACAGATTCAGATTTCTCTATTCGGTACTCGTGGCTTTCCAAATAATAATAACATCTGAAAAAAGTTTCGACACTCTACGGGGTCTTAATCACATAAAATCGTGCTTCTAAAATTATACAGAGGTAATATCATTATTTTTATTTAATTTTATAAATTTTTCTTAAATTTTGGAATGGCACTTGAAATGATTCTTGCAAAACTGCTAAAAATGTTTGAATTGTGTGTAATAATAAATGTGAAAAAAAATTTATTATTTGACATTATTTAATTATTTTTTTATTTTTCCGCAATAATAATAAAACTTTCATATAAAATTACGAAATTTTTGCCTTGACTCCATTTTAGAAAATCGTGTTCCATATTGTATTGAAACTCAGCTCATTACTAATTGTATTTGATTTCATTATAAGTAAAAAGAAATATTTATAAAAATCTATTATTATAGCGGGTAATTAAAATATTGAAATAATTTAAATTTTTTTTAATGAAAAGTGCTTATTGAACGATAAGAAATTATGAATATTAATTATAAATTTAATCAGTCAAAATATGGGACGGGAGGGGGAAGTATTTAATTTTTTATACATCTATTTAATTTTCTAATTGCTGAAATTTTATTCAAAATGAAATAACAGCTAAAATTAAAGAGTGCACAAAAAATCGACACAAAGTAAATTCACGCTTTATTTTTTATTTATTATCTACCTAACAAAATTGTTGTTTATCTTTTGTCGATTTTATATGGGATCTTCTTGTATTTTTTTATTTTTTTTATTTGTAGTTTTCTCGTTCTTATTTTACAGCTGTTTTACCTAACAAAATTGTTATTTTTTTTGTCAATTTTATATGTCATCATTTTGTAATTATTTTCTTTTGTTTGCAGTGTGGTTTTCTTGTTTTTATTTTACAGTTGTTTTTTGTAAACTATCTATAAGTAGCTCTCTGTTCTCTATTGGGGATAGCAGTGCTGTGGGTTAGAGTTAACTCATTCTAATGACAGTACGGTCTTCCTAACAGAAAGATTGGTTTGTATTTGATGAATGATTGAATTTTAACGTTTCCTTGTAATCCATAAATCAACAGTTAATTTATTTCGCATGTTAATCAATCCTATTAATATCATGAGCACACATCCACAAGATATTTAGATATTTTATTAATAATTTCTAAATACTTCAACTTCAAGATACATAAGAACTTTTTAAATTTTACTTTAAAATATTCATATATAAGGAAAATTAAGGATTTGTGAAGTACTTTATTCTTTTATGTTAAAAGCTTTTTGAAAGTAGAAAATAATATAAGTATGACAAAAATCATATCCTAGTTCATGATATATAAAAGGAAGTGCATAATCACTAATAGCACCATTATTTCTTTATAAAACTGTATGTCACTCAGAAATATAATAATAGGAAAAACAGAACTCACAAATATCTGGTTTTTAAGAAACAAGTTGCATCAGCAAAATAAATAAATAATTAGCTGCATATTGGTGGATTTCTAAAGAGATTTTGTGATGCAAAATGAAAAGATGATTGCAGATGCGAAATGCACATCTTATGCTTTAGGCTCAAACAGTGACACCAGATAGTTTTATTACAATCCTTTAACGTTATAACATTCACAAAATACAAACATATATAAACAAATGATAAGCCTTTTTATTAATTTTAGTTCATTACGATGTTTTATTTTTTTACATCATAGATATCATAGGAAATAAATTACAAATCTTTTCTTTCTAAAATAGACGGTGATGTTCTTCGAATGTATGCATATCTGCGTTGCAAATAAATATTCTTTCATCTTATTTTTCATACCCTAAAAACATTATTTAAACAGTCAGAGTATTTGCTAATACAGCAAAGAAACTCATTTTGTTTCAGACATTTCCTAAACATTCTTTGAAGAGAACATGTTTTTTTTTACTACAAAATTACATTTTTACAAGCACAAAATGAACCACAAGAAACTAATCAACGATGGCAAAAATTGTATTCTATTATGATTATTTGTCTAAACATTCTAGAAAAAGTCTAAAGTTTCTAGTGAATATGGTAATGGTTGTTATTCTGATAAAGATTCAAAATGACATTCTGTCTTAGATTAAATGTGTTGTTTGCCTTGATTTATTTGATTAACGTTGGTGTTTAGAAGAACTTTTGGGTGCAATGACAGGTTAAAGTACAGCATGCACTTATAAGGATCCGTTTTAAAGCTAACAATTCTCCGATAGCGATACTGAGGTTCTTATCAATTTTACATCAAATTTATTCATTCATTGTGTTATACAAAACAATAACAGTTGGTGCAGTTTCAAAAACGTTTTAAAATTTAGTGCAGTGCTTACAGTAACAAATAACGGTACATGCTCTCATATTCATAAATTTTCACTTTTCTAATAACAATCAAAATTTTTATTAAGTTTATGAATTATTACAAAAGCAGATAAATTTCTTTTATCAAATACTAAATATTATGTTTTAATCTTTAATTGAAATTTTTCATACGAATATTATACAAAATTCATACCATAGCCGTGTTATGTGAAATGTTATGATTATTTTCTCGTAAAATGATGCAAAACACATACTAAATCTCATGGAATAAAATGCACTATAACACGGAATCTAGTCACAAGGCATGGAGAAATTTTTAGCCAGAAAACGTCGGCATTAAAATTCAGAGAGAGAAAGAAAAAGGAAAATAAAATTGTCTTCACCTTTTCAAGCCATCAACTCCTTTCCAATATGACGCATGTATTTACTTTCATCTTTTGAGGGCAACGGCACGCGAGTTAACTTTCTTATTCCAGTTGTCTTCATTAAGTTTTAATTGGATCTCATAGGCACCTTTTTTATTTATTATTACAAATTAAAGCAGTAGGAATGGTCTCCCAGAAACTTTCTCGAATATTCTCAAATGCACATGTTATCCTCCTCTCTCCCCCAAAAATAGTCGACCTTGGGTAAAACTACGATTGTCTTTCATGCCATTGGTGAACAATAGCTATTAAATATTAATTAGAGATAAGTTCATGAAAACCATGTGTTCAGAATTTTATTTTCTCACATAAGAGTTATATGTTTCGTATCGTAGAAAAGAAATTAATACTTGTATATTGAAAACATGTTATTGGCGAACAATAGTTACGAAAGATCGATTTTAAGTATGACTCTGCCATTTTTACTAAATCTAGCGGGCAACTTGTTTTGATCATTAATTGCTGACATGCAGTTAATACACAAGTACCAGAAAATCAAATGTGTATTTTGGATGATTTTTTTCAGATAATTTGAAATCAAAGTTTAATACAGAACTACAATTACAGTAAAAAAAATAACATAACAAATTTTATTTATTTTCGTCATTAAGTTTTTATATTTTCACTTTTGCATGCCTGCGAAAGTAAAGACCGACAGATGATTAGTTCTCTGATAGATATGTCTCCAAATTTGATTCTTATCTACATCATAGGTGCCAAATCCATGTATCGAGTTTTATCTGACTACCTTAAGGCTTCGCTTATCGGTTTCACCAGTAATCAGATAGATAAATTTCCTCTTAAGTTCAAAATTTGATGGACATTTAAAAAACTGATGTTAGATTTTATAGCAAATTTTATAAGTCTAGCACAACAAGTTTTTGTGTTTTATTGTTCACAGACAGACAGACATAATTCTAAAAATGTGTTTTACGGATTCATGAAGGTTTACGATGTGGAAATTCATCAAAATATACAGCCCGAATTTTTTGAAAATTACAATACTTTTTTTTTGTATACAAAAAATAAAAACGCTTCAAAACCAAAAGTTACTTAATAATTCAACGAATTATCAAGTTTCTGTTTCTTCGTTTTACTTAAAAAGTTAAAGGAAAATATAAGATATGGTAAGATATCATGTCATACAACTATTTAAGAGCTAATTTATAACAATTAATATTTTCTATAATATTTTGATTATTGGAACAAGAGGCAACTATTCGATAATTTGTTAAATTATTTCTGGAATTTCAAATGCAATATCTTTTGGAATTCGTACAACTTGCACGCTTTGAAAAACCATTTCAACGCAATAAAGTAGATGAACAGGGAGAAAGAAAGAGAATGAAGTGATGTAATTTTAACAGACACAAGTTTGCACGTACAAGAAAAAAAATTAAGAAATTGTTGCAGTGATGAAATCACAAATATTCCAATGGTCTGGTTGCGTTTTAGATTTTTAAGAAAAAACAAATATTGCTTAATTGGCATATCCATTGTTCATATAAAATTACATATTTTGATTTCTGTTGGTAGTTTTAATGAACCATACTTCCATTTCTACGAACGAAACTGAACTGCCGTAAGAAAGTGCAAATAAAAATCCCGAAAACAAATAAGTTTTATTAATTAAAATAAGTTTAATAAACAATATTTAATTAATAATCAACTTCGCTGTGATGAAATCACAAGCGCATTTGCTTCGAAAAGAAAATGATTTTAAACCTTAAAATAAATTTCATCTAAAAGATAATATTTCAAAAAAGCTTTTGAATGATTTTTCATCCATGTGCTTGGATTTTGAGATTAAATTAAACATAGCAAAATTTGGAAATTGTGTGTAATTTTTCTTACTTATCTTTTTCTTATCATGCAAAACTTTTTAGTTTTTGTTTTTTAATCTAAATGAATCAGAATAGTAAATTTGAAATTCAAAGATGGCTTTTGAAATATCTTCAATATATTGTTTAAAGTGAAGTAAAATGACGATTTTTTTTCATGTATTCTGTGCAGAAATCACATATATCAATTTATTGTCAGTATGCAGTATGTGCTAGGCATACGTTGATTGAAATACGTAATTCTCTCTGTTGCAGAAATGATATTTTAAATGAAAAAGAACGTATGCATTTGTTTTATTTTTTTCTGATTTGGTCATTTTTAATTATATACCAATGATATGCATCATTGTTTTAATTATGTCATGAAGAAATGACGCCTTTTTACAAACATGTTTATCTGATATTTATTATTGCAGATAATGTAAACGCATTAAGCAGCAGCAGCCAACATAAATAGTTTTTACAAAGAAGGAAAATTACAAGTAAAAACATTTGGATCGTCTACTAATTTAACGCTGATTTACGAAGATGTTGCATTTAAATTTAATAGTACATTCGTGCGAATTTAAATGATGTGGAATGACACATTTCCCTATTCAGCAAAAATGAAGGACTGATTTCAGAAAGCAGTGAGTATTTGAGTTTCTGATTACTAATGTTACACATATGAAATGAATTTAATTTATCAGGATTTATTTCAACTTTAAATTCTGAATTAAGGAGAGTTCTACCTTTCAAATGCTTTTTAGTACTTATTTTTGTAGATTGAACTGTCCAACTTTAAGCAGCAGTATATCACGTAGTTCAAAATAAACACTTGATAAGCAAAATTTTTATAAAATCTTATTAAAAAAGTGTATAAGCTCTGAGCACTTTCGTATGCTTATGTTTTTCTGACTTCTAACTTTTTGTGGTAAGATTTTCAATCCCTGACCATGCGTTTAACAAAGAACTTTTTTGATCGGGTAAAAACTGAGCATTCTGTCTAATATTAATGAAATGAATAAAGAACTGATCTAAGGAGAGCTTAATCTGAATAAATAGCTGATCTGAACAGCATAATCTAAAGAGATAGATGTGCCTAATGATTCTTTATATTTATTTATCAGAATTTTTTTTACATAAATATAGATTAAAGCAAAAAAAAAAAAAAAAAAAAAAAACTTCTTAAAAGATCTCACAAAGAATTATTTTCATGTTGTAATGACTATGTATGTTGACACCACTTTTTCACGATAACATTTTTGTTTTAAGCCAGAATCTGTTGAATACTTTCAAAACCTACGTTATCTAACCTACGATACTTTAATAAAATTACGATACTTAATTTAAGCTGCATGCCTGCTTGTAACTTAATGGATAAAAAGTCTGTTATCTTTTTAGAACAACAGTTATTAATCATCACAGGGCCGCTTGGCCTGATGGTAAGGTCTCGGCTAGTAAGCAGTAGGGTTTCAGGTTCGAGACCCGAATCCATCGAAGAAACGTCGTGTAAGGGGGTCTGTTGCCGCGCCAAAACCATCAGGCCAAATATCCTCTCGCTGGTGGGGAGATGGGGTGCTAGCTCAGGTATCATCTTCATCACCTGACGGCGGTTCCAAATTACGAGGTCCATCCCAAAATAGCCCTAATATTGCTTTACAATAAATCGTTAATAAAACTAAACTAAACTTGATAATTATATTACATTTCTTTTTAGAAATTTTTCTTTCTTTAATAAACAAATCTTCATTTATTCATACCCATAAAGTTTAATTCGTAATTTAAAGACATCTTAAGGAATCAACGAATTAAAAATTTAAAGATATGATATTTTTAAAATTCATTTATTGCTTAAATTTTTGAATTGAATAATATATATTTTCAGAACTATATAAAAAGGAAATTTAAGTTTAGTTTTATTTTGTTACACAATACTGTACATTAAAAAGGATTAAAAAAACTTGTATTGGTTTATTTTACACCAGATTTGATTTAATTGTATATTTATGAAGAGAATTATATGAACTATAATTTTAAATGTATAATTATCATATAATTAATTATTTGAAAGATATAATATATTTTCCTTATAACTCTGATTATGTCATAACGCACTTTTATTTAATTTTACTTGTTTGATGTTTTTAAATATGGAAACTGTCTCCATTTGTCTATTTCTTACCTACTTCTTCATCTATTGGAATTTTGAAATCTTACACATTCTGGTGACGCCGATAACAATATAAGTTTAAATATATCCAGAATTTAAGGATCAATTAATTATCAATATATTAATGATCAATATTTGTCATCTAAAAATTAATATAAGACAAATTTCAAAACTCAAGATATTATATTAATTATGAATTATAAATAATATAAAAATAAAGTAAAATCGAATTAAATTTTAAAAGAATTCTATTTTTTAATACCACACAAATAAAGTATATATTAAAACCTGTTTTGATTATATTTCATGCAACTGTTTGAAAGATTTTCATGTCTTCTTTCCCCAATGAGAATATTGGTTTTTCTAGTTGTGAAACTTTTAATGTGGAATGCTTTTACATAAAATTTTCTCTGGTTATTTAGCAAGACTAAAAAATATAAGTTTAATAGAATCTATCTACTACTAATTCCTGACCCTAAAAAATGTGTATGCTATTAAATAAAAACAGAAGTGAAAATCCTGCCCCGAATCTATGTCTGAAAAAAAATTTTTTATCTTAATTTAAACACTTATCGAAGTACACGATTGACTAATCCGATGGAACATTAAAGTTAAATACAATTAGCTTTTATTTTTAAATTTCATCAAAATATTTATAGTATTGTTATAATCGTGCATTAAATTCGATTAAAAAACCAATTAAAGTTACAAAAAAATTGTACAGAAATGAAATTGATATTATAAAAAAGATTAATTTTTTTGAGTCTTAATAGAATGCAAAAGGCATTTTTATGACACAATATTTTCAGAAAACTAAAGTCGAAAAACATCAAAAACTGCTAAATCTTTAGTTTAATTAATTTTTGAACTTATTTTTTATATATTTTTCTCTTTTTTTGAAAAGAACGTTTGATAAATTTCATCACGAACAGATAAAACTGATAAATTTATATCAATACAAATCTCCATCTTATTTACACACACACACACACACACACACACACACACACACACACACACACACACACACACACACACACACACACACACACACACACACACACACACACACACACACACACACACACACACACACACACACACACACACACACACACACACACACGATATCAATGGAAAGATAAATTTTTTTAAATTTTAAGATGATTAAATCATCTTCGTTCTGTAATATTTTCGGAATTTACGGTGAAAAAAAACTTTATAACCCTTTTTCCGACATATATATATTATTATCAGACACTTAAGAAGACTTATAGTTCTAATCTGAAAAATTTGGTTACTCTAGGTCAAATGGTCTTGAATATAGAGTGTGTCAACACTCACACACAAAGAGAGAAAGAGAGAGGTTATTTCTTTACATAAATGTAATATTTCCATATATAAATGATATTTTAATACTTTGAAATCATGACATGATTTAAATCGGATGTGATTAATTATACTTTCATTTCTAAACATGAAGGTTTTAATAGTTAATCCTTTTGTTCCGGTATCTCCTATCAGTTCACACATCCTCCTTAAAAAAATTACATTCGATTTTTTTTCTCCTCTGACATTAAGACTAATTTAACACAGATCGCTTTGGTATTTTTTTCAGAAATACCGAGGTAAAAAATCAAACTATAATGATGAAAATCTTGAAATAGAGATTTCTCATAAATTTCAAACCATGACTCAATCAACATTTGTAAAGCTTTCTGAGATGCCAAATGTTCTTTTTGTCAGTTATGAAATGGCATTATTGAATTGGAATGCTTTCCGAAAGAACTTAACCTAGTTTCTCAATTTATGTTTTTAATGCTTCCTGTCATAGAAGGCCTGTGAAATCGAATTACCACTTAAGACGCTAAACAATCGTTCTAGTGACAATAAAGTTTTTTGAGCATTCTAAAGAGGATATTTATGCCATAGTATTATTTAAAACTAATTTCGTTTGCCGACCAACTAGGTTTCATGGATTAACGATTACAAAAGTTATTTTAAGCAAGTTTATATCATTAACTTCTTCATCAAAAGTATTTTAAATTTCAAATCTTTAAAAAGAACTCGTGAAAACTCTTAATATATAAGAAGGCTTACAGAGTTCTGTTCATTGTGTTATCATTCTTCTAATTCTCTATTGTCTCATTTAAAATTTGAACTTTAAATTAGAAAGGAATTTCAATTTTCCCTGAAGTTAAACCTTAAGTGTAAACACAACAAATTTTCAAAATATTTATTAAAAGCATGCCTTAAAATAGATCTAAAATAGAAAAATACGAATATCTTCATTAACACTAATGGAAGTAAAAAAAAATCCAGGAGGAAATATAATTGAAGATTTGGATTTCATTACAGCAATGAAATATATAGCTAGAAGATAAGCTTAAAACATTTTTTAAAATTAATTTAAAATTAATAAATTAAAAAACCGAACAAAATTTTGTCTCACAGATTTTTCAATTAATGGATGGTGAGAAAGTTGATTGACAACGACTTGCCGTTGAATTTTCTGTTTTTGATTTTGCGAATGATGTGGCTAGTGACAATTTTATAACGTTAAATGATCTCATATTGCAGGCAGCGATTAGACTTATGTGAGCTGGTTCTTAAAAAGTGTGTAGGTAGATTCTCTTGAGATTTTCATCTAAATTTCCACTTCAAGAGAAATGAGAATTGTTCTTCTCATAATTTAAAAGTTAACTTAAAATTATTTTCAACTTAACCATCAATGGAGTTTACTCTTCTTAAATATTTTAATTTGCTATTTAACTGCTATTAACCGCTTAACTGTTTTGCCCGTATAAAATACGTGCACCGATTTATCGAATTTTGATAGTTGTAAACAAAAAGTAAACCATTCATAACGATTATAATTCAATATTAAAATTGCTTCGAACACATAGATAAGTCAAATATTCAAGGGATTTCCATTTGAATCAAAATAAGAAAATATTCCCAAAAATAGAAGGTGTCATCTTATTAGATAGTAAAGAAAATAAAACAGTTAAGTGGTTAAAAAGCATGAGACACTTTCATCGCAAATGTTTAACTTTTTCAATTATATATTTTCAAATGAAATAGTTGGACGCTTTTTGTATTCAACATGCGTCTATAAATAGTAATGATTTGTATTTTTGAATCAATAAAAGAATAAATAAAAGGTAGTTAGAATTGATATTATGTTTAGTGAAAAGTGATTCAGAGTATCTTAGTGAAATGATATCTTACTAGGAAAATAGTGCAGCAGATTATCTAAAATTCAGTAAGAATCTGATATTTTCCTCTCTCTCTCTCTCTCTCTCTCTCTCTCTCTCTCTCTATATATATATATATATATATATATATATATATATATAACAACATATGGTGAAAAAAATCAATGAAGATCCACAAGTTATGCATTAAATTATATCGTGGTACTATCATTAACCGTAGAATGCATGAATTTTTACCTTTTTACGAATAAAATGCATGTGTTTTGAATAACTGCATATAATTTAGGAAAATTATTAAAAAAATTTAATTTATTTTTTCTAAAATTGGGAATGAGAAAAAAAGGTGAAATTTAACAAAACAATTAAAATGTGCTAATTGGCTGCATTATGAATTAAACAATATGACAGTGACATAAATCACATTACAACAATGCTGCAATAAAAATAAAAGTCTTTTTTTTTATCAATGTTCTTTTTATAGTGGAAATAAAACATTTTGATAGGATTTTTAATGATAGAATTATTCATACAATAGCCACTTTAAATCTAATTCCAGCACCGCTATTATCATATATCAGTGTTTTCTGCGAATGTTTATCCAAAAGCATTTAAAAAAGGATTTCCAAACACTTCTCGTTGCCCTTTGGAGCAGTCACGTGATGCTTATTAATGGAAATAAAAATATGTAGCCAAAACGGTTATACGATACATTGTAGGGTTAAATCAAATTTAGTTCAAATGTGAAAAGTGAAGTGAATATAAATAGTATGAAAGGATTTATACAGGAAAAGAGTTTTTTAAAGCAAAAATAAACTTCGCAACTGATAAAAAAAGGTAATTGAACATTAAATTTTATTTCTTACAAAAAATGACGAATTTAGCTGTTTTATACCTAATATATTGTCAAAGATTCTTTTCAAAAGAAGGAGCTCTTTAAGTTATTTTGTTTATTAGAAATTGGTTTTAGTAACCGTGGCTAGAGAATGCCGCTATCGAAAGAATGGGAGGATCACTCGCCAGCATGACGTCATAAGACGTCAGAAGATATTTAGGCATTCATTATCTAATTCTTGTAAATGTTTTTATGCAGTATTTTTCATGGTATTCAACAGAGTAATCTTTTCAATTTATTTTGTAGCAAAGAAAAACATTTTTAACCGAATAATTGATGTGACAAGCAATTGCTTATAAACGACCGTGAAATATTTTTATTGCTGTTAATTTAGTTTATGAGACGAAGAAAATATGATGTAAATTTATCTGTAATGTTTTAAAGAATACATTAAAAGTATCTTACTCAAAATACGATATTTTTATTACAGCAAAATGATAGACGTAAGCTCATAAATGAAAAAAATAACTATAATTACGTTTTCAAAGTTTGAAAGTGGTTGATTAATGGTTCATATGATCATTAAAATTTTTGATAAAATCTTTAATCTATATCTTAGTAAAGAATCTAGAAAAGAATGCATCAATACAAAGCAGCGCAATATGCCACTAGTTAACATTATAATATCTGAAGAAAACAAAATAAAAACAGCTAAAGAAATTCGAATATGCCGAAAATATTTGAATATTTTCAGACTGTAATAACTAAAACAATCACTAAATATATATAATTTGTACACTTTTTTTCTATAATTTTCCGCTTTATTTCGTTATATCATCTTAAATCCTTCCCTAGGATTATCAGAATACGGCTTACTTTTTTTAGATTTCAGAGCAGAAAATAAATATTTCTGATTCTACATGGAACATTGTTGTAATTTGCCGAAGATAAAAAGTCTAATATTTCTTTCATTATTTCGCATCATGTGCATTTATAAAATGTAATTAACTGATCTAAGTGTGAGGAATGTTTTGTAGATGCAAAGGTTTAGTGACCAAATTCAATCTGATACCATTTCGGTTATTTTTTTGTTCCGACTTTGATTTGGCCAAGACAGGATTCTTTTAATGAATGCGCGGAATTAGATACAATAAAACATTCAATTAAAGCCTTTCCTCAAACTGAAAGCAATGGCTACCTTTCTGGAGGATTTTCAAGGGAAATTAGAGCACGTTTGTGCTTCATTTGGAGGAAAGCCTATTTAAACCACTACTGTAATGATAAATTCATTACAGTAGCACGTATATTCACATATATTCTATTAGTTTTTGAAAATCTTGTTTAAGAGCGCAACCAGGGACTTAAAATAGATACAATTGAAACATGACAAATTCTTAAGTGAGGAAACTGAAAAAATAGAATGAAAGCAAGAATGGTTGAAAGTTTTCTGATTTCTTCGCCTAAGAACGCTTACTATAAAGTTGTTCGTTATTTATGTATGCATATTATCATATCAATGAATTAAGGGGGATTTTAATTAATTTAATTTAATTTAAAGTATTTCGGGGTATACTTGCTTTGCACCAAGGATAAATCATTAAATTCCTCAATCACAATTGAAGTCATAGCATGCAAATTTTGAACCTTGACTGGATTAAGGGCATGCTTTTCGTCAGTATCCGTAACTCTCTTTTCTTTTAACTTTCAGACTTAAAGAAAACCAGCAGGAGTGGTTTATCTAAAACTTTCTCGCAAACTCTCTAATAAAGGCGTTATTCCAGAGAAAACCTTGCATGGCATTGGCGTACAATAGTTATGCAATATTTACCTTTGTCTTGAATATAGCACTATTACTGAATCCATCGCGTCATCCCTGGTGAGTTATTTGTCGATTAATCCCTGACGTACGGTTAATAGCATCCAAAAATTCAATTTGCATTTTAGACTCTTCTCCCAAACCGATTGAAGCAAAAGTTTGAAGCAAACTATAACTGAAATCACAAAATACCAAATTTGATATCGCCTCTTTGAGTTATCGCGTTCATATGTTTCTGAAAGTACAGGCCAACAGACAGTCAATCCCTTATTGAATTTGGCTAAAAATTTAAAATGTGTCTAGATTATAGATGTTAATTTTGTGTACCAGATTTATCTATCTAGCTCTGTTCGTTTTATAGTTATCGTGTGAAATCATATTCGGTACAGTTCTAGGGACGGGTACCATTTGGCGATTTTCCGCCAAAATTTTCTCGCCAAGCCCCGCGGACGCTGTAATCTTCAGAATTTTATTTCTCAATATCATGACTACTTTCAAGAGACGCTGGCGACTTTATCTTTAAAGTTTGAGGTCAAATTTGGCGGTACCCGTCCCTAGGATTTAGCCTCATATTCGAACAGTTGGACAGACAGGTTTCCTCTTAGCGGATTTTGCACAAAATTTGATAAAAATTTACAAATTTGGTATACATGTTTCTGAAACTGCAGACCAACAGACAATTAACCGTTTGTTGGATTTGGTTCAAAATTTGACAGATGTCTATAGATGATAAATATGTTCGCTGAATCTTATATATCTAGCTCTCTTCGTTTTGATGAAATTGTGTTAACTTATATTCTAACACCCGGACAGAAGAACTTCTCCTGAACAAATTTAACTACAAATTTGATAGAAAATTTTGTTTAAAGACTGTATACCAAATTTTATACTTCTAGAGCAAAGTGTTTTTGAGTTACCTTTCCACCACGTGTCTGTCAAGTTCAGGGATATCTAAAATGTGGAGATTCGAAAAAATCTCGAGTGCGAATTTTTTGACTAGTATACTATATTTTCTCTGTACTACATATGCGAGAAGATAAATTTAACACGTATCTCTTATCAAAATGTGGGTGGGGGTAGTGAGAGAGTAAAGTCATCACTTTAACAAACAGAAATAATACTTAAGTATCATTTCTGTTTGGATTATTCATGGATATATTTTGAGTAATTTTCATAGAATGGAAAACAAACAGCTTTTGAATTTTATCATGTTAACCTTTCAAAGGAGGCAAATAAAAATATACTTCCGCGTGAACGTTAAAGAAATCGTTAATCATTTCATCGCTGTATAAACGAGTTAGAGTGTAATACACTCACTAACTCCTTGAACTTTTAGGGAACTCAACTAGAAGAGTCCTTGAATAGTTAGTTTTCTTCCTGTGAGTTTGGAGCCTTGATGGATGAGGGTGGAGGCATTTGATCCTTTCCTAACAAAGTACAATTTCCTGAGTGAGTCATTTCCATGAAAGGACGAAACTTCCTCGGAACGCGCCATGTCTCACGTTCTACTGCGATGGATTTCAAAGGATTGATAAGGATTTCAGTAGTAAATATTGTAGCATCTTAACGATTTTGGTATTTTAAATCGAGGTACATCTTAGTTAATGACTAAAGAGAATGTTCCATAAATCATTTTTTATTTGAATTCTCTTGAATAAAATGGTATTTAATATATTATTTTGGTTTCATACAATAAGGAAATTGTAAACATATCGTTTCCTTGTTCAACATAGCCATAGTTTTCCGTTTCACTCATGCGATCGGCCATGATTGGACCGCAGCGATGAAGATTCATTATTGATCTGTTTCAGAGACTCCGGTCATGGCCATTCAATCCAACTATTTACATTAACTGTCCACTTGCCTAAACTCCCTGTCATTCACTAAAAGTCTTACATGTGGATGGTCGAAACTTCGCTCTTCTTACGAGGAATGCCACAATATGCGTAAAATGGACGTAAGATCAACTATTTTACAAATTTTTGCAATTTTCTTTAATTTGTGTAGATAGTTCCAACAATCGGGATTTTTTTTCAGTAATTGCGCAACTTGTGATGCGCTTGAAAGACAATTAACTGTGGTGACGCTTCTTCCATAGTAGCATTTCCTCTCTTCTGTTTTCTTGGAACTTATAAATATATTTTTTCTATACATATAACAACAAAAAATGTGTAATCTAATGGGTTTGGCGCATAATCATTCATACAAATACGTATCTCATATCAATACATCTATGAGTCAAATGACTCGTTGCGGTAGATAAGCCAAATTACATATATTTCTCGATAAAAATAATAATAAGATTATGACAAATGTTGAAAATACAGTTGATATGTTTTTAATAAAAGCAGTAAATTTGAATGGCAGAATAATAATATCTCCTAGAACTTTTATAAAAAAGTTGAAAAAAAGAGTCATTTGCCCCGTCATGAAAGGTTTCGTGTTAAAAAAAATATATTTCCAAAGTGAAATTTTAAAACTTGAGAAAAATAAGTATATCACATTTGTGACCAGGTAAGATAAAGAGTATAAACCAGAAAAATTATATCAGCAAACTGAAAAAAAATTATTTCTGGAAATTAGAGGAGTCAGCTTTCTTCAAATTGCAAATGATTCTCAACCGATTTTTTTGTATTGGAAATCATAATACTGCATTCGTCTCAGAAGAAAAAGAGGGGAGGTTCTAAGAAGAAATGGAATTTAAAACTCAACAATTTTCTGCATTTTTCGTAATTTTTTTTAACAAAGAAAATTTTTCTCAATTTCCATTGCTTTTTTTTATTATGCAACTTCTAATCCCAGAACGTGCATTCTATCATGGAACATCACCGAAAAACACATTTTATCAATCATTCAGACGTGCAAATTATTTAGGACCAGATGTAATACGACATTCTTTTTAATTATCACGTCGAAGTTTTAATTGCATGTGTGTGTGTGGGCTGGCCGTCGAGGAAGATGGAGGAGGGAGGAAAAAGAAAGGGTACACGAAAAATTAATTCCACTGAAAAGCTTTCGGAAGGAAGTAGTGCTACTTGATAAGGAACAGGAGGAGAGAAATCAAACGGTTTTTCGCAGACAAGATGCTCGGCAAGCAACAAATTCGACCTTCGCAGAAAACGATTGCTGCCAATGCAAAAGTTCCACGTCCGGCTTCAGGGTGAGCTGCTCTTTATTACCCCTTTGTTTGAAGTTGAGAAGAAAACAGTATAAGATCTAGCGTAGTTAAGAGGGGAGCAGTTATATATATATATATATATATATATATATATATATATATATATATATATATATATATATATATATATATATATATATATATATATATATATATATATATATATATATATATATATATATATATATATATA